>NW_008332644.1:957111-969551 GCF_000622305.1 Nannospalax galili | reverse complement strand
CAAACAAACAAAAAACAACAAAACTTAGGCTGACCAATTTCACTTAAAGGTAATGTTGTGACTTCAGGATAGTGTGATGAACCCTAATTTCTAAGTAAAACTGGGGTCGCCCATCATTAATTCTAAGTTTCTTTGTTCCTGTCCATTAAACTTAGATGTATTATGAACAAAATATATGTCCATGTTTTTTTTTCCTCAAGAACAAGTTTGCATGCACATGTGGTCCTTAACTCATAGTGGTTCCATTTACTATGTTTTTACTTAACAATGGTTCAAAAGTGATGCACATTCAGTCAAACTCTTGCCTTGAATTTTCAGCTTCAGCCTCTTCCTGCACTGATATTTGCTATGATTCTGTCCTCAGATTCACAGCAGTGCCCATTTCTGTTCAGTCACAGACCACAAGGGGAAACAGTTGATGTCCCAGTGTATGACAGCGCCAAACTGTGATACTCAGTGGTTTTGGAGGATCAAATGCATTCTCAGTGTATACGTCCAAATTACAATGGGGACATAGACTTATGTAACTCAGAGAGCATCTATAGTATAGGGATAGTGCACGCATGACAGCCCTGGATGTCCCTACCACTTCTAAAGCTGGGAAAGACCTGGACTGTAGCTGAGATGTGTCTGTGTTTTTTGTCCTTTGCCTTTCCTGCCTGCTCATTTTCTTCCTTTAAAGGAACATGTGTTTATAGGAATTCTTTGCTTATTGTCTTTATTCTTAATTTAATCCTCAGAAAAAAATCAATATTTAGCTGGGTGTGTTAACACATGCTTAGCATCCCAGTACTTAGGAGGCTGAGTGAAGGACAAGCTCAAGTGTGAAGTCAGACTGGGCTACATAGTGAAAACCTGTCTCAAATAAAAGTTTTGATGTTAGCTATTTATTTACTAGTGTGAGTAAAAACACCCTTTTCACTGAATATTAAGTCTAGAGTTGGTTATGATACAATGAATTGCTTTATCGCTAGATGATAAGGAAGTGCATTTAATCAGGAGCCCAGGGAAGCAGAAGAGATTTTTCAACATTAAATAGCAAAGGCCTTCCTGGTGGCAGGATCACAGCTAGCAAGTGGAAAATTAGGTGGCGCACGCCTTTAATCCCAGCACTCGGGAGGCAGAGGCAGGCAGATCCCTGTGAGTTCAAGGCCAGCCTGGTCTACATAGTGAATTCCAGAATAGCTAGGGTGATAGGGAGACTCTGTCTCAAAAAGACAAAAAAAAAAATTAAAAAGTTAAAGATCATTGCCCGCCTAGTAGATGTATAAATTCATGTTGTTCATAGTGGTCACTTATGATCTGTATTTCTGTACTATAGGTTCTAAGTGTCCATTAATAGATGGACAAATGAAGAAAATGTGATATATATGCACATGGAATGATATTTATTCCTAAAAGTGAAGGAAATTCTGCCATTTGTGATAACATGGAAATCTAGAGGACACCACGTTGAGTCGAATATCCAGGCACAGAAAGATCAATACTGCATAGTCTCATCTCAATATGAAACCTTAAAAAATCATACCAGTGGAAATACAAAGCAGATGGATTGCCCAAGGTGTGGAGGAGAGAGGAGAGCACAGTTGGTCAAAAGGTACACCATTTCAGTTACACAAAGGAATAAGGTCTGTGAGATCTATTATGCACATGTAGAATACACTTCAAAATTGTGAAGATGGTAGATGTAAAACTTCACATGACAAGAAAAACATATGTGAGGGGATGAATTTGCTAACTTTGCCTTAATCACTTCAGAATAAAAACATATATCAAAACATAACATTGCACACCATAAAAATACACAAATGACTATCAACATAAATAAAATTAGAAAAATCAAAGTTTGAGGAAATACAAAGAGGTCAGTCAGGATAAAGAATGTGAGGCTGGAGAGATAGCTTAGTGGATAAGAGCACTGGCTGCTCTTGCAGAGGACCCAGGTTAGTTCCCAGCTCCTACATGACAGCTAACAACCATCCTAACTCCAGTTCCAGACGATCCAATGCCTTCTTCTGACCTCCGTAGGCATTTCGCAGCATGGATGCACTTACATACATGCAGGCAATACACTCAGAAACATAAAAATTAATTATTTTTTTAAAATGCTAAATAATGCTTGGAGGATGGGGAGGAGTGCAGTGAAATGTTGTCCTCTGGACATGACATGGTTATTTCACACATGACCTCACTCAGCTGTGGTTACCTGCACAAGCTCTGCTTAATATCAAGCCAATTAAAAATTTTAACACAGAGGGGAAAGATGCTCCCCATGCCCCACCGTAGCTGAGGCGCTCTTCATAACTGATGGCAGTTGAAGGACAGTCACTTTTCTTTGGGGATGGAGTGGTCATTGGCAGGTTGCCCATGCCCTAGTAAAAAACCCCACACTTATGTGCATGTGAACAGCCCTCATCAGACTCAGAGGAGGGGAGGGAGGGAGGGGGAGAGAGAGAGAGAGAGAGAGAGAGAGAGAGAGAGAGAGAGAGAGAGAGAGAGAGAAGAGAGAATGAATTTTGGGGGCATATGGGTTGGGGGACCCTGGGGGGAATTGGAGGGATCATTGTATACCCGTATGAAATTTTCAAAGGACAAAATTTTAAAAATTGAAAAATATTTTCTAAAGATAATGTTTTAGTGAAATATATTTTTTAAATTTTGTTAATGTTGGGTGCAGTGACACACACCTTTAATCACAGCACTCAAAGGGCAGAGGTAGTGGATTTCTCTGAGATCAAGTCCAGCCTGGTCTACACAGTGAGTTCCAGGCAAACTGGGGTAACAGGGATACTCCGCCTCCAAAACTAGAATGAAATGAAATAATAAAATAAAAGTTAATGCTTTGCTCACCACAGGTGATGATGACTCCCCCATCCCCTGAGTCTGAGTTGGATGTCTCATGTGCCCTTCTCCATCTCTGTCCCTGCTGAGAAATATTATTTACAGAACCCACTGCTCCCTGGCATCTACATAACACCTCTAGCCTTAGGTACAATCTGAACCAGACTCTCCCCTGTCAGCTTGCCATACAGGCTCTGAGAAAACTGCTCCTTGGCACAGCACACCTAGCCAAAAGATTATTTTAAAAACCAGTCAGAGGGCTGGAGAGATGGCTCAGCTGTTAAGGGCATGGACTGCTCTTGCGGAGGACCCAAGATCAATTCCCAGCATCCACATGGTGGCTATGAACCTTCCTTAGCTCCTGTTCCAGGGGAATCCGATGCCTTTTCTGACCTCCACAGTATTTTGCACGACACAGGTGGACTCATAAACATGCAGGCAATACACTCATACACATAAAAAATGAGTAAAAACAGTAAATAAAAAATTTTAAAAAGCCAATCAGAGTGGTTGGAATCAAGAAAACAAATAACAGCAAAGGTTAGCAAAAATGTGGGGACAAGGGAACACTTACACACTGTTGGTGGTGGAACTGTAAGTTAGTCCAGCTACTATGAAAGTCAGTATGGAGGTTCCTCAAAACACTAAAAATAGAACTGTAAATATATGTTTATGCCATGTCTGGATACATACACACACACACACACACACACACACACACACACACGTCACTTTTAGGTATATGTACTTGCAGGACTCTAAGGCAATATACCATAGAGATATCTGCACACCCATGCTTATTGTAACAAAATCGAAATTATGAGATCAGCTTTGTTATCCATCAAGAGATGAATGGCTAAAGAAAATGCAGTACATATACACAATTGAAGTTTAAAGAGTTATTTTATTTTTGACTGTAGGTATGTGGATGTGAGTCTAGGTAGTAGCTATGTGCACATGAGTGCAGGTGCCTCTGGAGGCCACAAGAAGGCACTGGCTCTCCTGGAGCTGGCATTACAGGAGTCTGTGAGCTACTCAATATGACTGCTAGGAACTGAACTGGTCCTCTGTAAGGGCAACAAGTGTTCTTAAGCATTGAGCCATCTATGCACCCACAATGAAGTTTTATTCAGTCAAAAAGAAGAATGAAATTACTTTGTTTGCTGGAAAATGGATACAACTAAAGATCATCACATTAAGTGAAATAACTCAGATGTGCGAAGACAACACATTTTCTGTTATTATTCATTCATATATAAAATCAGATAGCTAAATAGATATATAGATGATAGATAAATAGATGATAGATAGATGATGATAGAAACATAGCTAGCTGGATAGATAAAATCAGGAGGGACACTCAGGGCAGGGAAGACATTAGCCAGAGAGGAAAAGAGGAGGGGAACTAAAGTAAGGGCATTGGAAGGAGGTCAATATAGTTGAAGTATGTGATACACGTAAAAGAAATTATCTGTGAAATCCAACACTATGTAAAATAAAAATTTCAACAAATATTTGAATAGGATTGAACAAATGAACGAATAATGTGTTTGGTGTCATTAGGTCCCTGACGAGCGTCTATGGGGTCGGGAGACTCCATCTGCAGAAAGCCACTTAAAGAACAACACACCTACATATGCAACCTCTGTAAGCTTGCAAATGTAGCATAGCACAATAAAATTGGCCTTTAATTTCCTAAATAAGCCAAACACAAGTAACTCACATAACAACCATATTAATATTTAATTTGAGGGTGAGCTATGAATTTGTCATTGTGTATTTTACCAAAATTTTGAGAATTTGATAGAATATATTTTGATCACATTTAGATCCCACTCCCCTATCTGCACCCCCATACCACCCCATACCTGATTTCATGTGCTCTATTATATATTTTGGCTTTTTATTGTTTTGTTTATGATTGGCATTTCCATTAATCACAAGTATGCAGGGTCCTGTGGTCTTGTACCTACCTTAATGAGTGATGGGCAGTCCTATGAACGGCGCTCACCCATTCAACAAGACTCCACTGAGGCTGGCCTTGACGTTTAGGATTTATTAACTCGCAAAATGATTCATTGGTGGACAGGTTCTCTTTTCTTTCCATTCTCCTTTTTTGCCAAACAGAAGCCTCCAGTGGAGGGAGTTGAGCAATTCGGAGTATCCACATTCTCCGTCGGGAAACAAGCTAGAATGCCCAGTATCAGTAGTTCCATTCAGCATGATTATATTAAATGTTCTTCTCCACCCAGGGAGGAAGATAGGGGAACCTCGCACCATCTGTGTGGGACACATTGGCAGGCTGCGCAGCCTGCATGTGTACATATAGATATAGTCCCTAATGTAAGGTAGTTCTAGTTAGAAATTTTCAGTTTTGTGAAAATGTACCCATATAGCCAGTCTTTTTCATTTTTAGCACAGCATACAATACATTATATGCAATATTCATTACCAACTTTAGACAAATACACTGACCAGGTTTCAGGTAGGTGAGACTAGGCTATGATGTCTGATAGTCTAGGTATAGCAAATGCATTTTTGACTGGTGATATTCTGTTTACCACAGACTTAACAAGAGCTGCATTGGAAGTGGAGGAGCACCTGGGTCCTGCACCTTGTCCCAAGCAGCCAAGTTTCTCACTTTTCTTGGCTCCTTTTATTTCAGTGGCAGCTCATCTGAGCTCAGACCCACACACCTTATGTGTGCACCACATGTCTTAGCTCTCTGTCTCTGATCCTATACTGGTTAAGCAGGTGCAGCACCCTTAGAGGCAACCCCCACCCAGGTGAGATGGGAGCCAGGGGATGGAGGCACCCTGTGCCCTGCTCATGAGATGTCGCTCAGCCTTCATCCCTCATCAGCCCTCCATAATTCACCCTTACATCAGCTTCTCTGCCTTCTTGGCCTTCTCCTCTGGGATCCACACTTCCTGAATAAGCCAAGACCTTGTTTGTCCCAGGCTTTGTTTCGGGGGAATTCTCATCTAAAGCAAAGGCTCTGTCTGTTGCATTGTAGATCTTCAGCAAATGTCAAGCCCTCAGCCTCTTCTCCCTACTTCCAAAATAAGAGCCTAGTGGTTCCAAGTGATGCTTCCCAAGCCACAGAACCTAACACTAAAAGTGTTCAGTCAAAGCATCTTTTGGGTGGCTTTTACCTCAAAAAGCTGCCTTTTTGCTCAGTACTCAGCAAACCACCGAGGCCCCCTAGTGGTTTGAAGAAAATGGACATACAGGAAGGGAAGGCAATGCCTTCAGCACCTTTCAGCAAGCAGGTGCAAGGGCCAAGTCAGTTGGCTGACCCTACAGAAACTCAGGCTAGCCGAACAATGGCAGGTGCCACACTGAACTCCACAGAAGGTGGCCCCCAAATCAAGGAGCTCTCTTACGCATTCTTCTTTCTACTTGTAGAGGAAAGGGGAACTTGTTCCTAGCTTTCCAGAGATGTTTCTCTCTCTCAGCTTTGAGGTTCCCTTTGGTAGTTTGGGAAATTTCTAACCTATTATGCATCAACAGATTGCTTTGTTTATTTGTAAAGTTAAGGAGATAGCTCCCTTTCCATTAGACAGAGTGTCAGGGAAGAAGGACTTGGGGTGAGGTTTTTAGCTTACATGTCTTTAGCTGAGGGAGAGGCCTTTTTTGTATGAGAGCATTCTTTTTCTAGACTGTGCACAGTAGTTCACAGGAAACACCAGAAAGTGCACGTGTTGTTTCCACTCCTTTCAGAGGCACTTACAGCCAACATTCATGTGAGGTGTTTGTTGAGTGTCTGACAGCCCTCAACGACTTGAAGTCAACCATAAACTCTGAACATTCACCCCAAATCCTGTAACAGGGTTTATCATGCCTGTTGTGAGGTCAGTTGTGTCCCCTGTCCTTCTGAGAAGGAGTCATTGTTGTGATCAGTCTAGATCAAGAGCCCCAGGAGGCTTTGCAATGTGGAGGAAGCCGGTGAAGTGGCTGGAGGCACCATAGAGGAGCACAAACCCAAGACTGGGGTCAACGGGTGTGGACCAGCCTGCACAGCAGCAGGAGAAGGAGGCCGACTTTCCTTTTTTTCCAGCTGGTAGAGTTACCCTGTTGCCTTTTACCTGCTCCCTACCTAACCTAAGTGTCTGGAGTCCAAGATCCCCCTCCCCAAGTGCTGGGCAGCCCCAGCTGTGCCTCCTCCCTTAGGACTGACTGCTTAGAAGCAAGGCTGCTTACAGACAGACAACTTGGGAGAAACATAAAATAAAATAAGCTAAGTGCAAAGGGCAGATATGAAACAGATTTTTTTTCAAGCCTCCAACTGTAGAGGATATTATGAGCAGAACAGATTTCATATGGAAGACTTTGACAAGGAATAAACACAGCACCCAGAGCAAGCATTTTCAAGGATTTTCTTCTTTGAACGTAAGCATTTAAAAAAATCACATTCTTATCGAATAATGAGCAGCAAAATCTCTGCTTCAAAATGGCAAGTGTAGATGAAGCCTAGGTGTGGGTTACCTGTATTTGCAAGAACTGCTTCCAAAATCCCACTTCAATTTGCTATGGAAGCACGTGTTGCCCTGGCTTTCTAATCTATGTCGAAAGCTCAAAGGTTAAAGAGACTTGGCTGAATTTGTCTTAAGATACAGCCTTTGTTCTGATTCAGTCGTTTATTTGAATTTAATATTTTAAAGGACACCTCAAACAGACTTCACAAAGCACGGTTGCCATCCGGGCAACATTTATTATTTAATATTTAACTGGGGAGATTTGTCAAAACCCTGAAGAATTAATGGTTACAAACTTGTGGAGAGAAAAGCTGGTGGCAGAAGCCATTTGCTAACCACAGGGAAGCAATGTCCAGGCAAGCTGGGCCACACCATAATCGGAAAACACATTTGGGGGTCTGGTGACATGGTGAGCCCAGCTACCCAGAAGGAGCAGGCAGTGAAATTTCCTTTAAATAAATATTCTAATGTGCTTTTACCTTCTGAACTGTGAAGCTCAGCTTGTGCCTGCAAAAGGGAAACAAAAATAGGGACACAAAAATGAGAGCAAAGCAGACATGCCAGGTACCCCATGACTAAATCCAGGGAGTCTCAGGGGGTAGGGACAGCCAGCCAGGGTGCAGTGGTCTGCTATCAGAAAGGTCTTCAGGTGGGGGAAAATGTTTTTGAATCTTTATGATCCATGGACGTTGTCCATGTTTTACAGTGCTAACTATAAAGAAACAAGTCAGAACTCTCCTTATCTTTTCTGTGTGTACAGGCTCTGTCATATCACCTTGAAAATAGTAAGGCCATTTATTGAGCTGTCACTCAGATATCCATGTCCTGTAGAACAAGCCTCTTAGGTGGAAATTTGTACAGCTCTTGGTGCCCCTCATGGTGGTTCAATCATTTAATCAAATTCTCATGAAAATAAAAGTAGATGAAGTTCTGTCCAGCACAGGTCAAAAATATCAGAGAAGTTATGACAGCATTGCACTGCCCACCAGACTGAGGACTGGCATGCTCTAGTGGAAATGTCTAGACCTAAACCAAAAAGGGGCGTACATTTCTACATGGAGGGTAAGCCACCAGCAGGGCCTGGCAAACATGTACAGACTGTAAAAGTAGAAACCAGAACTGAGGATGAGCCATGGGAAGAAGTCTTGGTATTCTGAGTAATGGGGGAGAGTAGAGGTGGTGGATCCCACTCTTTGCTCTGTCTTGTGATTGGCCAGGAGTACAGAATCAATGTAGTGGTACTCAGGTGGTGATGGCCCAGGGCGCCTCCTGGTTCTCATCTGGAGTAGCCAGGGCTCTGTGTATGAATCAGGGTGGAAAGCTGAGTGCTGCACAGAAAAGCCTCCAGTGGTCTCTCATCCTTCTGGAAACTTCATCTTCCTAAATAAAACTATGGAAAACATTTTCCTTGGTGGGGAAGGGTGGTAGGAAGGGGAATTCCAGAGGTGAAATGCTTGTGAGCAAGAATCTTTTAAAAAATTTCCTCATAATTCTTTAAAATAAGTTAGCATACAGCTCCCTCCCCGCCCCTACAGCTAAAAGTTCACTTCACACATGGAAAGATCACTTGACCTGAAGCAGTAAGTAGCAAACTCCTAAAACATGGGCAAAAAACTGAAAACATGTATATTGGGAGCTGTGTATAACTCTGTGAATTTCAGAGTTACATCTCTGCAAAGGAAAAATCCTGTTTCTAGTAGAGAATGCTTTTGGGTGAAAAAGAGGATTTTTTTTGAGTGTCAAATTACAAACGAAGTGGGAAGCAGAACAGAGGAGACAGTAAACTGAACCTGGGAATTGGTTATGGAGCCTCTCCCAGGATCCAGTGTAAGAGAAGACATGGACACAAAAGCGAGAAATAAGAAAAAAGGTGAATGATGTGGCCAAAGCACCTGCAAGTTGGATAGAAGAATACAGCAAGAAAACAGAAATACGCAGCCAGCAATGCTCGAATCTACAAGTCACAGCAGAAAGACCCCTGTAAGGGAGATGAAGGCAGGGGGACCTGGCTGTCCCAGTCCACTATGCATCCTATCACTGGTATTGTGTTTGGAAAAAGATGTAGGAAAGCTATGTACATTCAGGCAGTGGTGATGTCTTTAGGTAATACAGTAAGGAAAAGGATCAAATTAAATCTCAAGTTCAGTAAATAACTGGGAGAAAATGTAAAATAAATTAAAGTAAAACTTAAATTTTGTGCCATTTCTGCTTGGTGACATGAAAAATGCTAACATGCAGAGGCTAAAAATGCTTATCACCCACATATAGACTCTTGAAAGAATGTCCTCAAAAAGTATTTCAGTTTATTGAGAAGTATACAAAAATAAAAAATTTAAATCTACGTAAGTAATGATGTTTGAAAGAAATGACTAGGGCTCTGAGGATGACTCCATTGGTAAAGTATTTGCCTTGTAAGCTCAAGCACCTAGGTTTGACTCCCAGAACCTACGGTAAGAAAGAAAAGCTGGGAGTTCTGGCACACTTGTGTAACCCCAGCCCTGGGGATGCAGAGACAGGTGCATGGCGTTTACTAGCCAGCTAGCCTAGCCTACCTGACCTCCAGGCCAGTAAGAGACCCTGTCTCAAAAGTAAAAGGTACACAGTGCCTGAGGATTGACACTGAGATGTCATCTGGTCTCAACACACATGTGCACACAGGTGCATACATACCTGCTCACACACCTGCACCTGCACGTACACACGAAAAGAAACTGCATTGAGTAATGGAAGCAGTAAAGTTCGGCGTTAATAGCTAAAAATGAACAATGCCAAACAATTCTTCAAAGAATAGATACAAATTTTATTTCAAAAAGTGAATCTGAAAACCTCGACTCATTTAAAGGAGCTGAGAATTGGTGGTAGACTGTACACGCTCACGGGAAAGGGAGGGAAATTAGCAGAGCCGATTAAATCCCAACACTGCTGGAGAGCACCTGGCTCAAACGCGTTCAGTGAGAAGTCAGCGGCTGCTGCAGAAGAGTAAGTGTGGACGTCTGCAGTCACCAGTGGAAAGACATGTGAGCAGCGAAACAGCAGAGGAGAAAGGGAAGAAAACACGTCAAGGTAGTGCACAAATATAAGGGGAGATCAAAGAGAAAACAGGTCCACGTGCCCGTTTCACATAATGAGTTGGATAAATGGTGGAATATTAACACAACCAAATGCTATAAAGCCATCAGAGTGAGGTATACCTTGGAAAAAACAGCACCACTTACACACACACACACACACACACACACACACACACACAACATGCACACACACACTCTGTATGGAGAAGCAGACTTTGCTTTGTTAAACAGACACCAGGCGATATTCTAAATATTATCAACATGTGCAATAGAACCTCTAACCAGAATGAACCTAAACAAGCAGCACAGCTGCAGTGTGAGGGCAGCAACCCCAGGAAGCCGGAGGCTGTCTGAAGAGCAGTGTGTGCTGAATGAGTGCACACTCACAGCCCCACATAGAATTACCAGTGAATGCCTGCCACGGAAGAGCACACATGCTCACAGTTGCTGTGGCTTGGAAGTATGCTGCGATGGCTTGTGTGGAAGGCTTGATCTTCAGCCTGTGGTGCTACAGGAAGATGGCAAACCCTGTGAGAGGTGGGGCCCACTGGTGCCCTCAAAGTGAGTGAGTCTTTGGCCCGTTCTTGTCTCCTTGTCACCAGGAGCTGAGCAGGACTTCTCCATCACATGCTTCTTTCCACCACAGGCCCAAAGCAACAGGGTCACATGACCATGGCCTGAAAGTTCTGAAACTGTGAACCAAAATAAACACTTCCTCCAAATAAGGTGACTCTGGGGTGTTTTCCTTCAGTGTCTGAAAGCTGACTAACACAATGGTCATAGATTTGTACTGTAAGGTTATAGGTAACTTTTTAAGTTTTATTATGTATAATTGTATATAAAAATAAAAGGCACAAATTTGATGAGCCTTTAGGGATTATTTTTTCTTTATGCTAAAAGAGGAATATAAAATAAAATGATTTAAAGGAGTTTGGATTTTAAGTTATTTCTCTTGTAAATGCAATAGATTTCCTCTTATATCCAGGAGTGGGTGTTTGCTGAGGACATGGCTACAAATGGCTGAGCAGAAAGCAAGTTTCTTAGGATAAGTCATTTGGACCTTTTCAGACAGAATAATTGGCCTTATTAGTGCCTTGGTTTCACTAGCTGATCTTCAAGGAAGGTGAGGCCAAAAAAGCAAAAAGAAAACAGCAACAAAAAAACCAAAAGCTAACCATCTTCTACCCAAACTACAGGTCAGACAAATAACCTTCTGGTGGTAGATACCTTCAATGCTAGCAAACATGACTGAAATACAAAAGTGTCTAGGTGATAGCACAGGTTTAAATTTATAATATGTTATGTATATGAGTGTACTGTCTGCATATGTGTAAGTGCATGTGTGCAATGAAATGCCCGTGGAGGTCAGAAGAGGGCACTAGATCCCCTGGAACTAGAGTTATAGATGGTTGTTAGCTGTCGTGTGGGTGCTGGGAATTGAGCCCAGGTCCTCTGAAAGAACAGTCAGTGTTCTTAAACACTAAGCCGTCTCTCCAGCATTGCAGTTATAAATTTAATTATCTGAAGAAATGCACTGCTGTTTCTTCTACCAAGTCTTCACAGAACAGTTTATTTTTCTGGTTTTAGATGGAACTTTGAAAGTTCAGTTCTCTAGGTTTTCTGCCAAAATCTACATCACTGTTCACTTGATCAGCCCAATTGTGAACTAAGACAACTCAAGCAATGAGCTGCCTTGGGAAGGTGACAGAACGAGCCTGGGAAACATGGTAACCAACAAGCACTGACTGTACACCTATGACTAGACCACTGTCCCTCAGAACGGAGCACATACAAAGAAATAAGTATGTTGGGTACAATGGTGCACACCTATAATCCCACCACCTCAAGGTTTGAAACAAGATGGTGAGGTCAGGGCTACCCTAGGCTATATACTAAGACCTTATTTCAGAATAAAATGTAAAAGAAAGGCTGGAGTGTAACTTGGTAGTAGAGCAGTTGCCGGTGGGTATAAGGCACTAGTTTCAAACTCCCCATACCAGAGAGAGAGAGAGAGAGAGAGAGAGAGAGAGAGAGAGAGAGAGACACAGAG
>NW_008332644.1:938212-957011 GCF_000622305.1 Nannospalax galili | reverse complement strand
GTTCCCCCCAGTCCCTCTCTCTCAAAGCTCTGTTCCTTTGAGAGAGAGAGAGAGAGAGAGAGAGAGAGAGAGAGAGAGAGAGAGAGGCCAAGACAGTCAGTAGCCAAAGAAGCCAGTGGCAGTGGTAGTTGGAACTTGAAGGAAGATTGAACTCAGGGCAAAGCGTAGAAAGAGAAGTACTGGAGTCATATCTGATGTACAGTGGGGGAAAGCAGGATGAAGCTTCATGGCTCAGTAACAAAGGTCAGAGTAACCCAGAAAGGGGAGGAGAAATGTACC
Source organism: Nannospalax galili (assembly GCF_000622305.1). Taxonomy (NCBI): domain Eukaryota; kingdom Metazoa; phylum Chordata; class Mammalia; order Rodentia; family Spalacidae; genus Nannospalax; species Nannospalax galili. The sequence goes on along the minus strand of NW_008332644.1, from coordinate 956,732 downwards.
ACTCGGCCAGGCCCTTCCATGGCCCTCAACACCCTGGGGTAGAAGTGCGCTGATTCTGGGTTTTGCTAATCCTTGGTGCCTCTTGATCCAGCTAGCCACAGTGTCGGGTCCTGTGTTCTGTTCTCTTGATCCCAGATTCTTACCATTGACTTCATCTAGTCTCTTGCTTTGTCTCCTCATTTCCCATCACTCATATTTTTCACCTTGTGCCTATAATTTGAGGAGATGAACTTAATAATCGGTCCTCTTTCTGTTAAATGCAATTTTTTATATCAAAGCTTGGGAAATCACAGATAATCTTCAAAAGCCCTTGAAGAGTACTAAAAAAAAAAAAAAAGCTATGGAAGGCTTAGCACCAGACTCTGCCATGGCCCTAAATCCTCCTGAGAACACAATGGTGCCAGGGAACAGAAGTAATTTCTCTTCAACCATCATAAATTTCTAGTTGGGGCAGACTTCTGTAACAAAAGGCAGATTAACAGAAGAAAAACAAGGTAGTTTATTAAGAATGCAAGGCACTTCACATGAGGGAAATCACAGGGAAAGGCAACTCAGATTTCAAATCTAGCGTACACAGCATCTTTAACAAATAACAATTCCCTCTATGGGGAAACTGCAGAATGAAGGAGCATGGCATCAGGATCCCAGAAGTGGGTCACTTCAGAAAGAAAAGGTGGGGAACACTCTAGGAGGACAGCAGGAGTTTGAAGAGTCTTAAAATGCCACCAGTGAGCTGGCAAGAGATGGCTTTATAAAGGAAAGTTTATGAAGGTCTGGCAAAATTCTGCTGTGAATCCATCTGGACCTGGGCTTTTCTTAGTTAGGAGGCTTGTGTTGCTGTTTCAATCTCCTTATTTGTTATGGGTCTGTTTAAGTTGTTGATCTCTTCTTGGTTTAACTTTGGTAGTTTGAATGAATCTAGAAATTCTTCCATTTCTTTAAATTTTCTTAAAAGGAAGAACAGAGAAAGCTCATTCTCTGTTTTCTACTTCTTAATTGTTCAAACAATTATATCAAAGAGATCAAGATGGGGCATCTCTGATTTGTATTTTAATAATGAAATGGAGATCTTTTTTAAAGGTTTAAAACCTCATTTAATTTTATGTCTTATAGGGTTTATACTGAGTACAATATTGTATAACTGTAATAATTCAACTGTACACCTCAAAATTTACAGCCAATTTTGAAAGAGATGCATCTTAGCTCTGGAAATTGTTATTGAATATGTCAATGCTGTTGTAATGAAATGCTTCTTCTAAGTATGTGGTTATTAAATAAATAATAAAAAAAGAAAAGCCTATGGGTTTTGTGGTTAACTAGCATAGGCAAAGCCCTTCCACAGCGCTTTTACAATGAGGCTTCCTGTCACCCTCAAAATAACCCCATGAGGTAAAAGAAACAGAAAGGATAACAGGGAAGAGATGTTTCTCGGTGTTTCAGAAGTTACACTGTGAGCCCTTTGATGGGGGCAGGTCAGCCTCTACGTATCTGTTCTGTAGGTTTGCCTCCACATGAGCAAAATGATGTAAATACTACTATGTGAGCTGCAGAAGTATTTGTAGTAGCAGAAAATCAGAAAGGCCACCAATGGGGGTCTGAACCAGGTAAGCTGCCCTGTTGCATGTGTCCATGTAACAGAAAATGTGCAGGCTGAACAAGTATGCAGGACTTGTACTGAAAGGTTAGGCTGAGGAGGCAGGACAGCAGGGCGGTGTGCTATATTTGGAGAAGTGAGGACAGGAGCCATTTACAAACACTGTCCACCTCTGGAAGGAGGTCTGACTATTGAAGTTGACTGTAGAGGCCAGGGGCCGGGAAAGGAGACTCACTTTTTACTGATTACTTTCTGTATTTTTTAATGTTATATCATGTACATATGTCTTACATCCTTTTTTCAAAAAATCAAAAGAATTTTTCAAAGTTTTTAGCATATATTATGTATAAAACTAATATCAATATTTTCATACATGCATTTTATGTATTTTAATCACATTCACTCCCATTGACCTCCCTTCTTCCCTTCCCACTGTCACTGATCTCCTTACTTACAAATAAGGAAAATAAAGTCCTAATGACACGTGGAGAGCAATCGGGATGAAGCTAGGGTGCTAAGCTGCCTAGTGCTAAGCCCTTGAATCCATTTCAACACTCTCACTGAATTTAGCACCCCTGCTTTTACAGATGAAGAAACTCCCCAAGGTCACAAAACCAGAAAGTGAGGAAGCTAGGACCCGAAGACACTACGTTTATAACCGTTTCTTGACTCTCTCTTTTCCTTTTCTTTTTTGGAAGAGGTGGATTGAGACAGACTATTATTGTGTAGCCCAGGGTGGCCTCAGACTCATGGTTTTCCTGCATCAGCCTCCTGTATCATCACACTGCTGTGTTCAAACATTGATCCCAGGCACAGTAGAATTAAACAGAAATCACTCACTGAGAAGAGGGACTGAAGAGACAAATAACACAGGAAGACAAATCTGAGCCGTCATGTTCTCTCTCCTCTCCTAATTCTGGTACCTATCCCATAATGAGGGTAGTACTGTACTTATCAGTCAATGTCACTGTAGCCTCAAGATTCTCAATAGTTGTGGTCATTCGTGCATTCAGCAAGCATGTAGTGATCTATCTTGGGGAGGATGTGAGAACCCAGAAGTAAATCTGACATAGCTTCTTGTCCTTAAGATGCATGGTCTGATCTGCTGTTACTTAACGTATTCTAGACATGATGGGGAAGTGACACCAGTGAAATCTCCACCGTATGGTAGTCTAACAAGATCTGCATGACAAAACCAGTTGACAAGCCAAGGTGGATGGGAGAAATCTCACAAGGTCCAACCTCAAGATGAAGAGCTACAGGCAATCAATGGATGCTGAGAGAGGGAGAAGCAGTTATCTCCAGGGACGAGCTCCCTGAGAGGTGATCTGATTCCAGGTGGGCAGCCATAGACATAGGTACACAGGGGCACCACTAAATGGACTCAGTGCATTATATACATATGTGTATTTATAAATGCATGTGTGTATGTGAAATAATAATAATTAAAGAAGAGCACAGGAAATTGAGAGGGAGTCAGGGGGACATGGAAGGAATTGAGGGGACCTAGGAGGGATGGAAATAATGCAAAGACTGTACTCATGTATGATATTCATAAAAACAAAAAAAATTAAATTAAGGAAAGATGCACAGTCTAACAGGAGAGACTGGTTTTTGTGGGTTTTTTTACTTACTATTTTTATTTTATGTGTATGCGTGTATTGCCTGCATGTACGTAAGTACACCCGTGTTGTGCAATGCCTGAGGAGGTCAGAAGAGGCTGTTGGATCCCCTGGGACTGGAGTTACAGACAGTTGTTAGCTGCCCTGTGGGTGCTGGGATTTGAACCTGGGTCTTCTGCAAGAACAACCAGTGTTCTTAATCACGGAGCCATCTCTCCAGCCCCGAGAGAGAGACTGATTTTAATGTCATATATACATCACTGTGCCCCGCAACGGGCATCTGGGAACATAAGTACATCTCCAGTAAGAATGACTGAAATTCATAAGTCTGAGTACCAATCCCTCTAGCCACTATGGAAACTGTCTCTTTCTTGCCTCTGCAGCCTTTCCTTGCCTCCGTACTCTCTGACCTCTCCCTGCACTGCAGCCCTTCAATGCATCTCTGAGCCTGAGGATAAAACTTCTCATTCAAGGGCACGGAGGCCATAGGACTATGTCCTCTTAACACAATTAAAACAAAACCTCAAGAATATTTTCTTCTAAGCCATAGTGTTTCAGCAAAGAAATGTGATTCCCTCTCTCCACTCTCATTTTATTTATAAGTGTTTTGCTGCAAAGTGGGTGAACTGCCGAACTCCATGTCACAGCCTGCAGCACAGCAAACTGGCTTTTTCTGAAGCTCATAATGTGATAATTAAATTGCTAACAGGCACCTTAGTGATGGCATTTTCTAAAGATGTGAAAGCCCTCTCACAATGGCACCTTTCTGTAGGGGACTTGTCAGTGGAAGCAGACCGATAGGCTCATGACTGCTTTTTTTTTTATATATTTTCTTCCATGAGTACATTAAATTTTTATGTGGAGTGAAATGGGACAGGACTTGTTTCCCTTCCACTGCACAATGATTTATTACCCAAAAAAGACCGCAGAACTAATTAGCAGAGTAATTAATTAATATAAATTTGCATATTTGCATTTGCAATTAGTGCAGCCGACTGATTAGTCTGAAAATGAGAAGTTTGACTCATTAGATGTTAGTGTCTGCTGGACCAGAAAGCGGCTGCCAGATGAGGCGGAAAAGGGTGGAATAAGCATGTGTGTTTCTTTTGTTAGAGGAATGGAGAATATGCTCAAATATCTGGGGCCAGACATCAGAGTTCCCGATTTAAAAAAAAATAAATAAATTATTTGCTTCCATTTCTGCTACTCAATGTTCCTTGCCCTTTTGCCTGCAGCAAGCTATTCCAGTCAACATTGGGAGCCACTGCACCCCTGAGAACGACTGCCTATTCCCTCAAGGCGAAGGTGTCACTGCTGTTTGTGGGTGAGCAGAAAGTCTGTCCTGGTTTGATGTCCCTGGAATTCGACTCTTGCACCCAACTCAGTGGTTCTGTCAAAACAGTTCTCCAGTGCTGATGAGGATCCCCTGAGGACTTGGGGAGTGGACGACCTGACCATCAGGGCCTCTTCTGACGGCCACCTCTTTGTTCCTTCAGCTGATTACTGAGCTCAAATCACAAACATCCTGTAGACTGACTAAATCCACATCTTCAGAATGACACAGGAAAAATAAAGCATAAATTATGCACCAACAGCCAGACACACAGAAATCAAATAACAGCGATTAAACACACATAGTAAAATGAAGGGCTTGCTCCAAAATGTTCAAGGCTGGGGACAATGAAATGGTGTCTTGATTTGACTTCTCTGAATCTGTTTAGGAAGCAGATTTAGAGGAGAGACTAATCTGCTAGGAGTATCTTTCATTGTAATAGTGGGCATTCTTATTAAAAGAGAAACAATTTCATTTGTTCATTTTGCATTCTTTCCCAAAATAAATACATGTACTTGCCTTAATGATTGTGTACCTTTTATACTTGCTGAAAGGAAAATTTTTAAGGTGTATCATATTGGCTCAATATTATAGAGGCTTTTCAGATGAAAAAAAAAATACCTAGGGTTTGTTAATCTGTGAACTCACTTTCTACATCTTGCAGTGGGCTGCACTGTGGGCTAACTCTTGTCCTTATGCTCTGGAGATTGTAGAAGATACACATGCCTCGGTCCTGCACTTCTATTTTCCAAGTTCAGGTAACATCAAATACCTCTCATCAGTCCCCCACCCTCACACCAGTCCAGGGACCTTGCATTATGTATGCCCAAAGATATCAGTGGTTAGCTATATTTTGAGTGTATGTCTCAAAGGGTCATGATTTGGAAGCATGAGAGGTGGTCAGACCTTGAAGATAACAGAATGCAATGGGAGGCACTTAGGTCACTGGGGGAGCTGCTGTCTTTAGAGGAAATCAGGGTGGTTGTTGTGGGTCCCCTGAGCTTGTGTAAGAATAAGTTGTCATAGAGTAAGACCAGGGACTAGAGAAATGGCTCAGCAGTTAAGAACACTTACTGCTCTTTCAGAGGACCTGGGTTTGGTTCCCAGCACCTGCATGGTAGCTCACAACCATTGATAAGCCCAATTCCAGAGGACCCGACTTCCTCTTCTGGCCTCTGGTGCACATACAAACATAAAATATCTTTTAAAAACAGAAACAAGAGTGAGCCTAGCCTCAGAATGCTCCCTGGCTCTCAGCTTTATGAAGTGACTGCCCTCACACATCCACTGTTGTCATCTGCCATGAAGTGATGCAGCCAAGGGGAGTGAGGATCCTCGCCAGACCCTGTACCATGTTGATGGTACTTTTAATCACAAAAGCTGTGAGTTAAATCAATCTCCTTTCTTTATAAAGTTGGCCTGCTTTGTATATTTTGTTTTAGTAATGCTAATCTGTCTAAGACATGGGCCTACCTGTCCTACAAACCTTGTTGTGACTTCACCTCCCATCTTTGACCACATAGTTTTTGCTCCATCCTTCATCCTCCAAAGCACCTTGTTCTTGACACTGACATACTTCTTGGCAGGTAGTAATACAATCATCTCTTTAGATATTTGCCTCATTCCTTAGATTAAGAACTTAAAAAAAAGTAGCTAACCTCTAATTGTACCTTTTATCTCAAATCTAACGCACTACCTGGTACCCTTATTAAATCATTGCATGGATGAGTTAATGAAGAAATTTATAGAGATACAAATTTATCTAGAAATCTAATTACAAAAAAAGAAAGCAGAGACAGCCTGGGGTCGGGGGGTTGACCTCAATATATAGAGAAGCTCTGATCTCAGCAGACTACCAGAGAGTGCCGAGTTCTGGCCTCCCTCTGACCTCCCTCTGACCTCCCTCTGGCAGAGGGTCAGAGAAGCCAGGAGACTACCTGAGACCCCCCAGATCCTGCCTCCACGTGGTGCCTTTGAGAGGGAATGGACACTGATTCTAACCACTCCAAAAGCTATCAAAATACCTGAAAGGAAATCCTGAATCCACCAGTCTAGAGTCTAGCTTTGGAAAACAAAAGAAAAATGAGGAGGGACCCAACAGAAGGATGCTTTTGGAAGCCCTTGTCAAGAAATTCCAATGGACTCTCCTATGAACATTTGAAAATTGCCCTGTTCTGACTTTTTTCTAGTTCCCTGTCTAGAACTTATAGTGCTAATTACTCTTGCCTTTACTTCCTCACATCTCCTATTCACGATTCAAGGACGTTCTTTTCCTCTTAGAGACAAGAGTTATGCAATTTGGGAGTCTTTTAGATAGACCCACTGAAGGGGTACTCCAATTGCCTCACCCTGCATCCCTTACCTCTTCAGAGGATGATGTGATAAGAATAGGAGGTAGGAATTGGCTAGGCAGTTAGGGTAAAAAGACCCCAAAGAAAAGTAGCCAGTTTCTCGGCTAAAACTCACAATGTCCTTGGGCTTCTTAGCAACATACTCCGTTCCAAAGGCCAAAAATGTCTAAAATATTTGGGAGCTTTTATGTAATCCTTAAAAGATTTTAGGATTACCCCTTCAGAGAGGGGAATGTTAGAGTAGCCAAAAGCCCCATAAAAAATAAAGAATTCAAAGAAGAAACAGCACATGAAGTTATCAGGAAAAAAGTGATGGGGCGATATGGGAGGAGTTGGAGAAGATGGAGTGGGCATGGATTTGATCAAAACACCTTATATTCATGTATGAAATTCTCAATAAATTATTTATTTAAAAAAAAGAGAAAACAGCTACAAAGAAATGTAACTGGAAAATCAGCTGAACGAACTGAAAGTTTAAATGATCCATGCCTCGGTAAAGTCCCCATTTAAACTCATCCTTGCGATTTTCACTGCATTTGCCTTGAGTTTTTAACCTCTTTTGGTGCTTTGCTTAAGAAGAGTCCCTTATGCTTGATAGATATTCAGTAGCTACTAAAATATTAATTCCTTGTCATTTTACAAAGATCAACTACTTTTTCTTCACATATAGGTTAAAAATAAGACCTAAACAAACAGCCTGAATATCACTTTTAACCATGACCTAAAGTTACCTGCTCTTCAGTAGTTCTGAAAGAATTAGAGCTGATAGGTAAGATTGGGGACAACTGTTAAACAAATTAGAGGCAAATAAAAAATCTTAATGTGGCATTTGAAGCCCCTCGGAGGAAACAGGTCTTTATTTTGATTGGTTATTAAATATCATTTTGCTTGTTTGTTGACCTGTAATTTATGCCATCTCCCTCAGTAGAGCAAATATTCTTCTATTCCCAAAGCTGATACCTAGTACCTACTGCAGCTGGCACCTGGTCAGAGTGAAAGTTCGTGTCGTAAGACCACCTGGAGTATCACTTAGCTTCATCCTACTGCTCTGGATAGAAAAGCTGCCATTTTTCTAAAAGGTATTTGGAGAAAACTCTATGTAATAAACCTCTCTTTCACCCTACACTGTTTTTTTGCACACAAAACTACATTGCTAGTCACTCAGGCATTGCATATTTGTTGGTCTGTCTACTTGTTTTAAATTTATTCTCCATTTACCTCCAAAAATATTTGAGTTAGCAATTGAGTTAAACATTTTTATATACTTTGTAAAGCAATTCACCAGCTAAAAAGATTCCTTGTTTCTTAACTGTGCCATAATACATATGATGAAATATATTTTTATATTTGTTTCCTATAAACTGCATGGTTTATTTTCTGGAACTGTATCGCAGATATATTGAAAGGATACCAGCAACAATAATGGATGGCGATACCTTCTGTCTTTATCGCTGGAATAGAGGAAAATAAAGTCATATTTCCCAAAATGTACCGTAAGAATAGCTATAATTGTCCCTTCCATATTTGCTTGTTGAGAAAAGGAAGAGTGAGTTTTATATTTGTCTGAAAACACAAATTAGGACTTGCTTATCCACAAAGTCATCCGTCGCCAAGTGAGATGTGAAGATGGCTTCCCCACTGCAGTACCTTTGTTTGAAGGTTGGTTGTTATTTCTATCTTCCTAGACAAGCAACAACCAGAAATAGAAGAGGTTTAATTGGGAAGGTTGTGCCTTATATTTAGGAAGTTGGAACCCAAAGGGACACACAATTCTGCTAACAACATAAACTTTTTTGTGACCTGGTAACTTAAGCACTGATTTTTTTCATTCCAGATCATTAGCCCATTAGGTGAATTAAACATTTTAGCTGTTTTAATAAGATACTCCAGCCTTTTTAACATTGTTTGAAAAGGGAGGCAGGGACGCCCCTGGCACAGATGGAATCTTCAGGAACTGCCTGGCCTCTGTACTTCATGCTTCCCAGAAACACCCACTGACAGGCACATTCTGACCACCGACCTTTCACATTTCAAATAGTGTTTTGTGAATTCATCCCCTTTCTATCTTTCACAAACTATAAGGTTTAATAGCGATTAACACTAGACCACAGCACTTTCAAATTAATGATAGCCCTGCCAGTTCTAATTGGTATTCTAATTAGTCCAACCGATTCAACTAATTAAGAACATTAAACTTTTTAACAAAGGCTATCTTGCTTTGTGTGTTGTAAAATGGAATTTAAGGGAGGCAGGAAAGGGTGGAGAAAATCGGGGAGGAGTGAGAACCAGCTTGGAAAACCAGGACACACTCCAGAGAAGTGGTTGGACGCTGATAGGAGGATGCAGCCTTTAAGAGGGTCAGGGAGTGACCAGTGCCCTGCTTTCCTGGGTCCCTGCAAGGTCCTGTTGAAGGTATCCCAACAGCCTTTACCCTCTAGAAAAACAGAAATCCAGTTAATGTAGTGATGCTACCCAATGCTCTGTGCCTGCTGAGACTTCTTAGAAGTGGCCTTAAGGGACAAACCCACACTATTTGTTCACCATGAAGCACAACCATAAACCATGCAGCTTTATGGAAACCACGACCTTTGTCACAATGAAGAAGACTGCGGCTCCCCAATCAAATCTCTTCAATTTCAAAATGTGTTCAGTTGAAGATCTGGTTTTGAGAGAACTCTGTGCTCTGGTAAACTTGGCAGCGGAAGAGCCAGGAAGGGCTGGCTGGGTTCACAGTGCATATCAAAACTGTGGTGTCCTCAGTGGTCCCTCTCCTCACTTATTCAGTACCCAACCCATCTGTAGAGTCTGCGGCCTCTCCAAAATACGTCCAGAGTTTGACTACTCTTCTCACTTCCTAGAGTGGAATTCCTCTTGTGCAAGCCACCAGGATCAAACTGTCAAGAGTGATCAGTGTCGTGCATGGTGGGACACAGGACACAGTGCTTCAAAATATGGTACCCTGATGTCAAGAGGGAAGGCTGGAAGTCCGCTGTGACCTTGAAGCAGGTTAAAAGCCCTTAAGAGAGACGTGTGTTCTTTTCCACCCATAGGAAAGGAGTGGCCATACCACTGAGGACACAGGGGCACAGAGAGGACTCTGTGTTCTTCACAGTTCATCTCCCCTAGCACAGCTCCTCTGTCCCATCTGGCACCCACTCTTCAACAAATCTACTGTAAGAATATGCAGGTCTCTGTGTTTCTTTGGGTTTCTTTTTCTTGAAGGTTCCTGTGCCACATTTAACACATTTGTACCCTTTGCTCTCGTTACTCTGTTTTGTTTTGGTTTTTTTTTTTGGCTTGGTTAATCTGCGTTTCTTTTGTTTTTCTCAGAGGGGTCTCAGTAATCATGAACTGGCAGTGGGTGAGGAAAGGCAGTTCCCTCTCTGTACATCCAGGGCAGGTGGGTAACCTTGTAGTGAAAGCCTCCTTCAGTTAGAACCCCAGGGGCCTCACTTGCTCCTCCCTCTTTGTGGCCCTGCCCCATCCATGAACTGTGAATGCCTCAAGGTGTCCTCCTGTTTACTTAGTTCCCCTCAAAACCTGTGCCCGTACAGCATTGGCGGTGGATACCTGCTCACATCCTCCAGTTGCTCCCCATGAGCTTACTGATAGTTTGAAATCACCAGCAGTGCTCACCAGGCCCTACAGGAGCTGCAGCTAGATACCTCTCACAGCCTCTCCTGTTTTTCTCTCCCTTGGCCACTGTGATACAGATGAACAGCTTCCAGGGTGATTCAAAGAGGGCCAGGGAGTTCACCCCAGGCACAGCCAAAAGTAGGTACATTGCTCACAGAGAAGTTAAAAACCTTGAAGACACTGACATAGTTTTCAGTTACAGCCACCAGCAAATCTAAACCATGGCAGTGATCAAATTATCCCTGGACCCCCAAATAATATATTTGTTGGGATACTGTAAAATATCCCAGTGTTTCAAAAAAATGTTTTCTTTTATCCTATTTCCTTGCATATAGCTCCCAAGACCCTTAGTGACTAGGGACAGACCACAGGAAGAACAAGGGCAAGATCAGAGGTTTGGGACCTCCATCTTACTCCCACATCCAGAAAGGCAGAAGGGCTGAAGGTTGAGTTGATCACCAGTGGCCAATGGCACATTCAGTTCTATCTATATAATGACATTTCCATAAAAACCAAAAAGACTAGCTCCAAGGCTCTGGACACTCAATACAGGTTCATGGAGGTTTCTGGAAGACCACAGGTATCAGAAAGGGCACGAGAGAGCTGGGTCCTTCCTATGTGCCTGTCCTTATAGATCCCTGCATTTAATGTTCATTGGTTCCCTTTGTAATACCATTAATGACAACCAGTTAGTATGAATAGGTGTTTTCTGGAGTCCTGTGAGCTACTCTGGTAAATTAATCAGGGGATGGGGTAAAGAGAGCCCTGATTTACATCCAGTTGTCAGCAGCACAGATAAAACTCCTGGCGCTTGTGACTCGACTCAGAAATGAGAAGTCATTTTTTGAGATCTGATACCTCAACTTGTGGAATCTGACATCATCTCCAGGTAGATAGTCTCTGAGCTGTCCTGAATTACAAGATACTGGGTTGAAGTACAATGGAGACTTGTTTGCTTGATGTGTGGTGCTAAAACTCACATCTGGGGTTAGAAGTGCTGTATGCTATATTGATTGTGAGCCAATAGGATAACTGAGTGCATTTCCAGTGTCCACAAATTGGTCCAAGTTTGTGTTATTCATTATGTAGTTACTGAAACCAAACAATATGGTTAAAGTGACAAGAAAACCAACTCAGGTCTTTATTTGAATGCCCCAAATTTAAAATTAAAAATGTACTTGAGTCAAATAATAGAAACTTTTTTAAGGTTTTTTTTTTAATTGTGTGTGTGTGTGTGTGTGTGTGTGTGTGTGTGTATACTTATGTGAGTTCAGTGCCCACAGAGGCTGGAAGAGGGTGTCAGATTCCCCGGAGCTGTAGTTACAGGCAGTTATGAGCTGCCATGTGGGTTCTGGGAACAGAACCTAGGACTTCTGCAAGAGTAGCCAGTGCTTAGCTGTTGAGCCATCTCTCCAAACCCTGATGGAGAACTTCAAAGAATTTTTTTAACAACTGTGTCTTTTAATCTATTTTGTAATTAAATTTTATGAAATCTAAAGATTATTTAAATACATCTGATGAAAATTCATATAAATGGATGCATGCTATAATGTTAAATACATGCTAGATTTTTGAAGTCTATACGAAAATATAAAAATATTTTTAATCAATGTTTATATTAGAGATATAGAAAGATAATAATTTAGTCCAAATGGAGCAAGTCAAATATGTTATTAAAACTGAAGTCACCTATTTTTTTGTCTTTTTTTTGGCTACATAAAATTCTGTCTCTAATCAAAACCAAATGCTTTTATTTTACATACATGGAACTAGCATTGGTTTTACCTTTCAAAATGGGTAAAAATATTCCAAGAAGAGCAGTATTTCATGAATTTGAAACTATGAAATTCATGTGTTAATCCTAATAAAATTCCATTGGAAAATAGCCTTCCACTCTATATTACATAAATCATATTACATTTATTATAATTATGTTATAGGACACCTTTGACAGTGATATGGCAACAGGAACCTTATCATGGGAAAAGCGTTAAATAGTTTTAAATCTGTCCTTCCAGAAAAAGTTTTCTCTCCTTTTCTCTAAAAGAAAAACCAATGTATATTGGGACTAGAGAGATGACTCAGCTGTTAAGAGCACACATTTGTTGCTCTTGCAGAGGACCCAGGTTTGATTCCCAGCACCCACATGGTGGCTAACAACCATCTATAACTCCAGTGCCAGAGGATCCAATGCCCTCTTCTGACCTCCATGGTCACTGCACAACATAGGTATACCTACCTACATGCAGACAATATGCCGGGTGTGGTGGTGCACGCCTTTAATCCCAGCACTTGGGAGGCAGAGGCAGGCAGATCTTTGTGAGTTCAAGGCCAGCCTGGTCTACATAGTGAATTCCAGGACAGCTGGGGCTACTAGGAGACCCTGTCTCAAAAAAGACAATAAATAAATATATAAATAAATAAATGTATATATATATATGTTTTTAAATATAGGCTGTGAACTTCAGTTTTATATGTGTGTGTGTATGTGTGTGTGTGTGTGTATGTGCATGTGTATACATGCTTAGTTTTTTGGGTTTTTTTACTATATATTCTAAATGGAGGAGTTTTGGCGTTTTGTCTGTATTTATTTGTTTTGTTTTTTTTTGTTTTCCAGTGCTGAGGACTGAACTTAGGACCTTGTGCTTGCTAAGCAAGTATTCTACTACTGAGCTAAGTCTCCAACTCCTAAATGGAAATAAATTCAGAGAATTCCTAGCTTCATAGCTGGCCCAGACAGAACTATAGCCAGAGACACAAGTGCATATTAAAATTTGCTCAGGGCCCACAAGATGATTCAGCAAGTAAAACACTTACCACTAAGCCTGGCATTGAATTTAACTCCCCCAAGACCCACATGGTAAAGGAAGGAGTCAACTCCCACCAGTTGTCCTCTGAACTCCATATGCGTACTGTGACACACACATGCACATGCACTCAAAATAAATAAATAAAATGTAATTTTTAAAAAATAAATAGGGGCCAGCAAGATGGATCAGTGGTTAAAGGTGTTTACTGCCAAGCCTGACAATCTGAGTTTAATCCCCAGAACCCACATGGTAGAGGGAGAGAAGTGACTCCTGAAAGTTGTCTTCTGACCTCCACAAATGTGCCATGGTACCCATGTGTATATATACACACTAATTAAATAAAAGCATTAAGAATTTTAATAAATAAATAAAATGGCCCCAGATACCTACACAATTGTTGTAACAATTAAACAGCGGGCCTAGGTAGTCATTAGGTACCAAATAAGCACCTTTTCTCCTGTCATTCCCACAAAAGCAGGCCTCCCCCAGGAGTTCCCACAGCCCAGAGAGGAGGCTGACTGTGAGGCCAGCACCCCTAGTTTCCATGCATGTCCTTGGACTGACTTAAGGCCTGCTAAACAGGCCACTTTTGCAAGGCAGTGTCACTTCCTCCCCTTCTGAAACTGCTATGTGTGGTGCTTGACAGGATTCCTGAGTGACAGAAGCTCAAGTTGGAATTTTCCTTCTAAGTGAATTTTAGCCCCATAACTACAAGTCTGAGTAGACTCCCTTTAGCCATGATCCTGATTCTCGGAACTGCTCTGGAAACCTGTCCTTCTCTGGGCCTTGACCCCTGGCACATGCTCCTGTCAATCAGTCAGCCCAGTTGCTGGCGTTTCCATCCAGAGTGGATTGATTCGTATTGCAAATACTTGGATTAAGTACTAATCCTTAACCCATTGCTTCATCAAGGGAATAAAATGTGCTGACTGGCCAGGGCCAGTCCCTGGGACTAACCTGTCACCTGGGTATTAGCCCAGTCTGAGGCTCGTAGGTCAAAATCATGTGAGCTAAGATTGCAAAAGGCCCATCTGTCAAGGAAAAGACCGTTTTTCCAAAATATGAAGAAATGGGTTCTTGGCACAGAGAAACAGATGGTCACTACGAGTAAGCAAAAAAAAAAAAAAAAATCAAACAATAAACCAACGGTAGTCTAGAAGCTCAAGAAAATAACTAAATCTGTGATCTTTAAATAAGACTAACCTCCTTCAGAAGGTGTGATTAAAGTTGGGCCTGGTAGCTTATGGCTGTAATTCCAACACTTGGGAGGCTGAGACAGGGAACTAACTTGAGTTCAAGGCCAGCCAGGGTTACCTACTATCTCAAACCCTTCATACACACACCACACACACACACACACACACACACACACACACACACACACACACACGATTAACCAAATATTTTGATATAAAGCAAAACATATTAAACAGATTAACTACCAAGGAAAACATATTTGCCCACACCTTTTCATTTCTGAAAGACTTTCTTTTCCAGGCTGGGGAGATGGCTCAGGGATCAAGAGCACTTGCTGTTCTTCCAGAGGACCCCAGTTTGATTTCCAGCACCCATGCAAGGCAGCTCACAACCACTTCTAACTAGTTCTAGGGAATCCCATGACCTCTTCTGGTCTCCTTGAGCACCTGCACTCACATGCACATACTCTCCCCCCCACACACACATACACACACCCTTCACATACATACACGTAAGTAAAATCAAAATAAATCTTTAAAAATTTAAGATTGTTTCAAAAAGTCCTTTCATTGAAACAAAGGCTCCTATAGCACAGGTATAATTTTAAATAGAGCAATGGATTGTCTTATATTCTTCACTTATATTAGAGAACATTCTGAGATATTGCGCCAGCATTTTCCAACAAATCCTATTTATTAGTATGTGTATGTACATTTTATACAGTATATGAATATATTTATTAATCACATTTATATGTACATCTCGATGTGTAAGTTGTGCACATAAAGAAAACATCTACTTTTAAAGCAGATTGAAGCCAATAATGACAGTATACCTTGTCATCTGCCACAGCACCAGGATTTAAAGGAGGGGAGTGAGTGGACGGGAATACAGTGTTGGCTGAATCTAAGGAGCACCTGTTTCAGAATGAATGCTTGTGTCCCCTCAGAGCTCCTCCGCTAAAGCTCCCCCTCCCAACCCTGCCTCTCTCCACTTTGCCCCTCTGTCCACACAGGCTCAGAGGAAAGGCTCTATGAGGACACGGACAAAGGTAACTATTTGCCAAGTTGGGAAAGGAAAGGGCCTCCCTGGAAGCAAACCAGCCAGCACAATCCTTTTGGATTTCCAACCTCCAGACCAGGAAAAGTAAACTTCATTTGCTTCAACTACCAGGGCTGTGGTGTTGCTATGAATGCCAGAGAAAACCCAGAAAGCACACACACAAAAAAACAGTGTTTTAAAAAATGAAACACAAATCCACAATGAAGAAACTATCAAAATTTCCTGTGACCCCTGGGTCTCATCCAGTGACCCTGCTTCTCTCCTGGCCTCTTGGTGTGGTACAGGGTTCGGAAGAATAGCCTTTGGTTCTGGGGGTTTTCTGATGCAGATTCTCCTGGCTTCCTGGCCTGAGGGTGGCACTGCAGCAGGTGCAGTAGAGCAAGTCCTGTGTGCATTTGAGCAGGGTCTTGGGCTTGGTTTAATGCCCCACTTTGGCCATTTTGAAATTTTTAGTCATTTGTGAATAAGAGACAGTGCATTCTGGACCCTTCATTGATGTAACTGGCCCTGACCAGGACCTCTTTGCACCTTTATCCAACAGAAAAATAACTTGCTAAGGTGACACTGTAAACTCCAGCTCTAACCAAACCAACCCCTCTCACAGAGCAGGAAAGTAAAATACACCATTAAGGTGGGCTCCAAATATTCATTTATTAAGGAAAATTGACTGGCTTATGGTAGGCCATGAGTGTGTTCCATCAAAACTTCCTGTCCCACCAGACACTCCAGAAACAGGAAACCACTCAGCTGTCAAGTCAGACTGTGGCAGGTTCTTCTGTCCACAGCTCTTGGCAAGTCATGATCCATCAGCCAATGGAAGAACCCAAGAGAACTCCCATGGAAGGAACATCTGCCCACACAACCTTTTGTTACTAGTCCACAGAGCATTTTCTGTAGACACTGTATTTATGCAGAGAATTGTCATCAGAACGTGTATTTTATAGGGAAAAATAATTTATGTTCCAACAACAATAATGAAGCAAACTGTTACCAAGTAAAGACTGAAAATGGAATTACAGATAAATAATGGATAATTTTAGTGTAGATTTGTCCCATATGTAAACACATCTAAACTTCAGATCTGGCTGGGAATCCTGCATTTTCAATTGCTAAGTCTGGCTGTCTTAGTGGGCAGTCTATTTGGCCACCAATTGAGCTATATGCATCCCAAATGCACATTGGAGGCAGCTTACAGAAGCTGGACGTGGAGAAGACAGATTCCACAGATCAACCTAAGGTCCTTGGAGGTTAGCATGATCCTCAACCAGATTTCTCCACCAACATAATCATAACACATAATTTTTAATGCATTTTTATTTAGGAAGGGGGCCACAGAAGTCTGCATTTTATCGCCCCCCCCAAGGAAATCATATTTACAGGCAACATCACTTTTTTATTCAGTTTACACTTTTTATTCACTTGTGTCTAAAATTTCCAAGGAAAAAATAAAACTAGGTCTTCTGATCTCCAGAGAAATAGCTACAAGCGAGATATCTCCTCAAAGGTCTAAGACAGGCTCTTCGAATTTCTTTTTCAATGTGTCATTTCCTGTTGCAGAAAAACTAAACTGTGATGTTCATCTCATCAGAACTTCCCGTGGGCTATTGAATGTTTTCATCTACATCAGCACTACTAATGTGTAGAATCCTTGTAGACACCGTCCTCCCGTTTTATCGCATTTTTGAAACGTGCCAATGTGAAAGCTGGGCTGTGTGGTGCAGGCACGGGGTGAGCTAGGACGATCACAAGTTCAAAGTCCTTTCGGGGGAGAGAGAGAGAGAGAGAGAGAGAGAGACTTCAAGGTCTACCTGGGAAATCTGGAGAGACCCTATCTCAAAAAGTAGAAAGAGGATAGGGATGTAGCTCAGTGATGAGGCCAGTACTGTGATGAATAAATTAGAAACAAATGTGTGCCTGAACCAAAACAAATATGTCTGGATAAGGTCTTATTCCAGGTATACAAGGGACCATGTTCCATTTACTGGGCACACCAAACTTTCAATAATTGCAGCTTTGTCACGGCCTTTACAAATGTCCTGCCGGGTCTTTAATTCCAAGTACATAAAAGTACGCATTTGTTTCTATTTCACTTTCTTTACTGATTCTCTCAACTCCCTCTCAGCATGGATTGTTTGTAGGAGAGATGCCAGTCTGGAAGGATTTTTGCCTTGGAGAGCAGAGGATTGTTGTTAATGTCATTAGCATCTCATTTCCTATTATTCTAACCCCCAAGCAGCCCAATAACTAGAGGATGAGGGGTGCATGGAGGCTAGTCTCCTCCATCGTCCTCTCTGTCCACCTCCAAACAGAGGGCCACAGAAACAGAGTGTGCTGAATGTAAGCTCTTGCCACGACTCACATGCCAAACTCATGTTCTGCCAATAATAGAGAAGCCAGCCTGGGGAATGCTTAAACTTTGAGTTGAAAGGATAACGATGTATTTCCTCCAGAAAATGACACTGGCTAATAAGAGAATCTGAAGCCATGTGTCACTCACTATCTTAGGCTGGATCTTATACCAGAACTAGTGGCCAAAATGAAATGCAAACTGCTCAGTGAAAAAGTTAGTCTAACTGTTTAAGGAAATAATTACTACTGGAGCCTTTTCTGAATAAAAGACCAGAAGAGAGTATTGAATTCAAAGTTCACAGGCAGACTAGATAGAATCATGGGTCTTATTGCTTACTAGATAGAACTCTTATTTTCTAGAATAGCTTTTACAGTTGAAGGACTTACCTAATCTGCCATCAAATCATGATATGTAGGACATGAAGCTCTTTGTCACCAACTTATCATCTTGCTGCTTGGTCATGGTGTTAATGAGGCAAAGATCACAACTTTGATTGACAGATGTTCCTCATTGCTCTAAAGTATTCTGCAGACAAACATAGCATAACCGCAACTAGTCAGCTTGA
>NW_008332644.1:887816-937982 GCF_000622305.1 Nannospalax galili | reverse complement strand
AACAAACAAACAGAAACCCAAGATAGTAGGGGAGACAGATGCATTCACAAATAGCTACACTACAAAGCAAATTATGCTGAGCACAATAATAGAAGCACAAAGTGCAGTGGGAAATCAGAAGAGGAAGATTAATTCCAACCCACGAGGATGTGAATGGATCGCCTCAAATTTATTACCACCCCAGGAACAACAACTTACCACATATGTTATAATAACAGTGGGTTAGGATTGCTATTTTAAAACACAAATGAAAAATATATTGTAATTAGATGAGATTTGCCAACAAAACAGAGCAAATTAACCAGAAGTCCAAAATACTAAAAGACAAATAATGGTCTGGGCTTGTTTAGTATGCCTAGAATTGTCTGCTTACTTTATTATTTTGTTTTCAAAAAGACCCAAGGTGCTATAAGATTTGAAGGCAGATACCAGGGCAAATAAACACACACTTGAGAGTAGCTGGATCATGCCTGTGTGTATTTGAAGCCAGACCTTTAGCAAGAGTAGCATTTCCAAAGCCATCTTCACTGGCTTCTGTCTGCAGTCATGTAAATCTTAAAACTGAAAAAGCATTCCATCTTCTGAGTGTGACATGTATTTCAGACAAGCCACTAAGTGATTATTAAGAGACAACAAATACTCAATATTTCTTTAGGAAAGATTTGGAGCTTTCATTAAAGAAGTTCCAACTCCTAAAAGATCTGTAAAGCAAGCAACCATCACTGGGAAGTTACTTGTCCTTAACAAGCTGATGTATTTCCTGGTCCAAGGCACTGGGTCATCCAGCTGAAAAGCAGCAAATTCAGGAAGCTTGGCTTTGGACAGCACATGTTAACCACTCTACTGGTTTACTTTCTATGTAAACTCTTAGTGAGAATTATGTACAAAATCTGACACATAGAAAGTATTTTTTTTAATTTTTAGAATTTTATACAAGTACTGCATTCATATAATTTCCAACCCTGTCTCACAACTCCTTCCATGTTTCTCCCACTCCCTCTCAATTTCTTGACCTAGTCTTTAATTATTGTTGTTATACATGTATATATTATTATTGTTATACATGTATGTATGTATAAACAACCTATTGAATCCATTTAGTGGTCCATGTGTGTACATTTAGGGCTGACCACTTGGGACTGGATAGCCTATCAGAGAGCTTATATCTAGAGAAACCTGATTCAGAGGCCATTAACTGTCTATAGCTCTTCATCTAGAGAAATTCCCTTGAGAAATTTCCCCCATCCCTACTGGCATGTCAACATCACTTAAGTTTCGATCATTCACCATATGTTTGGAAACTTGAACTCCCACTGATGTACTTTCTAAGTTTTGAATCTTCTGGATCCTCTTCTTGGTACAACTTTTGCATCATCTCAGGTTTCAAAGATTGGTTAGTACCTGGGATGGAAAGGAAGAAGACTTCTGAGTAGTTATCAATATTCTCTTTAGCCAGAATTCCTTGAGTTGTGCATGTACATGTACTTTTCAGTCTCTGTCACATTTCAAATTAAAGTAAAAAGAACAAAGGTCCTCTGTAGTAGCCAGGCAGTCTACTTTTTTTATCCCATCACAGCCTGTCTCGTCACAGCAAGCTCCTGCTGCTTTTGATCGGTGCCAATCCAACTCTTGCTTCCTTGAAAGCAGAGGCTCTCTGCTATGGACCTCTCTTTCCCTCACACTATCTAGAGAAACAGCACCTAGAAAGTGGGTGTTTTCATGAATGACTGAAATAAGGAAGGAATAAATGAACAAATCTCCTCAAGGTGATTGCTACCCCACCCAATTATTTCACCTTCAATTAATCACCTGCTTTTTGTGCAGTAGTGGCACATTTATCTTGGGGCTAATCAACTGCTTTCTAATTGGACTTAAGCCCCATTCAGTGGGAGGAAAATCATGTGTGGTTCTGTAAATATAGCCAAGTACATATGGCTGGAGATGGCACAGAACCTAGACAGGAACTGACTTCTGCCACTTCCTCACACAAATGTAACATCTTACCATATTCTAAATACATATATGTATATTCACAGACAAGTACACCTCTCAGCCCTCATCAAAGAAGGCTCTGTTTTTAATAGAAGGAGGCTATTACAAAGTTCCACAGCTGGTCAAATGCAGAGAACAAGTGGCCTATCCCTAAGTGGCACATCTACAATGCAACCTCTACACCTGAGGCTTAGGAACACTGCAAAAGAGGGGGCAGAGAGAGTATAAGAACCTGCAGGACAAGATACAAGACACCTGCTGCTAGTTAATGCATTCCAGATATGATAGGGAAGCTGCACCAAGGAAGTCTCCACAGTGTCATAGTCTAACGATATCTTCATATAACAAAAACAGTTGACACGCTAAGGTGGGTGGGGGTAATATCATGAGGTCTCACATCAAGATGAAGAGTTAATCAATGGACACTGAGGGAGAAAGAATCAGTTTTCTCCATGGACCAGCTCCCTGAGAGAAGGCTATCTAATCCCAAATGGGTAGCCATTGGCACACAGGAGCACCACCAAATGGATTCGGTGTGTAACAAAAATAATCAAAGAAGACAAGAAGTTGTGAGGAGGAAGGACCTGGAAGGAGCTGGAATGGGACTGGGAGGGGTGGATAGAATGCAAATATAATATTCATGTGTGAACTTCTCAAAAAAAAAAAACCCTAAAAACTAAAGTTCATGGTGATATAAAGGTCATTCTTCATTGATTTTGTGCATAGACACACAGCTAAATTTTTGTTTTTCACCTAGTATTTATAACTCAACCAACATTTATTTTTGTTTTGTTTTGCTTGGTTGGCACAGTTTGATTTTGTTGCAATAGAGTTTTGCTATGTAACCCAGTTGGCTCTTGAAGCCGCAATCCTCCCACCTCAGCTTCCCAAGTATACCACAACCATGCCAGATTCAATTATTTAATTTTTAAGCTGGCCAACTGTAGCCATTGGGAAGATAAGTCTTGGACACATAGAAATGGGATACAGACAGACCTGGGTTGAACTATGACTTTCCCACTTGAAACCTGAGCATCCCTGACCTCATTAGTTTAGGTCTCTGAGCCGCACCTCCATTCCCTCTCCTGTGGGCACGGTTACATCTACCATAGTCCAAGGATGGACAAACTCATGCTAGGGAGTTTCAATTTCTTTATTGTTTGTTTGTTTGTTTTGTTTTGTTGGTTTTTTGAGACAGGGTTTCCCTGTAGCCCCAACTGGTCTGGAACTATCTACCATAGTCCAAGGATGGACAGACTCGAAGCACTTTCCCTGATGTGTGGCACATTGCTTGTGACTTTTATTATCATCATCCACCACCACCATCATCATCACCTGTTGTGTGTGGCATTCCCATGTCAATCCGAACCTATTCTGTCTGTAATTCTGTTGACTTTGTCACCAAAATGCACACCTGTGCCTTCTCTTCCTAACATCTGCAAGGCTCCACTGGGCCACAGTGCTCCCTCTTGTTCTGTCTACTCTTTGTGAGTGTTGCAAGTGAAGAAAAAAATATTTCCCTCTAACAATCTTAAGTTCATGGATGAGGTTTCTATAGAAAAAATATAGAGGAAAGACTACAAATTTCTTTCATAAGTTTTATGTGTCATAGGATCCTTAATAAGGAAAGAGTTAAACCTTGGCATTTTGTATAGCAGGTTTGATGAAATGTGGAGAGTTGTGGACAGACGTGATGGGTGGAGTGTGGATTGTCTGTGGAAGTGTGTAGTTTCTCATCTCTGTGACAGGTACCTAACATAAACTACACAAGGGGGAAAGAGCTCCTTATTTTGGCTCATGATTCAAGAGGTTTCATTCCTTTCTGATGAAGCAGAGCAGCTCACAATAAGGCAGCCAGGAAGGAAAGAGAGAGAGGAGAGAGAGAGAGAGAGAGAGAGAGAGAGAGAGAGAGAGAGAGAGAAGGAAAGGGAGAGGGGGGAGGAGAGGGAGAGGGAGAGGGAGAGGGAGAGGGAGCTTCTTTGTCCTCTTCCCCTTTTGGCTCCCTCTGGACTCCCAGCCTGTGGGGTGGTTTCATCCATATCAGTGCAGGTTTTCCTTTCTTAGCCAATCCTCTCTGACACACAGAGGTGCATTTTACATGCTTATGCTCTAAGCACTTCTTAATCCAATCAAGGCTAGCCATCACACTTAGAAAAGTGTTCATCCAGACTCTTCTGTGTTCTTGTGTCTTCAAAGATAAGGATGCTCCTTTCCCCTTTGGAGTGCAGGGATGGTGCCTCCCAGGAGGGCCTTACCACCAGCTTCAGGGCAGAAGGAGCAAACGGAAGGAAGGTCAGAGAGACTTTCCTGCTTCTGCACTTTCCTTGGACTCCTTCAGCTCCAGCATGCCAGACTGGTCTGTCTGGGCTAGTGCGTCCCGACCCCATCCTGTCTTTCCCTGTGTCTCCCTTTTCCCTGTTCAGATCTCCTGTGACGTCTAAGTGAACTTTTCTTTTTCAGTTTTGCCTCTTTTCTTTTTCTTTTTTGTTTGTGGGATTATTATTATTATTGGTTTTGCTCTTTTGTTTTTGTGTAGAGGACTTTGGTATTTCTTTATTGTTTGTTTGTTTGTTTTGTTTTGTTGGTTTTTTGAGACAGGGTTTCCCTGTAGCCCCAACTGATCTGGAACTCATTATGTAGACCAGGCTGATCTCGATCTCACAGAGATCTGCATGCCTCTGCCTCCTGAGTGCTGAGATGGTTTTTGGTTTTGAACTCCAGAACTTAATTAACATCTGCTAATCATTTGCTTTACTATTGAGCTTTATACTCTGTCTATAGTGGACTTTGCACATGACAAATCATCCTGTGCCCTTTGATGGCTTCCTTTTGATCCAATTCTGAGTCCTTAATCTACACCGTCTTACATGTTCAGGGTCTGGTTCATGCTGGGCTGCTGCTGGTCCTCCAGAGTCACTAGAAAATCACACCTGCTCTGCTGTGTGCTTCAGAGTTGGGCTACAGATAATGCAGAGTTCTGCAGCTACTTCAACTGAACAAAACTTCCCCAGGTTTGCTGTAGCTTCCAGTGGGGAAACCCTGTGTGTGCTTGCCTGCCTGTCACTGTCTCTCCCTCTACACAGCACTCTTCAGGCAGTTGGCCTTGGTTGTCCTATGTACTGCTGAATGCTCATCACTAACCTGTCATCATAACCCATGCCTTCACTCACTAAGTATGTATTGATCACATTTCTCATTCAAACTCTGGCACTGTGGACTAGTATAAACACTGATCAAGCCATGTCTGACTAAGAATTGGTAAATAGGGGCTGGAGAAACTGCTCAGTGGTTAAGTACACTGGTTGTTCTTGCAGAAGACCCGGGTTCAAATCCCAGCACCCACATGGCAGCTAACAAGTGTCTATAACTCCAGTTCCAGGGGATCTGATGGCCTCTTTTGTCCTCCACAGACATTGCACAACACGGGTGCACTTACCTACATGTAGGCAATACACACATACACATAAAATTAAAAATAATAAATAAAATATTTTTTAAAAAAGAACTGGTAAGTGGAAAAAAGCTAAATAGGAAAATGGACAGGGAGGGAGGGTAAGGACAGGACAAGAATATAAACTAGTGTGGTCAGGTGAGGTCTCTGAGGGCATTTAAGCAGAAGTGATGGATGCGAGACTGAGCCATGGGGCTGCTCAGGAAGACATATCCAGGCAGAGGTTACAATCAGGCAGTAGGAGCATGCTATAGCTGAAACTAGTGTGTTGTCTGCAGCCGCAGCAGACAGGAACAGGAAGCATCAGAACCTTGGCCTGTGCCTTGTGGGTAGAGATGGAGTCACTGGAGGGTTGAATGGAGTCACAACCTGACTAATGTGTGCACTAGCTGCCTCCTCGGGGGTTGAATGTGTGTATACACGCAGGATCAAGACTGGTACCAGGTTTGTAAGATGTGTCTCTTACCCTTCTAGACTCTGATGAGGGAAGCTTCCTTTAAAAACACACCTTGGTGATCGTGCAAGCTCAGTTGCACACCTTGCATTTCATCTGGGAATCCCTACCTTAAGAGCTCCTATACTCTCTAACCCAGTCAGGACAGGAGATGTGATTGTCAAAAGAGAGATTAGAAAGAAATGGAACCAGGCTAGATGCCTACCAACAGATGAATGGGTAGTAAAACGTGTACCTATACACAGTGGAATTTTATTCATCTGTAAAGAGAAAATGCAATCATGAAATCTGCAGGAAAATCAACATATCTGGAAAATATAGTATTAAGTGAGGTGAAACAAACTCAGAAATTCAAAACCCACAGACATCTTCTCTCTCATATTTGGATCCTAATCTGTAACATAGACATATATGTACACATGCACATGTATGTATGTGTGTGTGTGTGTGTGTGCGAATGGATGTAAATGTGAGTAAACCCTAAAAACCTAGAAAGGAGATCATAAAATAGTGAAAATAGGAGATTAGGAAGGCTAGCCATGGACAGAAGGACACGTGAGATGGGGTAGAGGGGAGGAGACAGGAGGAGGGATTACAGCTGGGATTGGGGGAAGCAGGGAGGTGGGCGAAGGGAAGGAGAATCACTAAAACACACTTAGTTTGAAAAATGCTGCAATGATATCTAACATTTGCATGCCAATTTAAAAATAAATAACTATTAATTTTTAAAATGCTAATTTTAAAATGCAGCCTGCAATCCAACATGAAGGAGCCAGAGGTAGAAGAAGTGTCACAAGCTCTAGGCTGGACTACATAGAGAGTTCCAGGGCAGCCTGCACCACAGGGTCGCCAACAAAATGCAGCTTGCGTAAAACACTGAAAAACATCTCTTGCCTAAAGTGCCTGCTTCCGTCTCACAAAATGGGTGCATATAACTGGAAAAAAATGGTGTTTTTCTATTTTCTGTGTTTAAAACTAACTACCGTAGACTGGGGAGAAGGCTCAGGGAGAAAATGAAGTACGCAAGCATGAGGACTCCAGTCCAGAGTCCCAGCACCTATATGAAAGCTAAACTCAGTAGTGAACATCAGGAATTCTAGTATGGGGGTCTGAGACAAGAAGAGCCCCTCAAATAACAGACCAGCCATTCTAGCCAAATCAGTGAGTTCCAGGCTCAGTAAGAGACTCCATCTCAAAAAATAAGTTGCAAAGTGATAGAGGAAGTCTCCTAATGTTGACCTCTGTCCTCCACAAGCACCCATACACATGTACACTCACCTCTACACACATACACGTGAGCATGCACACACATGCAAACTCATGCATGTGAGTATGCACACGTGTGCACCTGCACACATGTGCGTACACATAAACCACAAAAACTAAAAAGATACTTTAAATAACCATTACACATATTGAAATATAACAAAATATTTAATTTGGTATCATTAAGAAGTATAAATCAGGGTCAGCATATCAGTCTTCCTATTTTTTAAATTTATTTTTATTTTATTTGTATGACTGTTTTGCTTGCATGTGTGTAAGTGCATCTGTGTGTGCAATGCCACAGAGGTCAAGAGAGGGTGTCTCATCCCCTGGAACTGGAGTACAGGGGTTTGGTAGCTGCCATGTGGGTGCTGGGAATCAAAATAAGGTCCTTTAACTGCTGAGCCTCCCCTCCAGCTCCAGTCTTCCAATTTTTTTAAAATCCAAAGGAAACTAAGCTTTTTCTTGTAGTAGCACCAAAAAGCTAATAGAGCACCGATTCTCTGTGTTAGGTTGGATGGAAATCATCTAATCCAACCACACCCATTTTCTCATAATGATAGGGGTTTCAGGTCGGTAGATTTAGATGCTTTTATTTGATAACAAATTAGAAAATTATTCTAACATGTGAGGTTCATGAATGAAATGAAAAATATTCTCCCTGAGAGAAAACTAGCGTAGGGCTCTTCCAGAAAGGGTCAGGGGGCTGCTTCCACAAAGCCTGCAGCAGAAAACTGGCAGGCATGGGTTGTGAGACTCACTGAGTCATATTTCTTCTGGGGGAAGAGTTAAAAAGCTATCCAAGTCTTTCCTGGCTCTCTGCTTACTGAAGTAATCTTCATGGGGGTATTGAACAAAACATTTGCACATCTATGCTCAGTTATATTTTAATCTCTTTAAAAAGTCAAGAGGAGTGAGGGTGTTTTGTGACTGCTTCATAATTTAAATACCTTTCTTTACCAAGGGCTGCTTTCCAAAGTGGGATGCTCTGTCAAATCAACAGGGATCAAAGAGTTAAAAATTGGACTGCGAAGATGGCACAGCCGTTAAGGGCTAAGGCTAACAACCAAGACGTCAGAGTTAAAACTTGAAGACTGAGCTTGCTCAAAAGTCTCCTGACTGCCTGCAGCATTTGTCCAAGAACCAAAAATAAATAAATAACAGTAAAGAAAATTGTTCAGTCTTTTAAAAGTGCTCATATCTGTGGGGAAACCTCTAGTTCTAAGGCTCTGCTGCCCAAGCTTTCCGTGTTGCCTTATGCCATTAGGGCTTTTGCTACAGTAAGAGAAATTTCCCATTTCCTAAGACAGACACAGACAGGATGGCCTGAAAATAGCAGCGTCTGAGCTTTCATTTGGACTTGTGACTTTGATTGCCTTGCAAAAAAACAGTAAAAAATTATGTCTAAATTTTCTGCAGCTTATTTCTGTAAGTAAAATGTGAACATTTACCAAGTGAAAGCAAGAAACGGCAGAAGACAAATATTGGTTCATTACCTCAGAAACAACAACCACAAACCCACAAGCAAAATAAACCAGTTAAATTGGAATTTAATCGATTTAGGGATGGAAACTTTGGTGAACGGTGATGGTCCACTGTGGAGGCAGCGCTAATCCCCGGTCCTGTCCTGGTGTGTAAGCCTGGATGTTTTTCTGTTGGAGTCTTACTGTTAACATGCCTTCTTAGCGTAGCGGAGCAGCTGGTCTCGTGTATGGTATGAATGTATATTAACATAGCAGATATTTGCATATCTGGAACTGTACTAGAAAACACATAAGAAAATTTCTCTTGAAAAATTATTATATACACATATTTAGTCTTTGCAAAATCTTCATATGAAACAACTTTGAGTTTTCCTCCCCCACCCCTTTCACTTTGAGGGTAAAGAGAAACTAAATCATCCAAACAATAATAGAAAACTTGAATACACTTTGCCCCCCAACCTCATCACTTCTAAAGAGTTCGCTTTCATGTTCAGCAGCAGGAACAGAACTGCAGCATGTCTTCATTAATCCTTTTTCTTTATTCTGTACATGCAAAGACAAAATATACAATAAGCCCTTTCAATGAGCTACACTGGTGATAATTTTCTACTGACATAAAATGTCAGCTGTCCCTGGATTTTGACTTTCATGACTATGATGCATTTAACACACCGTGGCTTCTAAAGACAGCAATTTGAAAACAGCATGCTAGATTCAAGACAGCACTAGCAACTTCTCAATTCACAACTCTAAAACTTATTCTTCACATCTGAAAATTAAACCACATGTGTGGACAACTTTTGCACCTGGCCTTTCTACTGAGATTTCTGTGTTAAAATTAAAATATGCGTAGCTTTTGAACCCAAAGATACATGAAGTATATCCAGCATGCTCATTAATAATGATATAGTTCTCCGCTGCAAATTCTAAAATGACTTTGGTGTGTCTAATTTCATTTTTAAGAGCTAGGCCTACCTGCCTATTTTAACTTAGGAAATTGTAGCTCACTCTTATTTTTAAATTTACATGTTTTATTCCTCCATTAAGAGAGACAAACTATCCACTTTTACCTAACATATTTCTTTTTGCCAACCCACATCTTTTCTAGA
This sequence comes from Nannospalax galili, assembly GCF_000622305.1. NCBI lineage: Eukaryota > Metazoa > Chordata > Mammalia > Rodentia > Spalacidae > Nannospalax > Nannospalax galili. Next base: position 928,226 of record NW_008332644.1, on the reverse strand, counting down.
ACTCTTCAGGAAAAGCCAGGGAACTTTTTAAAGAAGGTAGAAATTCATTGGGGGATGAGAGACATGCAATTGAAACTGGGTGAGACCCTCAGTGCCAATTTGGATCCAAAGTGCATTATAGCAGCAGCAAACTAAATCTTTCAAAAATGAGATTTATAAGGGGAATGCTAACACAGATTCAACAGTTCCAGGCTGCCAAGGATTACACTAATACCAAAAGCATACTCTCTCACTTTAGAGCTAGAAATTACACAGTTGTCAAACAATAAGGGTTGTGTTTATTTGTTTATTTTTAACTCTTATTTTAGGTTCACTTTTTGTTTTGGATAAACATCTTTGAAATGAAATGTCCATTTTTGAGGGAGAAGAGAAAGGGGAGGTGGTGGAGTTCAACTCTGGATTCACAGTCCATTTGGGCAGAAAGGCTTTTCCAGCCCTGCTTAGCTGTTTCTGTCCTGCTTCGTTAGAAAGGTACCAGAAAGGGGGAGTGAGGGAAAGTAGGAAGTGTACCTGCGAGGAAAAACAGCTGGACACTGACGTTAAAACAGTAAAATATTTCAGTTGACGTGGGTCTAGGGGAGTAGAAATTGGAGGAGGAGATGTTTAGAAGACAAAAAAATTTGAAAGCTCCAAAAAATAAGAAAGCCAATATTTGATTAAAATATCCAGCCGCATGTCATGGAGAGAAAAATCACAAACCTAAGAGATGATTTTTTCTTTGTTGTGTCACAAATGAGAAGGAACAAGCAGGTTAATGTTGTGTGAGAAGGGAGAGTGAATGAATGAAGTTAGTGACTCAGCGGTGGGCACCAGTATGCATCATCAAATCTGACAGCGGACTCTCTGTGTCTGTGCATTTTGTCTGTCTGCATAGGTATCTGTCTGTCTGTCTGTTTGTATATGTCTCCGAAAACTTGTGAAGAGTCGTAAGTGTAGGAGAGCATTTGAAGATGTTTTTCGCAGCCTCCAGATGGAGAAACTGATCTTTTATTCTGAATTCCTAAGAGGCACAGAAGTCTCACATGAATAGGAGAATACACAGACACACTCCCACACAAAAAAACAAAACAGGGAAATAAGGAGCCCTCCAATGACCCCTGTTTGCCAACAGTAATCTTACTTTCCTTAGGCATCCAAGACCAGCTTCTAGCTCCTGTGCATGGCTCTCCCCATCCCTGGTACCCAGGTGCACCAGGAGGAGCTGGTGATCTTTACAAAACAACATTCCCACTAACAACAAAAACCTCTCTTGTTCGCACAAAAGCCCACCTTGCAAATGAATGGAATATTAACGACTGCCTAACAGTTGCACCATTGGCAGGGCGAGACAGATCACCAACACAGCTCTTTCTACAGACTGCCAGTGAGACCCGAGCAGCACGAGGAGAGACGCATCTACTGTATGTGAAAGGCTGGTGCAGATTTTTTCCCCTATCAGTCTAACCTCCTGTGTTGATGCATGAATGCTGGTACCCACTTACAGGGATGCCAGATGATCAGTGCAGAATGAAGGTCCCAAGAGAGGATCACATGGCTCTCTCTGCCCTGTGACGTCACTAGCAGATGGCATGGGTACCAGATCTGGCAGTTGGCATCAATGTCACTTTTTAGAGATCAATGAGATAGTGCAGATATACACAGATCTAGAGGCTCCAGGAGACGATGCGACACTCAGCCTGAAAAGATTTGGAAGATCCAAAATGAAAACTGATTATTGAATGAAATTAAATCCTAAGGTAATATATAAATAAAGATATACTTCAATTGATGCTGGCTTTGCATGCAAGTATTTAAAGATACAGTGTCACTGTCTTAGAGTATTTGTATGTTCTTTGCCATCTATAACTTCTTATCATATTTCATTCTTATGATGTAATTATCATAGACTTTCACTGCTATATGTAACATTGTAAGTATGTGGCTATTACTCTGTGTGTGTGTGTGTGTGTGTGTGTGTGTGTGTGTGTGCGTGCGCGCTTTGAGGGAGGCTGGAGACTGTTAAATTGAAAAGTCTCTCCTTTAATATGCCTATCTGGTTAAAGACTGTAGATGAGAATACTTGCTGCTTCACCCAACAAAAACCAAAAATGCATTTGAAGCACAAATTCTTCTCCCCTTTCATTTGGGATTCTGAACACACGTGCACAATTGCAGGCAGAATCCTTGGACCGTTCCTGTCCGATATTAGCTAGAGGGAGACTTCTGTGGCTCGTAGAACAAAACACTACGAGCTGAACAGCAGTAAACAGACAATTACATTGGGGAGAGTCTTCAACGTTAAAGCAGTCTTGACATTTGCTTAATTTTTTTTAAATTGCCGGTGATATTTTTTTATAGTATTTTTATTCAAATTAGCCTAGACCCCTCTCCTTTAACAGGCTGGAGAAATGTTGCTCTTTTATAAAATTCTTTACTGATCAAAAAGACATCAATTTTCAAATTGATCTGTTTAATCTTTTCTTTAAATTTCTATATCCTAACAGTTACTTATGTAAATTCACAGTTGCAGGAAAATGGAAAATCAAGTTAGATTTTTTTTTTCTAGCAAACCCCACACATTCATCAGCTAAGGGAGAGAGAGCACTTTTCATTTTAAAAACTGCTGTCTCTCCTATTATATTTTCAGGAAAATTAGAATTAATGAAAGTTTGCATTGTTCTATCATATTTATATTTCCTTGAACTCCACTTTTTATGTGTTCAGAATTCAGTTTAAAACCTGAGAGAAATGGCGAGTGTGATAGTTTAGTAATAAGTATTTCTAGTTTTATCTCTTTTGATAATCTGAATAAATTAATTCTACTGCCTGGATCAATGTTTTTACAATTATTAATCTATACAAACTCAAGATTTTTACTTAATGAGAAATATTAGTCCTGGAATCGGTCTTTTTCTGGTGACTCATGATTGAGTCATCAAATATGTTTGAAGTAAAACATTTAAAACTTTAAAAATGAAAACACTTTAAATATTTGCTGGCATTTTTTCAGGTAATTTAAGATTAAAGAACCATGCTAACACTACCATTTGACGAGTCTGTTATAATGCCAGAATCTCAGATGTGCAGAAAGTTTGCTAGACAATGCGAGGACCAGAAGCAAATAAAGAAACCAGAAAGCTTTTCCAAACAAGTTGTCCTTCGAGGAAAGAGCATTAAAAGGGCCCCTGGAGAAGAAACGGAGAAAGAAGAGGAGGAGGAGGACAGAGAAGAGGAGGATGAAAATGGCTTGCCCAGAAGGAGGGGTCTTAGGAAAAAAAAGACCACCAAGCTGCGATTGGAAAGGGTCAAGTTCAGGAGACAAGAAGCAAACGCGCGCGAGAGGAACAGGATGCACGGCCTCAATGACGCTCTGGACAATTTGCGAAAAGTGGTCCCCTGTTACTCTAAAACCCAAAAACTGTCCAAAATAGAAACTTTACGATTGGCCAAAAACTACATCTGGGCACTTTCTGAAATTCTGAGGATTGGCAAGAGACCAGATCTGCTCACGTTCGTCCAAAACTTATGCAAAGGTCTTTCCCAGCCAACTACAAACTTGGTGGCCGGCTGCTTACAGCTCAACGCCAGGAGTTTCCTGATGGGTCAGGGTGGGGAGGCTGCACACCATGCAAGGTCACCCTACTCCACCTTCTACCCACCCTACCACAGCCCTGAGATGGCCACTCCCCCAGGGCATGGGACTCTTGATAATTCCAAGTCCATGAAACCTTACAGTTATTGCAGTACATATGAATCCTTCTATGAAAGTGCTTCCCCTGAGTGTGCCAGCCCTCAGTTTGAAGGGCCCTTAAGTCCTCCCCCAATTAACTATAATGGGATATTTTCCCTGAAGCAAGAAGAAACCTTGGACTATGGCAAAAATTACAATTATGGCATGCATTACTGTGCAGTGCCACCCAGGGGTCCCCTTGGGCAGGGTGCCATGTTCAGGCTGCCCACTGACAGCCACTTCCCTTACGACTTACATCTGCGCAGCCAATCTCTCACTATGCAAGATGAATTAAATGCAGTTTTTCATAATTAATGAGGAAAATGAAAATAAACAGTGGTCATTCACCTCCCCCATCTAATTAAGAGAAGGCAGATGCTGGTGGGCTGAGTAATTGGCCCGACTCTATCTAAGGTGTTTACTAGTTTTCGAAGTGTGTTTCAACTATTGTGAAGATTTTCTATGTAATAATAAATCTCTTTTCATATGAGAACTCCTTTTCCTTTTGTCTGTAAAGCACTGTGATTCTCTTTCTATTGCAGGATTTTTTTTTCTTGTTTTATTTTCTTTTAAATTCACTTAATTTGTTTGGACAAGGTGTCTAAAAATATGTTGTTGAATAAAGACACGCACACAGCCTAACTTGATGTCTATTTTGGTTATACAGTAATTATCAAAATGCATGTTATGAAAATCAAATGAGTAAAATAATGTGTTTATAATTACTAGGCATCATATATGTATCTCTGAAAACTGAATTTTTTAAATATGAAGAGCAAATCATATTAAAAGATGCATTTGAGGATGTACAACAATATTAAAAGCTATGCAATTTTCTGTTATATTAAGGATGAAACTAAATGTATTCAACTGGTAACAACTATTCCTCTTCAAATATTTGCAGAGGGGAGAACAGGATACTTGGATAAGTTACCGATATCATAATTTGAGAACAATTATTTCACTCATGAAGAAAAAAAAATTAGTACTTGCTTTGTATTGTTCAGGATTTATCTGTACAGGTTTGTTATCACAGTGAATAATTGTGTTTTCCACCCTACCGTTTAAAAGCAATTAAATATAGATACTTCCACTTACAAAGGACATCTATTAGCCGTGGTATTTTTGCATGATACTTTTTATTTCCTGGCACACAACAGCATTCTGTCTCCGATGCTCCCTCCACCCCATGCAGAAATATTTCTGTATTAAATGATTAGGGCTCAAACAAAAAAAAATTTTCTTTCAATGGCCAAAGCGCTTATACAAATTTTCTTTTTAAAGTATCTTAAATGAAAGAAAAGGCGCCCCAGAGGGTTAACCATCCTGGGGAAAGAATGATAAATCTTGCTAACCTTCAACTCCAGCCTAAACTCGGTGGCAAATTTCCAGCAGCCCCCAGAGCGGGTGTTAAAAATGGGAGAGTTTACTCTGGCCCACTTCAATGCCTGGCCGATTATAAGCTAAATTCTATGTGATTAAAAGTTTCCTAACAAAAGGCCACCGAAAACTTAGTTTACTAATCCTTGGGGAGCTAGCCTCTGAAAACAGAGTCGCTTCAGGAAGGAAAGACAAAGTGCTCAGGACCTCTTCCCAGACGCCCTCGGGTGCAGGTCTGCTTCCTAGGGGGAGGAAGGTGGGCATCTGCGCCCAGCAGGAAAATCTGACGGAAGCCCCTCTGCCGGTGCGCTCTGCAGCACCAAGCCCTCCTTGCTCAGGGCGCGCCGGGAGGATGCCGGAGGATGCGGGAGGATGCTGGAGGATGCGGTGTCCTCGCGCCCCGCGATGCCTCTGGGCACAGGCTGCGCTGCCCAGAGTTGACCCTGTCCTGCTGCTCCTGCCCTGAAGTGGCCGGCCTTGGGGCGTACGCGGGCTAGGAGGCTTGCGCCCCAGTCTGCAGATGGATGGCCGTGTTGCCCTGTCCCTGCCATTTCCCTGCTTAAAGCCGGGTGCGCACTGCAGCTGCCTGCGAGCGGGGAAGGGCCAGGGCCAGCAACTGCAAGTGCGGGACCCAGCGGGTGATCAACGTGAACGGCCGCTTAGAGGGGCCGAGTTCAATCCTGTTCAAGGAGAAGGAAGCAAGGGGAAGAGGATCTGTGCCCTGCCACATGGGGGCGGGGGGGCGAGTGCGCCCGAGGTGCCCGTCTGTCCCCTCTGCCTGCCTGGGCACAGGAAGACTCGCGCCTGCTTCCTCCCATATGCGCACAAAACCTGCTCTCCCAGGGACCAAGTCCAGGATTGCTTCTCTGTGGACCCCCGGGCATTAGGAGCTTGGTCATTGCTCACCCCAACTGGAATTGGAGGATCTGGCTTTATTTGTGTATCTATTTTTTTCTTCCAGTGCCATTTCTTCCCTAGCAGAATAGGTGTGATTTCCTGATCTCCCATCTTAGCTGCTGGGTACCCAGGCCCCCATCCCCTCCCCTCGACCAGAACAGTGCCACGCCTGCTCAGAATCATGTTGGATCAGACGGTTGAACCCCACAGTCTTTCCAGGGTCACAGATTCTTCTTGGAAGGAGAGATTGCAACAGGAGACAGTTCTTCCGTCTCCCTTCTGGCAAGTGGAACAGCGCAGAGGAGAAGCAGCTGGTTGAGGAAGAATCAGACGGTTAGGACAAGCTTCTGATCTCCTAGCTGTGTTCACGAGAAACTCCCGCGCCAGTGTGGGGATTTCAGGCGCAGACCCAGAGAACAGGAGGCATCTTCCATAAAGTGGATGTATATGTCCTATGCATGCTCCCTGTGCACTGACAGATGCAGCCGTGCCTGTGCTGTGAGGCCAGGATGGGTTAGGCAGAACTCAGGGTTTAATCAGCATTTAGGTGCCCCTTCTGAACCCCAGCATGGGGATCACCTAGCCACCCCATTTACCTGTCACCAGGGCCCCTGAGTCCGTTTTCTTCAGCAGGGCTCTTCTGTTCCATTCACAATGCTGAGAAATCCTGTGGCTTGTTCATTTACCACATCGTAGATGCCAAGTTGCAAAATCGTTCTTTTAAAGATGCCAGTCCAGTGGCAGAAGGACCGCAGGATACACAAAGAACAGTTTAGGCGCAGGACTGCTTGGTGTCTGCTAGGTCTGGGTGGAATCCTTGCTCTGCCTGAGGTGCTATCTGTCCACCACCCAGAAGGAAAAAGGCATGACATAGCTCTTCTTTTGAACTGGAGCCCATGAACCTTTATTTACCTTCTTCCTTGGCCATCCCTTCATTTTTCCCTTCTGCTTTTACAGATTAGATCATGCACATTCAAGGGGACTCAACAAAATAAAGCTTTTTTTTTCTCCCTTTGAGTGTGTATTTGCGTGTGCATGTGTGTGCAAGATGCACACTTGTGTGAATGCATGTGGAGGTCAGAGAACAGTATTTGGTGACATTCCTCAGGTGCTGTGCACCTTTTCTGATGAGACAGGATCTCTCTCTGATCTTCAGCTGGAAGAAGGTAGGCTGGCTGGCCCCAGAGATCCACCTGTCTCCACCTCCCCACCTCCACAGTGCTGAGATTACAAGAGCCAACTACCAGGCCTGGAGAAATAGCACACCAGCTAGGAGCACTTGCTGCTTTTGCAGAAGACCTGGGTTCATTCTCAGCATCTGTATTATGGCTAACAATTGACCATGGCTCCAGTTCCAGGGGATCTGATGCCCTTTTCTGGTCCCCGCACACATTGCATGCAGGTGGTACACTAACATAAATGCAAGACAATTAATTATACATATAATTTTTAAGGAAATGTCACCATGTCAGCTTTTTAAAATATGGGTTCTGGGGAGCAAACCCAAGCCTTAATTCTTTAAAAGCAAGCATTTTGCTGACTGAGACATCTCCCTAACCCAGAGTGTATTTCTCGTATATAAAAGATGTGATAGGTAGGTGTGGTGTGGCTGTTCCAGGGACAGCAGAGTCCTAGACCTCTTCCATGCCATCATTCTGGAAAGCTATCTCAACATTCAAGGTGGCTGCTGGAGTTCCAGCCATTGCTTCTTAGTTCCAGTTAAGAAGGAAAGAAAATGTCTAGAGGATACCACCCACACCATCAGATCCACGTTAGGAAATCTGCCTGCAAGTCACATGCAATGATTCTAGCTGTCCACAATTTTAAAAACTCTAGGAGACACATATTCTTTTACATGGAGTATATTGCTCCCAGAAAATCAGATCCTGCCAATAAGGCAGGAGAAAACGAATTTGGGGACGCACCTAGCCATGCCCCAACCTCTGCTGCCCGCCCATTCCCTTGTTCTCTGGAGCTTTAGATTTCCCCTAGGCATTACCTGTGTTTCTACCCTCCTTTTCCACCTGGACCACATACAATTGTATTACCAAATGGCCTCTCAAGATTTCCCAGCTTGTGGATTCTGGGTAAGCCACATCTTTTAAAATTCAGCCCTTTTTACCTCTGCAAAAAATGCATGACCCCGGGCCTTTTATGTGTTCCCAAGGCATGAAAGAATGTGCCACCATCCATCTTGCATCCATGCTGCCTAGGTTGACACTTCCTCTGGTGAAACATCATGTGGCTGATTTGGTGGGTACTGACCTGCCTTCATTACCCTCTGGGCATTTGTGCTTCTCCTAAAGCTGCTTTTACTATCTCTTTCATTACCTTTCTATGACCTATAAGGAAATACATGTTCTTTCTTTGGAGCTCTAGCAGTGTTCAGGTTCCAATCAATGGGTTCTTTTGCTTTAATTATCAGGCCTCTGGATCTGGGGCATTCAGCCTTCCCAAGAACAGGGTCAGGGCAGGTTCAGAAGAGCAGCACCGAGCCTGCTCCGCACAGAGCTTGTTTCCTCCAGACCCCGTTGTCTGAGTAGGTCTCACTGCATCATACTCTCCCTTGGTAGAGAGTATCTTCTCTCTCATACACAGAACTCCAAGGTCACAGCAGAGTTCGTGCTCTTCCTTTGAAAAGATAGCTGTATGCCAGAGAATTGACATTGGCTGGGTTCCTGGTTGCAGTCCCTCTGCTCCGTCCCTTTCAGGTTGGTCTCAGCACCTGTTCATTTCCCAGAATCACTTCTCACCTAGACCAATGTGCTGACTCCAAGCCATTTCCCCCTGCCCCAGCTCATCTCCTCCTCAGCCACTTCCCAGTGCCAAATTAATTTTCCTGAAGTTCTCCAATTCACCTCTCCATTCCAGGATCAGGGCTTATGGTTCTCATTTTCTATCTGATCAATGAAAAAGTTCATTTGAGCTTTCTTTCAGTCTGTACCTTCCGTTATAACTGAAAACAACTGCACATGTCAACACTTCAGAGTTTCCAAGCTCACTGGTTTATCACAGCCTATCACGGAGGTTGTTGGTGAAGACAGGACAGAGTACAGAGCTGCCGTGCATGCTTTGGGGATGTCACCCTCCAGGAACCTCCAAATATTCAGCTATCCAGAAGCTCTCCAATCCTTTTGAGTTTCCATGGATAGCTCACTGGTAAGCATGACCTGGGCATGGCAGTTATGTTAGAATGTGGCTTGACAAAAAGAGCCAGGTCTAAGACTAATACACTGAGTGGGAAAACACCGTGATCTGCTTTAGCATTGATCTCAGTGTCCCTGTGCAGTATTATTTCCCTCCAGGGTCTGGAGCAGGAGCCCCCGGAATGAGGAAGATCTTCTGACCTATGATCAAAGGGTAGGTCAGAGAATGTCTTCATACCAACTCTAAGACAGAAAGGAACAGGAGGATTAGAGTTCAACTTCGTATAGACATAGAGTTGAGGCACAAACCACGAACAAAGCCAAAATGTACATATCATATCTGGAGCCTCAGACTTTCACCCTTTAACAGTATTCCTCAGCCCTCAGTCAGCAATGAAGGCCTATATGTGAGACTACCACCCCACATTTTAAACCCCAAATCCTATTTCATTATATCAATGACCAGTGATTTTTTTTTTTTACCTATTAGTTACTTTTTGAGACAGGATCTTACTGTGTAGCCCAGGTTGGCATCAAGCTTGCACGCTTCCTGCCTCAAGCTCCTGTGTGCTAGGATTACAGGCATGTACCACTGGGCCCAGTTTGCCTATTCTCCCTCAAAGTCACAATGTGTTTTGTTCAGATGGTATTTTAGGAGTCAGTGTGTACCAGGAGCCAAGATGCCCCAGCTCTGCCTGTGTCTGTGCGGAAGCAAGCTAGACAGCCCCATTCTGAGGCTGAACCCGCTTACCTCTTATAAAGCATTTTTCTACCTGTTAGCAAAATTCTGCCTTCTCTACTTCACATGGGTTTCCAGGCTCCCTCCCACACGAAGTTCTTACCATGACGGCATCATGCTGCTCCTAAACCACAGTCCCATCAGTTTGGCTCAGCTTCTACTACCCAAGTCATGCGATGCTTCTGATCTTATTTGGCTCCCACTCTGCTTTTGAACACACAGCTCAGATGGTGCACTCCCAGGGAGCAAGGTCAATGCTTCAGCCTCTCTGTATCTCTGCAGAGCATGCACTTGGAAAATTCCTGACTCACTGATTGTAACTGGGGAATATAAACTCCAGTCTTCTTGTGGAATAACCCAATTCAAAGGAAAAAAGCATTGACTTTTCACGTCCAAGAAAAGCTGACACTGAGCAAACACATTTGAGGTCAGATTTTTCACCTTTAAATAAGAATACTGACACATGACATGGGGATTTTGTAAAGACTAAATTAGATCATCTATGAAAAGTCCTCAGATGATGTCCTGATTCAAACACAAAAACCCCCAAGAAGGGTAGTTATTACTATTTGTATTATGTTAATGTAGTATATGCTCACCAAATATGTTAGAGGCAAACAAACACTGTAAACAACAATGTTTTTCAAAGTGCAGGTTGGATCTGGGTAGCATGTTGTGAAGCAAATTCAGTTCCATGGGCGAATTGGTATATTTTAGTAGCACAAAGCTTAAGAGTTCCGTATAATAAAATTAAGTAATACCAGTTCATCTGAAATTAGTTGCTACACACACACACACACACACACACACACACACACACACACAAAGAGAGAGAGAGAGAGAGAGAGAGAGAGAATGAGAGAGATTAGTTCACACTGTCTAATGACAAATGTAAAGGTGTCTGTGATGGAAGAGTTTTTGCAAAGGATCGGAGCACTGAGGCACTGGAGAGCCTGCAGCCCACTTCTACGCTGTGCCACATTGTATACAAGACCCCATCATGCCAGAAAGGTAGAAATTCGGAGACCTTCTCCCACATGATGGTGTGCCAGTTCCCACAGATGATTGTCTTAATTCAGCCAGGAGTTCTCAGATGCTGAGTCAGGGACTTATTTCTAATTTCTTTCTAGTGTTTAAATAATATGGTACTGTTTTTGAACTCTCAAAGAAGAAGATGGTAAGGAAGAAGGGTCCTTTGGACATTAGGAAGGAGGGGAAGAACCCACCAAGTTCAGTAACATTACACTGAAGTCCGAAATACGAAGAATAAGGCAAAACTAGTAGAAAGACTCTTCAGTGCTGCTCACAGGAATCCGCTCTAGTCTCTGCTTCATTAAGACTCCCAAAATTTCCTGGGGACCACAATCACTCTGGGACCGATTTTTAGAATACAGTTCTCAGGATCCACCTCCATTCCCACAATCACTTGACCACTTCATTACACAGTCCATGTGTGTGCCTCAAATGCCAGCACCAAGCATATTTCACAACTAAGTATGTTAGTCAGATTTCTGTTAATGCAACAAACACCAAAAATAAATGAACTTGCAAAGAGAAAGGTCTTATTTTGGCTTGAAGTTTTGGAGGTTTTAGTCCAGCATCAATTGGTCTTGTTGATTTGATGCTGCGGTGGTGCATTGTGGCAGAAATACATGGTTGTTCATCTCAGAGCCAGGAATGCAAAAGATAAAGAGGAGGATGCTGGGGTCCCATGACATTTTTCAAGGGCCAATGCCCCAGTAACCTAAAGTCTCCCACTATTAACCTACCTCTTAGCTTTTCACTTCCCAAGAGCATCATGGATTAGAGAACATATCTTTAACACATGAGACGTGGGGAACATTCAAGCTCCAACGATGGCACCAAGCAATGAACATAGTCATGGGGTGACAGAGTCTAGTACAATGAAAGGAACTCTGTAATACCTTACAACAGGTTATAAAGCTTCCCAACTTTCAAGGAGAAAGCTGGAATCTTACAATGGATTAGGAAGAGGAGGAAATCGATTGGCATTTGTGATCAAAAGAAAGAAGTCCCAGGGCTGGAGAGATGGCTCAGCGGTTAAGAACACTGACTGTTCTTGCAGAAGACCTGGGTTCGAATCCCAGCACCTACATGGCAGCTAACAGCTGTCTGTAATTCCAGTTCCAGGGGATCCGACAACAGACTCTTCTGTCTTCCACGGGCATTGCAGGACACAGGTGCACTTATCTACATGCAGGCAATACACACGTACACATAAAATAAAATAAATAAATAAAATATTTTTTTAAAAAGAAAGAAGTCCAAATGTGACACTAAGCCTTTGTAGATCATCAGTGGTCAAAGAGTATCCCAGGTACGTAAGGTGCTGACATACTATAACTATTCTTTCCAAGCTTTGAGTAGTCAGTGACAAGCACAGATCATGGAGATACACGTTAAAGACTCAAATCTGTCATTACAGAGCAATGACCCTCAGTCATGTTGACATTTTTCCCGGTTCAACTTTGAAATATGCACATTCTCAAATCCAACTTCTTAAACATTTCATGATTTCTTTAAAACACAAGAAAGTAAATTAGTCATCAGAGCCTTCCGTGTTTGTGTTTTATGTTTATTTCACTGTAAACATGACTTACAATATGTACAGAATTTGGACTAACGGCTTTTACTAAACCTTGCACCAAGAAGCTACTGTTAATGCAAACAAGCTCACTGAGCCATGTGCTCTTGTGACCTGGGCACCTGACCTCGATCCAGATCCATGAACACCCACTTTGCCCTCCACCCAAGAGAGTGAATGAATGCAAGTGTACTTGAATTAGCATATCAAAGTCCTGGAAGCAGTATGTTCATAGTTTATCCTTATTAGAAGCAGTGAGAACTGAGGAGTATGCTTGACATTGCGAGTAAGTGAGATTTCAGGCCTAGTGATCAAAGTGTAAGAGTCTCTGATAAGATAAGGGTGGATCCAAGTTTGTAGTTCCCAATTCGTGCTGGAGAAACTGAATAAAAGTATGGGTGAGGTCTGGCTCTAGAGCACAGGTCCATGAGCAATCTGAAGAACAAACTCTCAGAGCTCAGATTTACTTTTGGTTTTTAAAACTAACACTGAGTCAGGCTGATCATTATTCAGGTTTAGCTGTAATGTGGCAGAGAGACACCACACTTCATTACTTGAGACAATGGAAGACTTCTGGGGTGTTATGAGCTGGTAGCATCTCTCTTCATGAAGGAGGAGTCCACAGGTGATGTCTGTCCCTGGGTGTGTTCAATGTAGTCACCTTTAGGAAAGTGCTTTAGAGGTAGGGCCGTGGGCTAGCAATGAGGACTGTAAGTTTGTTATCAAGGAAAAATTGGTTTGGGTATATGTTCTTCTACAATATAAGCTCATAGGCTTAGGAAATTTTCTTCCAGTGAATTTTAAAACTTTATTCTCTAATATATCTGGAGGATTGCAAATATAGACATTTTAGTCCCCATCAGGTGACTATCCAAGGGTGCCCCATGTCACATCAAAAGGATCTATCAGGCATAGCATACTAGCCAGAAGTTTCTGTAAAACTAAACTTTTGAGACAAAAAATAATGATATTCATACTTTCCTAGTCAGATAGTTGAGAATGCTATAGTTATACATGCAGCTAGTCTGTGGGTCAGCGGTCATGAAGACATAGAAGCAGTGACAACTGGCCTTACAAAAGTCAAGAGTATTGCTTTTGGAGCTGTTCTACAACCTCGAATATTCCTTGGAATAAGGACTCTAATAAGTCCTTGTGGAGGACAGTGAAGATTCATTAAAGGAGTAGGACAAGGCAGATCCCTAAGCTTATGGAATTTCTAGTGTAATAAAGACTGTATTCTTTCATGAAGTCAGCATCCTGCTTCTGATGTTATGCAGAAATGCCACCCAACATGTAGTAAAGGATGGATTTAACCTCCATGAAGCTATCAACTTTGAAGGGTGTCATGAACCCCCACATAACACTAACAAAAGGGAGTTCCAGACATCGGTACCTAAAGCAGGGCATATCCATCACTTTCAGGAACTGTAAAGTTCAGTGTGATGGGAGTATTTGTAATCATAGAGTATGGGCTTAAAAGAAGCCTGAGAAAGCCAGCCAAGGCCACAGCAGAGAAAGCCTTGTAGATCCCCAGGGGAGTCTGATGCAGGACACCATGCATGAGGGTGCTGCCGCAGTCTACATTGCGGGAGCATCCTGTAATGAGAGCAGCCACCAGGACCCAGGAACCAATTAAGAAATCGCATCAGTGAAAGATGACAGTGAAGTCGAAAGGATGGGAGGAGCTTACAGTGTAATTAGTGCAGAGAAATCATGGTTCACATGTCCTATATCCAAGGAACCAGACCAGAGTGCCGATCTGCAGGGTATCTGAGTACAGCAACTTCACTGCTCCATATCCTAGGAAAGGCTGTCTGTTTATATTTGGAGTTGTTGTGCTAGATTCCTTCCAGAATGACTGCAAAAGTGATATCAAAAGTGATTTTGTGGTTTAAATATGATTCACCCTCACCAAAGCTTGTGCTGATGATGGCTGTCATGGCAGTGCTGGGTGGGGGCACCTTTAAGAAGGACCACTGAGGCTCTTGAGGGACAGAGTTAGTTACCTTGAGAATGGGCTGTTGTAAAGCAAACCAAGTAACCCATGTTTCTCTCCTCCCTATCTGCCACTTGCCCGTCCATCTTTCCATCATATCACCATAAGTCCTCGCCAGATGCAGCTGAGCAGTCTTGGGTTTCTGCTCCCCAAATCTGTGAGCTAAATAAATGTCTGTCCTTTATAAATTACCTGGTCTTGCACATTCTGTTACAGTAATATAAAATATGAACTAAAACAAGTGAAAACACCAGTGGAGCCACTCAATCTCGACCTTTCAGGCTGAAAAACTGTGAGCTAAATGTTGTTTTTTGGTGTATTTTTGTTTTGAGACAAGGTCTTATGTAACCCAGCCTGGAACTCCTTCTAGAGGTGAGTCTTCCCTTGAACTTCTGATCCTGCTGCCTCTACTTCCCAAGTGCCAGGACTGCAGGCAAGTGCCATCCTTTCTTGCTAACTTCTTTTCTTAGTATGTAGCCTGCCTCAAGCATTTCGTTATACTAATGAGAAATAGACAAACAGCATGTTCAGCCTGCCCTGAAGGACTCCACTAAGAGTGAGATACTCTAGCACTTTGGGAAGCCCTTGATTAGATATGAAAAATTACATCAAATTTTCAAAGTCCTATATAAACACTATATTGTTTCTTAAAGTAGATTTTTGCCACCATTTTTCTCTATTGTCAGAAATCTCTCTTGACATGGAGTTTAACAAGATGGGAAAATAGATGAGGACCTCACCCCTTCCTGTCCACCCCAAGGAAGTGAGCATCTTTTCTTGTGGAAGGGAAACCAAATGAATACAGGTGAAAAGTCACTGCAACC
This sequence comes from Nannospalax galili, assembly GCF_000622305.1. Lineage (NCBI taxonomy): Eukaryota > Metazoa > Chordata > Mammalia > Rodentia > Spalacidae > Nannospalax > Nannospalax galili. The sequence continues at coordinate 912,930 of NW_008332644.1, read as the reverse complement.
ACAGAAGACCCTCTCTCTTGTCACACTGCATCTCTGCATCTCCTGTATCCCCTGCCAAGCAGTGCAGAGAGATGGGTTTGGTGTATACATTTCATTTTGTGGTCAAAGGTTGAGTTTCAGAGCACTGCACTGATTTTCCCAAGCTCAAGAGCCTGTAGATGGTAGATCCATCCTCCAGGCTCGGTCACACACCACTGCCTCATAGTCACACCATGAACTTTGGTCCCCCAGAGAACTACAAGAGTTCATATTTAATGAGGCCTCTAAAAAACCAGGCCCTATTGTTGCTAGTCTGTTTTTCATTACCATAATAAAATACCTGAAGCAGATTACTTATAAAGAAAAGTTTGTAAGCCAGAAAGAGACTAGGGTCCATAATCTTTTCTAATGAAATGCCTCTATTTGAGCAAAGGGGCTCTCACTAGGCCCTACTTCTTAAACGTCCCACCTCCCACATCATAAACTAGTGAGGACCAAATTCCCAGGAACCTTTGGGAGACAAACCACATTCATATTAACACCCATATAACCACTTCAGGTATGTGTTCCTGTGTAGTTCTCCCAACACTATGTGGGGTGCACACTGCTGTTGTCCCACGGAATCTAGTCAGAGCCGTATGATTAATAAGCAGTAGCATGAAATCTCCTTTCTAGTGAGTTGCCCACACACACCACACATGCACCACCTCCAGGCTGAATTGCCTCACTTAGCAGAACTAATCACAACATTCCAAGTTTCACATTGACATTAAAGCATGATTAATGTTCGCATACCAAGGGAGAGGAAATGATGTTATATAATAAAGACAAATCACCTCTAAAATGAGGGGAAAAAATTCTTGAGACACTATTCCCACCTGGCCAAGGTAGGGCAGTGACTGCAGGCGATATAGCACACAGCGGTATCACCAGAGCTCCCAGTCTGAGGCAAAGAGTTTCCGCTCTAAAAATTTGGTGGTGGGGGACTAATAAATGAACTCTTAGACTTTCAAATGATAACCTAGAATTACTTAAAAGTCTACAAATTTGTAAAATGTATTTAAATTTTACCAGTGAATATGATGCTGGTTATTAAAAAGTAATTCTCAAGAAATTAGCTTGTAGCTACAGAATTATTATAATTCATTTATTACTTGCAGCCACAAATCAAGATGATGTTAACACTGCTACACACAATTTAATATGCGTGGGAAGTTTTCATACGGCTTCGATCTGGGGTTTCTGGTCACTCTGTTGGATCATTTACAGAATAGCCCAGCATGTCTAGTCAGAGAGAGTTCATTCTAACTGAAGTAGGAAGCATTTTCTGCAGGTTTATTTTATTTTCACCATAGTAAACACCTCCATGCTTTTAAAACTATAGGCTTATTATTGTGTAGAGATTTGCACCCAACCTCCAGCGTGAGCCAGGACTTCTGCATCTGGTTCTCTGTTGCCATCTTCTTTTCACTGTTTTCCCTTGAAAGGGTGAATCAGGAGAAATAGACACACACACACAATGTGTATACACAAGTATACACACAATGTGTGTACACACACATACATGGCATGTGCACACATATAAGCACTTGCAAACTACCTGCACACATACATATTCCAATTTGATTTAAGAAGGTTGAAATGGAAGAACTAATTGGAGTTTAAACGCTCTTCATGGCTAGTTCAAGGCTCCATGTAAAAGAAATTCAAGTTCCATAATGAGTTAGACACACAACCTTTATTGTTGAAGAACGAAGGACCTTGTCTGTCTTGAATGGCTCTTCTGAACTCCTAGAATGCTCCATGAAGGGTAGCTGACTTCCGGCTTTATCATTCCTACTAGGGAGGCTGGGGGAACAACCAGACACCTCAAAACACATTTCTTCTAGAATTGGGACAGCACGCCTATGAATGATAAAGTCACTACATTTAACCCTACTAGTTTTATAACATTCTTTTCCAAAATTTTTTATTACATTTATTTGTTTGGGGCGTGGGGGTATATGCTCCGGCACATATGTGGAGGTCAGAGTAGAACTTGGAGGAGTTCAGCTCTCTCCTTCCACCATGTGGTTCCCAGGGATGGAATTTAGGATTGAACTTGTACCTTTACATCTCCCTGGCCCTAGTGACACTCTTTTCTGCTGACACATCCAAATGTTAAATTGACAAAAGAACCTCAGATTCATGTAACAATCACCAACAGAGATTTATATGTTCAACTTTGTATCCCTTTTGTGTTCTATCCTAATGACTTCTGCTCCAAGCAGGTGGCACAGAGGACTGAGAAGGGGGCACGAGAGGAGCTGAAACTGAAGACACGAACCCTTTGCTCTGATTTGTACCAAACCATGATGTTCTTGCCAGAGAAACAAGTGAGGGGAGAAGAAGGAAAACAACTCCCAAAGGTCGTATAGCCAAGGGACCGTATGATGAGCATCTCTGCCAAGGTGTCCTGGTTTTCATCCTGAACCAGAAAAGGCAGAGCCATTAAAAAAGTTCTACATCCAGGCGTGGTGGAGCACGCCTTTAATCCCAGCACTCAGGAGGCAGAGGCAGGTGGATCTCTGTGAGGTCGAGGCCAGCCTGGTCTACAAAGCGAGTTCCTGGACAGCTGGGGCTACAGGGAAACCCTGTGTCAAAAAGACAACAACAACAACAAAAAAACCATATATATATATATATTTCTACAAAGCCATGTGAAGAAAATTAGTTCATTGTTATAGATTACTGAAAAAAGAATCAATTATATCTCCAAGTGTAGTTCAAAGCTTGCTTGGTTATCAATATCTTTCTTCTAAGTGTCAGAAAGGATTGCTTTTCAGAGCTGGGCATGGCACCTTACCCATGCTAGACAGCTTCACCACTGAGTTGCAACTCCCAACCCAAATGACACTTTTGTCATTTTATAGAATATCATAGTAACCTTTTGACATAGTATGGTAAATAACTTTAATCACCTGTTTTACATGGAGAATTAGATGATTCACTCTTATCAAGTAGCAAGGTTTAAATTATAGCCAAATCTTTTATTAAATAAAGTCACTTTATTGTAATGAACTCATAAAACAACAGACAGCTAGATTAAGGTACCACTCAGAAATTCTTTCCCAGTGCCAAACTGGACACATCTCACTGAACTTCTGGACAGTCAGAATGGACATTCTGAAGGCATGGAGCTTTGCATAGGGTTTTATACTTTAACTGTCAATTACATCTTATTCACTTATCTGCCAAAAAACAGGAAAAAACTGTAACAGAGTTGAAACTAGAAAGACAATTAGTTTTATCTCCTCTTTCATGACTCACCTATCCTTTTACCTGCATTCTTCCTCACCACCTAATATTATGTTTTCTTGGTCTCCTTTGCAAATGTTATGTAGAGCCAAATCTTTCAACAGGAAATTTTATAATCCTTCCAAGATATTGCTCAAAAAGTCAAAACTAACAAGGTTAATAGACAATAGCTTAACAAAAACACAACTAACAAGAAAAAATCTAATTTGAAAATTAAGTACTTATAATCTGTTAACATTCTGCAAAAGCATTTGGTCTTGGTAGTTATGTTTTTATAACTAACTGTTGTCTGTTAACAATGTGTTTAAGGAACCTGAACAATCATTTTGAGATGGTAAGACGTTACCCATAGGACAAACAGAAGGAACTTCAGGTATGCCTGACCCAAGAGCCATTCCTTCTATATCTTTAGTTACTGAAAATTGGGCCTAAAGAGTTTATTAGCACTCACACCTTGACATCTGCCTCTTGCTGCACCCCCAACATGGGATCAGATCAGACCAACAAGGAAAAATCTGATATCAGAAATTAAGGACATTAGAGAATGAACCATCAGATGGTCAGTATGTGATGTCACCAGAGTAGATGGTTAAGAGAGAAGTGGTAAGCTGTCAGAACTGAAATGAAGTCATGCTGGGCTTGGCAGGGCCTAGGCTCCATAACAAGACCCCATATCAAAACAAGATGGAGCTGTGTGTGCCAGTTTCTCCAAACATGACTGAAAGCCAAGCGTTTGTGGAGAAATGGCTTTTGTACATGGCTACCTGACACTAAGCAAATAGGTTCTAACCTTGACTCCGACTTGCATTAAACTCTTGATATTTGTTTCAGACATAGACATGTTACACCTCAAGACTGAGATGTTAAAGCAAAGAGTAGAGTATGCAAACAACCTGCCTGACAGGAATGAGTATAGTATAAAGAAACACTTGAGTCTCTATTAAAATGATGGACCCCAAGAAATTAGAATTTCCCCAGGAGTCCCCTACTGCAGGAAAAAGAGGTTGAATACCCGAGGCCATCAGAGAAGGCACCTGCAGCCAGAGAAGAAACTTGTCTCCTGGAAAACGATTTATAACTCTTTTTATTTCCTCTGTTCTCCTCTTGCAGGAGAGGCAGAGTTGACTTACTGGAGGGCAGGAGACTATGCCTTGATTAGGCAGCTTAGCTATGCGTCATCTGTTACCTTCTGTTCAAACCTTACTTTTATGTGAAGACCCCAAAGATGGATCCCTTTGTCCCTCCTCCCAAAATAGCCACAACAAAAGTCTCCATTTTCTGCTCTTCACTGCTAGAAACAGTCCAGTTTAATGTCAGTGCTTGGGTATTTTAATAAAGTGCTCAATAAATGTTGAACCAAGTCAACTTGTATTATGTCCAGCATGTGCCCTGTGCCTTTACCAAGTGCTATCCATGTCTCAGAAGATAATGATGAATCTCCTTTGGTTTTAGTATCATATTAAAATGCCAATTTCTCATTTGTTTCCTGAATGTCAAAGTCAAGCCACCAAGTAGAGTCTGACATACAGACTGTGGAAAAGCACTGCACAGCACGAATAACACTAAGTTTTTATGTGTCATTCTTTCCAGGGGATTGCAAAAGGGCAGTAGGATCATTTTCCATGTCTTTTAGTGAGTTTAGAAAATATTAATAGCAGGTGCTGATTCTTCATGAAATCACTTTTACTGAAGGTTTGGTCAGAGATCAGGCCATTAACAAGGAGAGTACTAAGAGTACTAGTGAACACACTTTCCCTGATACTTGTTGATGAAGAAAATGCTGAGATTTGAAGGGCAGAGAGCTACACGGGAAAATGAGGCAGAGGCAAATCACTGGCTATGGACTGGAAAAGGGCAGTTAGCAGGGAACCATACTACAGAGCCCTTCCTGGTCGTCCTAACCAACTAGGGGTGGCGGGGGGGGGGCAGAAAACCACTTGAATCGGAAGGGTCTCACTGTATAGCCCTGGCTAGCCTAGAACTCAGAGATCTGCCTGCCTCTGCTTCTGGAGTGCTGAGATTAAAGGTGTGCACCACCACACCCAGCCTGACCGACAGGTGTTACTGAACAAGAGTGAAGGATATTGAGAAGGTACCTGGCTGTTGTCTGGATTAGGAGCTTGTGATGTGTTCTCATACCCCGTTCTCCAAGTGGGATAAGGCAGGGTGATAATGCTAAGAAGAACCATTCTGTCACTGTCCTCTCCTCCTAAATAAAACATTTTTTTTTTTACAGGAATATCTCTTTTCACTGACATCAAACATTGGGCTCTGTGATCATCAGAATATCAACTACTCAACGTGACCAACAGGCAATGGCCTTGCTCTGAGAGACCTTTTGTCAGGATTGGGGCACACTGTTTGCGGGGCTTTGCCTGCCCACTACACACCTACCACTGTGACAGCCAGTGTCTCCACCTGCTCATGCCCCATCGTGTCTTTTCTTCTGATTCATCCTCTTGAAGCTGGGAGACCACAGTGGTTGCCTCTCACCTATAGGCTTGGAGACCCTGGGCATCCTGACTGCTAAGGCTAAAGTCCCCTCAGCTCTTCTTCCCACCACTTAACACTTTTCAGCCAACATGAGTCCTAGCACATGTTTTCAACACATCAGAACCCTAAAATGAATGTCCTATCAAGCTTCTAGAGCTGAGCCTGCTTCCTTTAGCATTCATTAAGTTTGTCACTATTCACAAATTGTCATTATTCAGATAGTAAAGGTATTATATGTCCACTATAGAATGCTGGTATAAGTCTTACTAATAAAGAGGCACACAGGAAATAAACCCTTTCTCCCCCAAGTACTTCGGTCAGTGTTTTATGACAGAAACAGAAAGTAGCTAGGACAGCATCTCTCCTTGACCCTCTGTTTTCCTTTCTCCCTTGAACATGACTGTACCTCACAGGCGGCGTTCTAGGATCCAACTAAGAGAAGGTGACTAGGGGATACATTTAGTTTGGATCATTGCAGCATTCGTTTAGGTGTCAGCTATTAATCTCTATTGCTGGCTCTGCCTGTCATTCTCTGTTATTTAGCACAGATAACAGTGCATAGACCTTGAAACTGCCCAGAATGGCTTCCCTGGAAGTGTTCTTGTGTACCCTCTGTTGACTAAACCCTATGCTGTGACGTGGAGCTGTGGCACCAGGGGCAGGTCACTTAGGCGTGTGCCCTGCAGCATCTGCCACATTTGGCCCTGGAGGAAATCCACAGTGCTGCAGGTCAGCCAGTGGAAAGCCTTTCTAACAATCACATTGTGTCACTGTAAGTGTCACTTTTGGTCCCATCCATGTCTAAACACAGTGTCCATTTTCCCCTTTGTGACACAATAGCACATTTGATAAAGCTAAAAATAAAAAGCTTTTTAGTTGCCATTTGTAAGGATGTTTTGGAATGTTCAATAAAGCAAGTATAAAATTGCCAAATCTTGATTTGAACATATACAAAGAATATCTTCTTTGTTAATCATTATATTTATTTGTACACACACAGAAAATGCAGATAAAAATAATGGGCCATTAGACAAAAGCAAAATTCTGATCAGCCATGGTAGAGGAAAGACTGGCTTCCTTTCCTATTAAAAATGTATAAACACATTATGACAAAGAGACTACAAATGTTTGCAGCAAAACTGTTAAAAGAATATCTTAAAGTTGTCAACCAGTTATTAAAAATATACATGCACATTTTGGACTTGATAAGATTTTAGCATTCTCCATCTTAAACATCTTCAAACCTCTGTAATGTACTGGTCTCCTTTTCTCACTTGAGTACATGCTCATTTGGGGCCTAATTTTCCAGTTTTCATTTAGCTTCTTTTTGTTAAACATCTCCTTGCAAATCACACAAGCTCCAGACTCCATAATCCTGTTCTGCATTTGGGTTCCAAGTTGAAATAGATACTCAGGGATGTGGGGTCCCGAGCCCTGGGGTAAGATTAAGGTCCAAGCAGGCAGGAAACGCCAAGACTGAAAGATATAGAGGAAGGTGTTATTAAAGCCAGAGCAGAAATCATGAATCCTGAGGAAAAGCCAACATATTCAGACCAAGAGAAGACAACATTCAACACAAACTAAGAAACTGCATGTGTTACAGATACAGGGAACAGAAATGGGGTTTCTTTCCAAGTCCACAAGAAGCAGAATTAGTTCAATGAAATATTTGGGTATACATATCTTTCAATTCATGATAAAAATACAATTTATTTGTTATTTAGGACAATTCGCTATTTTGCTTGCAACAGTTAAGTCCTAAAATTCGGAAAAGAGTCATATTTTTACTTTGTTGTTTTTTGACACAAGGTCTCACAATGTAGACGCAGCTGGCCTAGAAGTCACCATGTAGACCAGGTTCCGTAGAACTCACAGAGATCCATTCGCCTTTGCTTCCGGAGTGCTAGGATTAAAGACGTGTGCCTGCCACCACACCCAGCACAGCTATATTTTTTAAAGCATAAGACTTAGACACAATGGATAAGAATGAAACTCCAGGCTCCACCGTGCAGCATCTTGACTTGTTCTCTCTGTGACTCAGTTTCCTCACATATATTTAACCTAACAGTACTGATAATGCCTGACCCAAATTCAGAACTGAATTTGTGCTACTTGTAACCTGCTAATCAACCACTTTCTCTGTAGACTGTGGTAAAATAAAGTTGGATCAAGCTAAGATGAGTTACTACAAAGGCTGAATCTGATAGGAGTCAAATAGCTTTGGCTGAACAAATTGCTTTGGCTGAACAAATTGCTTTGTCTCTAGCCTGGTCACACTGTGGCTGAGACTCTAAAAGGTCACACAGTGTCACACTGACGGGAGACCACGGCCAGCGGATATCAAATTAGCTATGAGTGAAGCAGAGATTGGTCTCATCTGCAAGCCTCTAGGATCTCTCTGCACTGTCACACTGACCAATTTAAAGCAAGGAATTTATTCTCTCAGTCAGACATTGGAATTCTAGATTTACACTAAATGTCTTCCATCCACCTGACAAAACACATGAAAAAGAATTACAAAAATAGACGAGCTCTCCAAGTGGCTAATTGTCTTGACAATAAAACTGAAATAGAATGGTCAAATGATCACAGTACAGAGTCTAAGATTCTAATCCATAACTGAATATTCACATAGAGTATTTTAGATTTTCCTGCTCTAACAGAATTCTGTTGCAGAGTAGTGAGCTGAAGTAGGAAAATGTCAGCATCTCTCTCCTCTTCATCTCTCCCTTTAAAAAATAGCTTAACCCTGTCATAACTGTATTTTAGAAGGGGAAATATGAGTGTTGTGTTGTAAATGAAGATTTGTTGATTCCAGCCTTATATTTAATGTCTTCCTAGAGAGTATTCATGATGTAGGATTTCTTAAGAAGAGTGTTAGCAACATAAACTTTCATAGATTCTTTCGGAATGACTTCCTACTAAAATACAAAAAATAGAAGCTATTTAACACAAGTCCAAAAGTAAAAAAAGAAATAAATAAGAATTAGGTGGTTCTTTCTAAAGTATCTCCAACTCTAATGAGTTCATATAAAAAGCAACATTTTCTTGGGTGCTGGATCAGATAGTGTGGAGCAAATAGGCAGGTCCATGTTGCTTCTTAATTACAGTCTTGGGGTGTTTTATGTGATTAATACTGTCTAATCAGACATATATTCAGGCCACTGGACCCAACATACCCATAGTACTGTAGTTCATTCTATTTTGCTGAATTACAGCCATCAACATGTTATAACAGGATAGAGGGAGATCTCTGGGGAGATGGCTGAGACAATGCATCCTTATCACTTTCTTCTGAAATTCCCTGAACTATCAAGAAGAGGTTAAAAGATAAAATTCATAGCAGTGATGGAATTGGGGAACTATAACATTAGCAGAGAAGACAGAGAATAAATTCTCAAGTCTGTAACAGAGAAAAAATATTGCAGCCACTTTGGATAAAGGGAAGGACTGCAGTATCAGGTGACCCCATACCTACTACAGTGGCCTTCAGCTCCACAGTTGTAGTCCAACAGGAACCAGCCAGAGAGGCTGGCTGGTTAATTAATTAACTGGCCATAAAGTAAGTTAGGACACTCTGTGCCTCAGAGGAAAAGCAAAGGGGGCCGTAGAAGCAAGCAGCATTCTAAAACTCATAGTTACTAAGATATTGAGGTGAACAGTCACCTGTAGTCTTGAAAAGAAAACCTGGTCGTCCCCACTGCCTGCCACCTGCCCCTCCAACTCCGAGGCTGGTTTTCCTAGTCAGAGCCTCTGGGCAGTCTGGAAATCTCACTCTTTATCACAGTGTTCCTTACATAAGACACTCATGAGTACTAGGAGCAGACAAGAAATACTGTCAAATGTGCCAGGAAAACTTCTGCATGAAGGAGACACAACAATTAGCAAGCAGAAGAAACATATCCAGAAAAACACAGAATTAACACTGGAAACAAAAGATGACTTTCCATATATTATTCACTAAGAGGTCTGGGCAGATATGATATTTTCATGAATTCAAAAAGAGCAAGCTTCCACAAAACAAGTAGTCAGAGTCTTGGGAAAGACAGATTACCAGAAACAAAACAAATCAATGAACAACCTCAAGTGCAAAAGGGCCAGCCCTGAGCACTGAACCTGGACTCACACACTGCCAACACTCCTCTACCAAGAGAAAAAGATACGGAGACTACAGGGTACGTTTGGAGTAAGGAGACATTTGTTTGGCAGCACCGGAGGTTATAAGCAGAGAGAACAGTGGGAGGCCTTGCAAGATCTCAAGAGAGAAACTGAGGCTGAGTGGGGCTGGCAAGGAGTCGCCAAGTGGGCACACAGCAACAGAGCGAGCAGGTACAAGGCAGCTGACTGTCAAGCCTCAGCTGCCTTTATCTCCCTCTCAGTCTGATGAGAGCTAATCCCAGGAGAGCTTCCAAATACAACAGGAAACATCTGGCTGGATATTCTGCATGCAGGAGCAAGAAGAGCAAAGCATTTTCTAGCAGCTGCAGTGCTCTGCAGGTAAGGGGCGATTGGAGGGAGCTACCTGACCCATGCAGGAAGGAAGGGCCATGATGGGCAAGTAACGCCCGGTGGTATGGACTGTCTTCTCAAGCAATCCCGTTCCATGGGAGCCCGCTTCCAGGGGAAAGCACCACAGTCAAAGGCAGAATTTTTAAAGAAACCGGATTTTGTTGATCTTTAACGAGCACAGTGTACTAGTGAGGGAGATTTGTCCCAGAATGTTGCTAGAAACTGGGCAGTCAGTACAAGTGGCATTTATAGTTGTGTCATGGGTGGACACCATGACAGGGCTGAGCTGGTGAATGTAACAACTGACCCTAGAGAGGAAAAGCTCTGATTATTTATAAAAACTCTCACCATGGCCAATTCAATGGCATGTCATCACTCACGATGTTGGGACGTTCCAGTGTACAGCTGTATACAGACAGATCCATGTTGACATCTGTCCTTCCTGTGTAAACCCTGACCTTTACCTGTTCTGAACTCTCAAGGCCTGTCATAGACATGGAAAAATCACTCTTCTCTCTTTCTTTTGAAAATTTGCCAACTCCATGTCAGCATACTTTGAAATTCTCTTGTTCAATTCTTCCTAGCACTGTGATGGAACACACTCATTTAAACAGGTATTTAGGCAAGAAGGTACGTGAATGTCTAAGAGAATGATCCATACGAGATTCAATTCAGAAATCCACTTAAATAGCACAAAACCAGCGTGGGGAGAGTTCCCCTCTGCTCCTAAAAAGCTGGAGACAAATCTGGACTCTATTCCACTATTTTCCCAGAGCCAGAAAGAAAGGAGGTAGTTCATAAATTCCATCAGGAGCTTAGGGATTTTTGATGTAATGAGTTTTACAGTTTCAGAGGAGAATGCTTTGCTAATAATTATGTAACAGTAATTAAATCTGAAAAAGGCTGTACTCTAACTATGTTGATTTATTGCAGCTCCTACAAAGCGCTCCTCGAGCATTCACTGGAGTGTGTGCTGCCTCCCTCCAGTTTTCTTTAAACCCTCACAGAGCACTGGGTCACAGATGGTCTGAGCTGCTATATTTTCCCTATTAAATTCCTAATAATCTTTTTCTGAGGCTGAGTCATGGAGGCCTGGGGATTTCTCATTTTAATTAGAAGGTTTAAGGAGCTAACTCTGTTTGAAATTTTCTCCTAGGGGGGATGGGTGCAGGTGATCCCATTCAGAAGAATGACACAGTACGGAGGCCAGGATCACATTTCCATATTAGATTGTGGTTTGTTTGGCTCAGCTCCTGTTTCTGAGGTTGATGATGCATTGTCTGAATTTGAGGAATAAACTTTGGAAAATAGGATTTATCTGGACATTATTGTTTGGGGAATCATAATTTTTATTTTGTTTCATGCCAGCTTCGCATATAGAGCAATCATTTAGAAATGTGAATTATTACTCATTCAAAAGAAGTTTAAATTGTATCAATCTGATCTATTGTCGTCAGGAAATTGATTTCAGGATCATTTGTCCTATTGCTTTCTTTCTTTGACCCCATCAGACTTAATTTTGAATTCTCTCAGTTTTGAAGACAGCCTGTGTTGTTCAAAATAACATTTTAGATTCAGTTTTGCTAGGAGACGGGTATGGAGTATTTATGACCAGCTAGGACAAGACGTTTAGAATAATTCCTGTGGTTTATTGAGTGATCAGAGAGCAACATTCAGTGTGAATTACGTGGCCGAGATAAAATTGTCTTTTAGAGTTTACCAATAGGTTTGAACATTTGTAGAAAACCTGTTTACATAAAAAGGAGTATGTGGTGTTAAGCCTGCCTTCCTTGATAGTATCCTGTACAGAGAAGAACGGACACTTCAGAAGACAGCTACAGAGCTGGTTTCTCTAGTTTTGTAAAACAACTTCATGCAGCACAACCCAGAGTAAACAATGTGAAGACTGCCACCTCCACAGCCCCTGAAGCTTTAGCACAAGCAGAGCTCAGAGCTGCCAGAGACCGCACTTCATCAAACTCAAACCAAGTATAAGCCTGCGAGTGCACTGCTTAAAATCCACATTCTATAACTGTGGACTACTGGCTTCTTGGTTCCTTAGCCAAAAGGGTTTCCCCCTTTCTCATCCAAGCGGTGCCCTGCCTTCTGACAATCCTCTGGCCCCTCCAGGCTCAGCTAATTGAGTCATCAAAACATGCAGGAAGCATTCTTATTCAGGTAAAACTGATCCTCCTCATCATCACACCTTCCTGTTTCTCATAGCCATTTGTTTACCCAGGGCAGTCTCATGTCTTTAGTCGTCATTTAAATTGTTATTTTATAAATGTAAACATTTCTAGTTTACATTCTCTGTTTGTGGAGTATAAGTTTCAAACTAGATGCTGTATGTTTTCTAGGGCAGGGCATCATATGTCTTGTGTATAATGAAAATTAAATTGAGACAGGAAATTATAGTTCCCATACTAAATTCTGCATTACATCAGAAGGTATCAAAATTTTTTTTTAAAATATCATAAAGACATAAGCAGCTTAAGAATGCTTTGCTGAAAAAATATTTTAAGGCATTTAAGGATTTTCAATCTGTAAGAATAAATTTCCTCTCAGATACCTCTGGCCCAAGCTGATGTTTCTAGAATATGCTAGTTACAGCCATATGCTTAGCAATTCCATTTGTGAAATGTGTGGACAAGTGGCTGAGGGCTGCCAGACTGCCTCTGCTGAGCAGGCCTGCCTTCGTGATGGGCGCAGAAACTCTGCAAGACCAAGGAAACAGCAGCCAGCCCTCACCACCCTGATGCCTGAGAAATCCAACTGAGTTTACTGCCAAAGGTCAGGGCTGACGAAAGGGGAGCTGTCTGCTTCATTCACAAAATGGCTGAACAGGAAGTCAGATCTGTATGAAACTGTCAAGTAAAAATGTATATGGGCACACAGAGCTGGGAAGAATTTCAAATTGTTTATGTGGATTCAAATTTTCAATTACAGACAAAGAGAAATCGAAGGGAGTTAAGGGAATATTTGGTCAAGGGACGAGTTAAGGGTAGCAGACCTGCACTCAGGCAGGAGTTAAACAAGCAAACATTTCCAACTTCTGATTAATGGCCAGGGACATTCAAAGCTGCCTTGCCTACCTCAGCAGTACATGGCTGATACAGCGGGGTAATATCTAATAACTAATCTTTGACACGAGAATTAAGTCATTTTGCAAGAAAGCAGATCATTAGAAGCCAAATTGAATTATAAGTAATACTATCTCTGTGGAGGATTGTAAATTAATTGGTTTTTAACAATAACATTTCTGTATTTTATTAAAGCGGCGTAAGAATTCAGTGAAGAAATGAAAGCTGCAGATAAACAGGCCAGGTGCTGGTGATGCAAATGAAGTAGATGACAGATGGTGAGGAGCACACTCACTCACTGTGTGTGTATAATGGATAGAGGTAATCAAATTCCTTTGTGAATTGGCGACTTTCTTTACATCAAGAACTTTAATGTGGGTTCACTTACACGTCTATGCATCCCCTGGCCCTCTACATGTATGTGTGCACACACACACACCTCTCCCCTCACAGGCACATAATCCTAATTATAGCCTATGTTACTATCAGAAAGATGGGCTATAACTCTATTTACATAACACCGTACACAAATATCATTCCACCAAATCAACCTGTATACACTAAACAACAGATTTCTCCGAGAAGAATACCTCACTGAGGAAACAAAGCAACCTGTTTAGGTTAAAGATGTTCATTCACTAAGAGAAGTGAGGTTTAGCCTGAGGGGCCTCTTCTGTGGAGGAGGGGCCTTCCGGCTGGTTTTCATGGAAAGTTTTCAGAGACTGAAGAACAGCCTTTCTCTTCCACCTCCGAATAACTATTATGAAGTCTCAGCCTTCACCAAGAACCTGATCCAAACCCATCATGAGAGTTATAGGTTGCATTGGAACTGAGTTTCCACTTCTCCCTGTTCTTGTGCCAAGGTGATTGGTTTATCATCAGTGGGAAACTGCAGTCAGCTAACTCAAGAACAAACTCACATGGGACAGAAAAGAATTTTACTCTGGGTCCTACTACATGACCATATAACCCCCTGAGAATCATACTCCGCTCATACCCTGGATTTCAGTCCTAACATCACTTTAGCTTCACTGGCGACATTCTGACTGACAACTGGACCTTTGCACAAGGGTGTGTTGATGGCCTTCTAACATGGCACTTCATGGCCATGGATTAAATTGCTTCCCATGCTCTTAAAGCTTGGCCTGCACGCCTTTCCCTCACAACCTGCTGCCTTTTAACACAGTTTTGATTGGATGCACTTCCTTAAGGAATCCTCCTCGTGGCTCACCTTGGCCCCAGAAGCCCAACTTTGATGCCACTATCTTTTCACCTTCAAAGAAAAAATACGTGTGCGTGTGTGTGTGTGTGTGTGTTTGCACATGCACACCTACCAGAACACCTCCATACACAAGGCCCTGAATTTGATTCTGAGAAGTTAAAATGACATTTGCCTGGCAAAACTCTGTGCTGAAGGCAGCACAAAGCACTAGAGTTTGGTCTGGCGCTACTAATTTTGTGTCAATTCCTCCTGAGGGAATGGTGTGCTTTTGGGCTGTTTCTGATTTCCTATTAGATGGCATTTAAGGAAGTATATAATATCCTGAACCTAAAAGGATCAGCTCTTTAATAAACCAAATTGACCTTTCTGCTTTTTTCCCCATGGGGATTAGGGTCTTCCTCCTTGCTTTGAAGCCCCCCTTTCTTCCCAGGCAACAAATTGATTTTGTAACTGTTTTGCTTGGCTTTTTCACATGACAACCACATATATAGCCAAGACTAATGACCAAAAGTCATACTCTTGGGCCACTGGGTATGGCCAGATGACACAATAAATACAATTTGTTGAATTAGTGAGTAGCTCCTGTTTTTCCGGGTGAACGTTACGCTTCCACATCTTGACAAGGGATGAGGTCACCAGAGTCATGAGGCAGTGGCAGCCCACCTGTTTGCTGACCAGTCCCAAGGCCAGACCAAGAGCCTTTAACTCTCATACTCCTGATCTGGAACTATGTTGTTTTCAATGAAAAGTTTTTGTTTTTGTTTTATTATTATCAAGGCTGTAGGCTAAGCGTAATCAAATATTAGAAAACTCCTTGTCTAGTACCCATCTAGAATCCTGAACTTATCAGATGCATCATTTGAAAAGGGACAATCTTGTAACTCACAAGTGACTCAAACCCTAATATTTTCTTTAGCATGGCTGAGCCTTAAACGTACTCTAAATGAAAGCTAGGTTCATACACTTTGCTTTGTGGGCTGGATAAGAGCCATTGATAACGCTGGGGAATACAGGAGTGATTATGCTCTTCTCAAACTAAATTACCTTTCCCAAGACTAGACAGAACCCAGATTTATATGCACTACTGCAGGGATGCTCAGCCTTAGCACCTTGAGTTCTTGCTGGAGATTAAATTTACATATAGTCCTTAGCTTTCTCCCTTCCCAGCAATTTTGGCCTTTCTTTTACACAGGAGAAATTCTGTGACTGAGTTCCAAAACCTCGCCTTACTAAGGCATCTGTAAACAGCTGCAGCTCCCTGTTCAGTATTGGCTGCAGCTGCCATAGAGCCCCAGAAGGCATGGAGCGGGTTCCCGTAATTGCCTCACCCCCCCGCCCCGATTGAATTTATGTTCTGTTTTTAAGTAACATTTTGTTGCATTTGCATTACCGAAATTACCGGGTTACAGTAAACTATAATCCCAAATCAATGCACCCCCTTCCCAGAAAGAAAGAAAACAGGCAAGAACTGTATCACCAACAGCAAATTCAATTTCTGCCTTACCTACTGACAAAGGAACCTGTGCCAACCGCACTTGCAGATTCCTGAAAAGTTCACTGAATAGGAGGAAAACTATAAATCTTAGCTTTTGAGGCTTCTTACTTTTTTGCTTTCTATTTAACCACTGCTTTTCACCTGTAGGTAAAAACTATTCTTTACCTGTTTTATTGTTGTTTTGAAAACCACATGGGCACATAAAGATATTTTCAGTTGAACCCCTCACATATTGCTGGTAGAAATGAAGAATAGTCCAGCCATGCTATCTGGAAGTTTCTCAAAAGGTTAAATAGAATTTCAATACAATTTCCCAATTCCATTCTTAGATATAGAAACCCCAAAGAACTGAAAACACAAACTAAGAAGACACTTAGACCATAGTGCATAGCAATGCCATTCAGAATAACTAAAAAGTGGAAATGTCAGATGTCTATTGACAGAAATAAGTAAAATTTTGGTGGATGCATAAGATAGACTATAACTCAGCTATAGAAGGAGTGGAGGACTGGTGCATGCTACAGCACAGGGAACTTTGAAAACATGCTAAGTGAAATATGCTAGACATAAGAGGAAAATACTGTATGATTCCACTCATACAAATATAGAAATGGGTAAATTCATAGAGACAGGAAGAGTAGCTATTACTACCTTAGAGGAAAATGATGGGTAGTCATCATGGCTTATGTGTTCAGAGTTTCTATTTCAGATGATGAATAACTTCTAGAAATAGAAAGTGGTGACGACTATTAGTGTTGTGAATGTCCTGGGACACAGTGAATTAAGGCCTTCAAGCAGTGACGATAACTCAGGTGCTATGTACATCTCACCACAATTAAAACAAAAGTGTTCCCAAGCAATCTAAAAGTTGTGCTATACATTTTAATACGAACTGAAGAAACTAAGTGTAAGATTCAAGACCATAAGGCATTTATCCACAATTTTCTAAACTCTTCTCTGATCATGACATGAAATAATATTTCACTCTATGAGAAGCCTGTGAAAAATAATTGTACTCTATCTCTTACAAAAAAGCACAAAGGAAAAAGAAAAAATAAATTGATTTCTTCTTTTGAAAAATTGATGCTATTACTCTGTGTGCATGTGTGGAGCTGCATTTTCAGATTTTCCTGTCTCCGCCTTCCACGTCGCTGAGAAAGTGCTGGGATTATGGATTCTTGCCAAGGCATCTTCATGTGGGAACTGGGGGTCCCACTCTAGAATCAGGCTTTCAGGCAAGGACGTCTACCTACTGAGCCATTGTTCAGGCTCTTACAATCTTTCCACCCCCTCTTGCACAGTGGTCCCTGAGCCCTAGGTGTCAGAGGTTTAATATAGGAGTCCTATCCAAGGTCACATATCTGCAGTTTCTTATTCTCTGTATTTTGGCCAGTGGTGGCTTTCTGTTAATCACCATCTATTGCATAAGGAAGCTTCCTTGGTGAGAACTGAGAGATGTATTAGTATTTTCTCTGTCCCCTGTTCCACTATGTTCCTGAGTTTTAGGTATAGAGGTTCCCTTGTAGATATGTCACTTAGGGCTGCGCATCTCACAGACACCTATTCTCTGCATTTGATCAGTTGTGAAACTCTGCAGTAGTCTCCATCTGTTACAAAAAGAAGTTTCTTTGATGAGTGGTGACTGGTATACTTGTCTGTAAATATAAGGATTCATATTTAGCATATAGTAAGAAATTACTTTTGGGTAAGGATGTAACAGGTATGGTTTTTTCTCTAGGATCTATGACCTTTCCAGCCATGTGTATTTGGCTGTTTATATACCAGACATGAGTTCCTTTCCATTGAGCAGGACCTTAAGTCCAATTAGATAACTATTGATTAGCCCCAAGACAAAAGTGCCACTACTGCACCAGTAGTGATAGTTTGTTGTGCTGGTTATTGTTGTAGTTATTAGACTGTACAACTGGGTTGGACCATTGATTGATATTTCTCCCTTAGCAGCTTGTATAGTATCCTCTGAAATCCAGTATCCCATGAGAGGTAGTCCTCAGGGAGGAGGCTTCCAGGTCCATTTCATCTCCATTGCCCCAAGTCCTGTGTCTGAAGAATGCCCTATCTTCAGCCATAGGGTCTTACTTTCAAGCTCTGAGAGGTAATCAAGGGAAGTGGCAATAACCTGTGTTATTTTAGGACTCTCTTAGACTACCCTGACCAACATGAAGGGAGGTTTCCCCTGTCTGGCACTGTGTACCTTGTTATATAGCCTTTAGCTCTAGCGTGCATTTAAATAGATAGATGATGATAGATGATAGATGATAGATAGATAGATAGATAGATAGATAGATGATAGATGATAGATGATAGATAGATACATAGATACATAGATAGATACATAGATACATAGATAGATACATACAGATAGAGGAGGTAGAGATATATAACTATATAATGTGTATTCTTCAGTAGACTTCCAAACCAATACATTTCCCTTCGGTATTTTACATTACCTAAGCATTATTTATTTCACCTCTCTCCACCCCCTGTATATCACTCCCTCCCCAGTTAAAGTACCCCATTTTCTCCATTTACCCCTTGATAACACAGATCTTTGACTATCCTCTGCTCTCGAGGTCCAGCTTCCCTTTTAACCCCCATGGCTCCTTGTATAACCCACCCTCATTCCTTCCCAGCTAAATACTCCCTTTCCCCCCTTGATAACACCTGTCTCCTACAGTCCTCCACTCTCAAATTTCTTCTTTCCTTTCACCACCATATTTCCTTTCCTTTTTCCTGGCTCTGCAGTTACATCAGGATATATACTCACACTAAGGATTTGGAGCTAAGGTCCACAAATGAGAGAGAGCACACATAGCTTTTTTTCTGAGTCTGTTACTTCACTTTCTAGTTTCTAGTTCTATTTACCTGCAAACTTCATGATTTCATTTTTTACTGCTGAGTAGAACTCCACTGCGTAAATGTCCCATATCTATCAGCTAAGGGACATTTAGGTTGTTTTCATTTCTTAGTTATAGTGAAAAGCAGCAACAAACATAGTTGTGCAAACATCTCTGCAGTAGGATGAGTCCTTTGGGTGTATGCCAAGGAGTGGTATAACCAGATCATATAGTAGATTCATTTTTAGCTAAGAGTTCTCCATACTGATTTCCACAGTGGTTGCACCAGTTTGCAATCCCACCATCAGTGAATGAGGATTCCCTTTCCTTGCATTTTCATCAGCATTTGGTGTCATTTATTCTCTTGATCTGAGCCATTCTGACTGGGATAAGATGAAATCTTAAAGTAGTTTTGATTTGTATTTCATTAATTACTAAGGATGTTCAATGCTTTTTAGGTGGTTTTTTTGGTTATTTTTCTTTTTTCTATTGAGAGCTCTTTGTTCGGATGCATAACTCATTTGAAGTGGGTTTTTTTTTGCTTACTTCTTTGTTTTTTGAATTCTTTATGTATTCTAGATATTAACCCTCTGTCAGAGGTATAGCTAGTAAAGATTTTCTCCTACTCTATGGATTTTCTTCACTCAATTGGTTGTTTCCTTTACTGTACGAAAGCTTTTTAGTTTAATGTCCTACTTGTTAATTGGTGACCCTGATTTTTGGGCAACCACTGTCCAATTTAGAAAGTCCTTTCCTATATCTGTATCACATACAGTATTGCCTATGTTTTCTTCTAACAGTTTCAGAGTTTCAGGTTTCACATTGAGGTCTTTAATCCATTTAGAGTTGACTTTTGTGCAGGGTGTTAGGTACGGATTTAATTTTCATTCTATTACATGTGGTCATCCAGTTTTTGTAGCACCATTTATTGAAGATGCTGTCTTTCCTCCAGAGTGTGTTCTTGGCACCTTTGTCAAATATCAGGTAACTGAAATTGAGTGCACTAATGTTTGGAGTTTCTATTTTGTTCCAGTGATCTAAACGTTTGTCTTTTTGCCAGTACCATGATGCTTCTAGGACTATGGTTCTGTAGTATAGTTTGAGATCTGATATGGTAATCTCCCCAGTGTTGTCCTTTATGCTCAGGATTGCTTTGGCTATCCTGGGTCTCTTATGATTCCATATGAATTTTATGATTTTTTTTTCTATTTCTCTGAAGAATGCCATGGGGATTTTGATTGGGATTGCATTAAACCTGTAAATTACTTTGGTAGTATGGTCATTTATACAATACTAATTCTACCAATCCCTGAGCACAGGAGGTCTTTTCATCTCATTGTGTCTTCCTCAATCTCTTTCTTCAAAGATTTAAAGTTTTCGTTGTAGAGATCCTTAATGTGTTTGATTAGGTTTACTCTCAGGCAATTATTTTGAGGCTATTGTGAATTGGCATGTTTTCATGAACTTTTTCTCTGATTTCTTGTTATTTATATAGAAAGGCTCCTAAGTTTTATAGCAAGTTTCATAACCTGCTACTTTGATGGAAATATTGATGATTTCTAATTTTCTAGTGGAGTTTTTGGGATGTCTTATGTATAATATCATCTGCAAATAAGAATAATTTGACCTCTTCTTTTTCAATTAGTACTCCTTTAATTTCATTCTCTTGTCTTATTGCTTTAGCAAGAGTTTTAAGCACTATACTGAAAATGAGTGGGGATAGTGGACAACCTTGGCTGGTTCCTGGTTTTAATGGAAATGCTTCAATTTTTCCCTCCATTTAAAATGATGTTGGCTGTGGGTTTGTTGTATATAAAGTTAATTATGTTGCGATATGTTGCCTCCACTTCAATTCCCCTTAAGAATTTTAATGTGTATGCATGTTGAATTTTGTCTAAGGCCTTTTCTGCATCTATTGAGATAATCATGTGATTTTTTTTCTTTAAGTCTATTTATATGACATTACATTTATTGGCTTACATATATTGAACCACTCATCCCTGTATCTCTGTAATAAAACCAATTTATTCATGGCTGATGATCTTATTGATGTATGTCTACATGCAGTTTGTGAGTATTGTATTGACAATTTTTGCATCTATGTGTGTTAGAGATAAGGGCCTATATATATATTTTTTTTGGTTGTTGTGTCTTTACCTGATTTTGGTATTGAGTAATTCTGGCTTCACCGAAGGAGTTTGGGAGTTCTCCCTCTAGTTCTATCTTTTTGAATAATTTAAGTAGTACTGATTGTAGATTTTCTTTGAAGGTCTGCTGAAATTCTGCTGCGAATCCATCTGGGTCTGGACTTTTTTAAGTTGGGACACTATGTTACTGTATTGATTTCCCTATTGGTTATGGGTCCGTTAAAACTTTTTGTTTGTTTTGTGGTGCCATTGAATTTAGAAATCTTTTCATTTCTAATTTAATAAAATATAAGTTTTTAAACTATGGATATTTTTTTTCAGTCTTTTTGAGACAAGGTCTCCCTGTAGCCCCAGCTGTCCTGGAGCTCACTACGTAGATCAGGTTGGCCTTGAACTCACAGAGCTCCACCTGCCTCTGCCTCCCAAGTGCTGGGATCAAGGGCGTGTGCCACCATACCCGGCTAAAGTATGGATCTTTTTGTTGTCTGTTGTGATATTTCCTCCTGAAGCTCTGATTTTGTTGATTTGGATTTGCTTTTTCTTTCTTTTGGGTGGCTGGGCTAAGGATCTGTCTATCTTGTTTGTCTTTTCAAAAAAGCAGCTCTTAGATTCATCGATTCTCTGTATTGCTTCCTTTGTTTCTATTTCATTGATTTCTGCCTCAATTTTTATTATTTCTTCTCATCTGTTGGATTTGTGTTTGGTTGTTCTTGCTTTTCCAAATTATTGAGTTGTACCATTAAATCATTTATTTGTGCTCTTTCTAATTTTTTTAGTGTAGGTGCTTAGAGCTATAAATTTCTTTCTTAAGGCTGCTTTTAATGTGTCCAGATGTTTGTTGTCTTGCATTATCATTTTCATTAGTTTCAGGAATATTTTTATTTCTTTCTTGACTTCTTCTTTTAACCATTCATATTCAGAGTGTGTTGTTTAATCTCCATGAGTTTGTGTAGTGACTAAACTTTGCTTTGCTAGTAATTTTAAGTTTTATTGCATTGTGGTCTGATAGAACACATGGAATTATTTCAATTCTTGTATCTGTTGAGATTTATTTTGTTCCATAGTATGTGGTCTATTTTAGAAAAACTTCCATGGGCTTCTGAGTACAATGTGTATTCTCTGGTACTTGGGTAGAATCATTTGTAGATGTCTGTTAGGTTTATATGATGTATGATCCTCACTTAATTCAGATGTTTTTCTGTTTATTCTTGACCAGATGACCTGTCTATTGGAGAAAGTGGGGTACTGAAGTCACCTACTGTTCCTGAGTTGGAGTTAATCTGTGTCTTAAAGTCCTATAGTTAGTACTGAGTTTTGGTGCATATATGTTCATGTTTGTGAGGTTTTCTTGGTTGATTGTTCCCTTGACTAGAATGTAGTGACCTTCTTTATCTCCTCTGATTAATTTTAATTTGAAGTCTATTTTGTCAGATATTGGAATAGCAATAGAAACAACTCCTGTTTGTTTCTTAGTGCCATTTGTTTGGAATCTTTTTTTATGTCCTTTTGCTTTAAGGCAGTGCCTATCCTACAAGGTACAATGAGTTTCTTGCAGACAACAAACAGATGGATTTTGTTTTGGATCCATTCAACTAGTCTGTGACTTTTGACTGGGGAATTGAAGTCATCAATATTTAGAATTATTATTGAAAGATATGTATTGGTTACTGTCATTTTACTTTCTCTATATTTTCTTGTCTTATTTTGTGTTTCCATAACTTATACCTTCATTTGTTTTCTTTCTGTAACCTCTTGAGGATGGTCATTTCTTTCTTCATTCCTTTGTATTGCTTTGAGTATTCTCTGTAGGGCTGGTTTGGTGGACAGGAATTTTTTGCATCATTTTGTATTATGGAAGATTTTTTTTCCCCTTCAACTGTGATAGACAAATTTTCTGGGTAAAGTATTCTGAGTTGTCATCTATGATTATTTAGAACTAGGAATACTTTGTCATAGGTTCTTCTGGCTTTTATGGTTTGGATTGAAAGTCACCTGTAATTCTGATAGCTTTTCCCATATTTGTAACTTGTTTTTCTCTTGAAGTTTTCAGGACCCTCTCTTTGTTCTGTATTTTTAGGGTCTTTACTGTGATATGACATGGGAAATTTCTGTTCTGGTCCTGTATAATTGATGATCTGTGTGCTTCTTATATTTGTATAGGTATGCCTTCCCTTAATCTAGGGAAGTTTTCTTCTGTCATCCTGTTGAAGATCTGGTCATTGACACTGGCCTAAGATTCTTCTCCTTCTGTGTCTACGATGCATAGATTTGGTCTTTTCATCTTCTGTATATTCTGTTCCTATGTTTTAATTTTTTTCATATTACTTTCTAGAGCATCCAATTTTTGAACTTTGTCATCCAGTCTTGATATTCTCTTTTCCATTTCATTCATTCTGCTTTTGAGGCTTGCGTCCGTCATTTCAAATTGTCTTATTGTTTCAGTACACCTTTCAGCTTGAGTTTTCTTCAATATTTCTTTTTCATGAATTCACTTTTCAAGTCCAAAATTGTCTTTGTCATTTCATTTAGCCATATATTTATATTTTCTAGAGTTTCAGTCAGGAGTTTATTTCTGTATGCTTTGATTTCTTTGAGTTGTTTGTTTATGTGTTCTTTAAAGTCATTGAATTCTTTAAACATATTTATAATTGTTCTTTTAAATTCTGCATCCTAAGGTTCCTCTGGGTAGTTCTCTTTATAGACCACTTCTATAGGACTGGTGGGGATTTATCATCTTGGTTTTTCACATTATTTATGTTTTTGCATTGTGACCTGGGCATATAGATTTGTCTATTGTGTGTCTGCTATGAAATTCTAGCCCGCCTTTGTTTAATTGAAGTTTGGTTCTATTGATATTGTTGATGTAGTTTGGTTGCTTTCTGATCCAGTATGAATAGTTAGGTGGTCTGTGCTTCCGATTTTCACTTTTGTTTTTTATTGGTGGGAAAGGATGATTCCAGGCTGGCTAATCAAGAGCTCTCCAGCAGAGTGAAGGGGCCTAGGCTAAATTCCAGGTTATGAGTTCTCAGGCAGGAGGAACAGATCGGGAGAGTCAGGGGAGGGTCTAACTAGTTAAGCAGAGTAGATTTGAGCCCTGAGCAGGGAGAAAGGAGCTGGTCACAGATCAGGAGGATCAAAACCCAGTGGGCAGGATCTGACTTACCAGGCTGGCCCAGAGCGCTAATATAAATCATTTTATGGTGAACATTCTTGTTACCTTTGTGCAACAGATTTCTCTACTGAACACAACCTTTTAATGTGATGGCAATTTTATTCCTGAAATTTCTGCACAAGTTTCTTCTTGCTAAGGCCTGTAAGAGGCTGTTCTCTCTACTCTCTTGGATGCTGGGGCTGTCAGGAGTCCTCATGGTTTCAATCAGGTTGGTGAAGGGGTCTCACTGTGACACTCATTTGCATTTCCCCAATGACTGAAGAAACCAAGCATCCTTCATACCTTTAATTATTATTTTTACACTTTTTTATTTTAGTTTTTATTTTATGTGTGTGAGTGTATTGTGTGCATGTGTGTAAGTGTACCTGTTTCATGCAGTGCCCACAGAGGTCAGAAGAGGGTGTCAGATCCTCTGGAACTGGAGTTATGGGTGGTTGTTAGCTGCTATATGGGTGCTGGGAATCGAACCTGGGTCCTCTGCAAGAGCATCCAGTGCTTTCAACCTCTAAGCCATCTCTCCAGCCCCATGTTTTACACTTCTTTATAAAGTGTTTAACTATTTTTTTCCATTTCTTCATGGTTTATAAAGGTACATTCATGTCACTTTGTGAAGTAGATGAGTTACATGACTTTTGTGGTTTGTTTTTCCATTTTATAGTGCTTATAGATAAATTTTAGGAATGAGGAGATGACTCAGTGAGTGAAATGGCTGGCTGTGCAAGCACGAGACCCCAAATTTGGATCCCCAGTGCCCACATAAAATCCAGGCATGGTAGTGCATGCCTGTGACCCCCAGACCTGGGGGAATGGAGACAGGAAGATCCCAGGGGCTCACTGACCTGCCAGAAACTAAAAATTTTAAGTT
>NW_008332644.1:868148-887798 GCF_000622305.1 Nannospalax galili | reverse complement strand
GAGAGAGAGAGAGAGAGAGAGAGAGAGAGAGAGAGAGAGAAAGAGAGATATCCTGTTTCAAAAATGAGGTGAAGAAGCAATTGAGGAAAGAAGTCCCAATGCCAGCCTCTGGTCACTACATGATCTTGCACAGGTGAACACATTTGAATAAGGCACACACACACCACAACACATATGCACACTTACACACATGCACACACACACACATGCAAACACACACATACACACCACACATACACACTCATATGCATGCACACAAAGACACATACCACACATGCACACACAAGTTTTTACAAATAAAAGATAAAATAATTTTTTTGTATTTTATTTTTATTTTATCTGTTTGAGTGTGTTGCCTGCATGTATGTGAGTACACCTGTGTCATGCAGTGCCGCAGAGGTCAGAAGAGGGTGTAGGATTCCCCTGGAACTGGAGTCAAGGATGGTTCACAGCTGCCATGTGGGTGCTGGGAATTGAACCCGGGTCCTCTGCTCAAGCAGTCAGTGCTCTTAACTGCTGAGCCATCTCTCCAGCCCATAATTTTGCTTTGCATCTAAAAAATTCTTTCTTATCCTGAGAGCAAAAAGATTTAAACTTAAATATTTTCTTCTAAGGTATTTGTTGCTATGCCCCATATGGATATTTGTGTGTACAGTCTTTGTACATGGTGTGAAGTGAGGTTTACCTTCATTTATTTACATATTTTTAAAAATTCAAGTTGAGTAGTATGTTCTCCAAAAATTTTAAGCAGTCCTCTCTCATAAATCAATTTTAAACAATTTTCTGTGATAAGTCAAATGTCTTTGTACCTGTGGACCTATCTCTGGGACCCTGTTTTGAGTTCTTGTTCTGTTCTGCAGATCAGTTTTCCCATTTCTGTGTAGATACTGTATATTGTATATTTATTTCCAAAAAAATAATAATACCTAAACCAGCAAGGTTTACTTTTTACTCTACAGCATTTTGTTCTTCTTCAATTATGTGTTCTTACTTATAAATTTTAGAATCAGCTTCTCAGATCCCATGAAAGTTTCTCAGTGTTGGATTGGAAATTTATGAATTAATTTGAAAGGTCTTCACAGAGTGAGGATGACCTATTCATGAGTGTGACTGGCTGAACGGTCTTTGTTCCATGCTTCTTATCAGTCTTATAATCTCCAACACATAGGTCAAGCCCAGGTTGGGTTAGCTTTATCCAAAGTGCCTTGCAGTTAGTTCATATTGCTGAACATTTCTTTAACTGTATATTCTAGCTGTGGTTGCAATGCATTATTTTTTAATCTTCTCTCAGAACAGCAAGTCACCATATAGTGACCTTCCTTTGACACCCTGCCTTTGACACCGACAATGACAGGTAAATGAGGCCCCCAGCCAGCAGTCAGGGAGGAACTGAGGCTTGGATTAGCCTGTCGTGAGTTTTGAACAGGACCTTACATATGTCCAGCTTTGGAATCCGCACACTCTTAGGAGACCCTGAGCAAAAGGACCCAGATGATCATTCTGCATCTCTAACCTATAGACACTCTGAAAAAGTGAATATTTATAGGTTTAACTGCTGTTGGAGAGGAGGGTAACAACTACTATGGATATTATTAAATAGAAGAGGCAAAACAGCCAGGCGTGTTGGCGCACGCCTTTAATCCCAGGACTCGGGAGGCAGAGGCAGGCAGATCTCTGTGAGTTTGAGGCTAGCCTTTATTTTGATATATCACAGTGAAAGATTTATCGTCCTCTTTTTTTTTTTTTTTTTTTTTTTTTAAAAAAAAAAAAAAAAAAAAAAAAAAAAAAAGGCAAAACATTTTCAGAGACATTTTGAAACATCACAATTTCGGTGATTGTTTTCACAAAGGAGTTAACTAACCCTGCTTCCTTATTTAAGGAGTTAATCAGTTTTGTAGGAAAAGAAGGTCCATCTGGTGGTAAGAGATGGTCAATAAAAATTAGGAAACGCTAACCTATGATTCTGCAAGGAAACACGTCTATTAACTTGCAATTAAATCAATAAGCCTTCCTAAGACACGTGCAATTTGTGTAGCAATGTTTTCGATGATGGAGTGAAAACAACGTAATTAAAAGCTAGCCCCCTCCACTTACGGAATGAGAGTCTACGGATGCGTACACTACTCACTGAGATGATGCCAGGCAGGTTTTAAAGTCATTTTCATTCTTCAGACCATCTGGATAACTAACTCAGAAACTCCAAATGGACAGCACTGCTTCTAAAATTCAGTTAGCTTGCTTCTAGAAATTAGTTTATAAAATAGGAGGAACTACAATTAAACACTCACAGCTGGCAGGGCCTGTGGAAGATGGGGTATAAACATAGATGCAGGGAAATCTATCTTCATGTCTCTTCAAAATATCCATGAAGGGCTGACAAGATAACTCAGCTGATAAAGGTGTTTGCCACACAAGTCAGATGATGTGAGTTCGATCCCCAGATTCCACAGTACTACCATCTCAGGCAAGTTGTCCTCTGACTTCCACATGCATACTGTGGTATACATAAGGTCTATACACACACACACACACACACACACACACACACACACACACCACATATACATAGCAATCATAAAAATAAAATTTAAAAATGCCCATGAAGAGGCACAAATGAAGACATGGTGGTTCCATACTGAGCACCTACTATGTGCCCGGGACTGGGCTATGTTTAGCAGAACAGTGGAATGAATTTGGCATAGTCTCTGCCCCCATTAAGTTCACCCTGTAGTGGAAGATGCAAAAGGCACTGACAAGCACTTAGAATGGCATGGGTTTTGAGGGGAAGGGAGACCATCAAGCGTTGCTATGGCAGCAAGAGGAGGCTGGCTGGGAGAGAGGGCAGGGTTTGTATTCACCAGAAGTGTGATGGCACTGGCGAGCCATGCAGGGACTCAAGCAGCATTGGCTGACCTGACTCAGATGCTGAGCAGTCACTGGGGCTGCTGAGCAGAGCAGGGGGAGCAACAGTGGTCAGTCCAGCCTAACCCGCTGTCCCCAGGGCCTCTGCTTCACACACATCATGTCTACCCCCACCTGTTCTGCTTTCTGGCTTCTTGTTCCTCACGTTTACACACCCTGAGTTTACGGAACCCTTCTTGCAATGTGTTAGTTCAATTTTCTAAAGCACCCAGTTCCCTGGCTCCATTAGAGTTTGCAGTTTTGCAGTTGAGCGTCTCATCTTACTGTAGACTCTTCAGATTTCAAAAAGTCATTTTCTTCACGGCTGTTTTACATAGTTTCACAATCATGAGCTGTCTTCTATCCTTTCCAAATGATTTTATTGTTTTCTTTATTTACAAAAGGCAAGATATATTCACATTTGGAAAAAGAATTATAATTATAATTATATATATAAAGGAAGAAAGGAAAAATCTAGTTTTATTACACACTTCAAAGAAAGCCCACATATGCATAAGTGATTGTCACAGCGCTGTGCCCTCTTCTTGTCTGTCTCCAAAACACACCACAAACCCCTCTAAATGAATGTTCCAATTCAACATTTTTAAAAGCTGAACATTTGTGGGATCTGCTGTCCCCATCAGGAGGTGCACGTCCTTTCTACCTACTTCTGAAATACTGCTCAACTCCAGAAATGTTCTGTTTGCCCTTTCTTCTTGATATTTTATTTTAAAGGTCTTTTTAAAACAGCAAACATTTATTTATTTATGGGGGGTGTGTGCTTGTGCTATGGTGCACATGTGGAGTCACAAGACAGCTGGTGGGTGTTGGTTCTTTTCTTTCACCGTGTGGATCCGTGATGGAATTCAGGCCACTGCGCTTGTCAGCTCCTTTACCACTGAGCCATTTCATCAGCCCTAAATTTTTATTTAAACTTATTTTCCTATAAACTATTCCAATTGTAATAATCTAGCTGAATATAAAAATTATACCTCAGAGTGTGGAGAGATGGCTCAGCAGTTAAGAGCAATAGCTGTTCTTGGAGAAGACCCAGGTTCGAATCCCAGCACCCACAAGGCAGTTAACAACCATCCATAACTCCAGGTCCAGGGGACCTGATGCCCCTCTTCTGTCCTCCTGGGGCATTCATGATACGGGTGCATTTACACACGTGCAGGCAATATCCTCATACACATAAAATAAAAATAATTTTTTAAATTATACATCCAGAACCAAATTTTCAAATACCATCTGTATTAGTTACTTATGCATAGCTAAGACAGAAATACCAGATAAAAACAATTTATAATAGGAAAGACATTTTTCTCAGTTTTAGAGTGCTTGAGTTATCATTGCTGGGCCTTGTGAACTGGGTCAGAACATCATGGCCGCGGGAGCATGTGGTGAGGAGCTTACCCACATCATGACTGACAAGAAAAAAAGAAAAAGCATTAGCAGTATGGGACCAGGGCACAGCTAGAAATGCTCCCAAGTGATCTGCTTCCTCTAATCAGGCTCCATCAACTCCCAATAGTCTGGTCACATTTTCAAACCATCCATCAATTAAAATATCCATTAGGTCACAATCTAATTGTCTCTGTAAGCACCCCCACAGACACACTAGAGGTATGTGTTACTAATCTCTTAGGTGCTTTCTTAATCCAGCCAAACCAGCAAGCAAAATGAACCACTCCATTGTCCTTTCTTTCTCACAGTCCATGGGCATAGTCACCATGGTAGACAGCATAGTCAGTTGGAAGCCCAAGACTTTATATCTCTCTTCCTCCTCTTCTCAGGAAAACTCACTTGCTTCCCTTAGCTCCAGTTAAAAAGAAAATACTGCAGAAGGGAGTGTGATTGGCCCATCCTGGGTCAGATGATCAGCCCTGAATGGCTAGGATGTATTAAGGTCATAAATTACAGCCGTAGGGGACCCACTTGAGGAGAGCTGCTCTTAATGCCCGCAGCATTCCATGTAATTTGAGCTCCCAGAGGCTAGGTTTGAGTAGATAGAAAAATAAATCAAAAACATAAACTAGGTGTTGGGGGGAATCAGTCAGCTCTAAGGATACTGGGCAGTAATACTGAAACTATATTTTAGTCGTGTCATGAAGACATTTCCAAATTCCCACATAAATGGCAAGTGAACCAGAGGGACCTTGGACTGAAAGCAAAAACAAATGGTGAAAATGCAGAGAATAAGTGACCATGGGGTGCCTGTCCCTGATATGCTGATGATGCAACCTACGCCTCCAACCTCCCTATACCTAAGACTCACAGAACATCTCAGAAGAAGGGGCAGAAAGACTAGGAGCCTCTGCAGAGGATCAGGATCCTGCTACTAGATAGTGTCTTCTAGACATGACAGGAAGCAACGCCCATGAAAGCTCCACAACATGGCTGTACAACGACACCAGTGGATTTGACAATGCAGATGGAGGAAATCTCACAGGGTCCCTCCTCTAGATGAAGAGCTACAGGCAATCAATAGTGCTGAGGAGGGGAGAATCAGTTTTCTCCAGGCTTGAACTCCTTGATAGATAACCAAATCCCAGTGGTCAGCCCTAAACATGTACACACACAAGCACCACTAAATGGAGTAAGTAGATTATATATATATATATATGGATAGATTTAAATGTAGCAACAATAACCACAGAAGAGGTCAAGGAGGGAAGGAGTTGGATGGAAGGGAAGAGATGGAGAAATGATGTAAATACAGTATGTATGAAATTTTCAAAAAATAAAAATAAATAGAAACTTCTCTTGACAACTGTCATATTAGAACCATCTTGTCCAGTCAAAGTCACGCAAACACAAAGGACTGCAATGCCATTATGTGTTTACAGCCATCTAGGAAGGAGCCCAGCTGCCTTGGACTATTTCCTGTCCTGCTAACCAGACTGCTTCTCCCCTGTAATGGTGGGAGCCCCCAGGGAAAATATGTGACGTTGAGTTGGCTGATACATTTTAGGGCAAGTTGTATCAAGACAAAGGAATAGACCTTGGTGTCTTAGAGGACAAGACAGAGACACCCTTAGAAAGGACAGTTGTCTCAGAACTGCCCTTGACTCCATATTTTATTCTAGTTGGGCTCTAATGTTGTCCTGTCCTTGTGATCTCTTTGCACCTTAGCTGCATAACCTTTCCCATCATTCACACACCAAAAAATTATCAGCAGTGGGCTCTGGTCTCTAACAGTCTACATGCAGGCATCAGAGGAAGCTAGTGTTTCAGCTTTGCCCCCTGAAGTCTTATTTCCAGAGAGCTTCAATGGTTCTGATGTGTGTCTTAATAATGGAGAATCTTTAACACAATTAGCCCAGCAGAAAAGCAATAAAGGGGAGACAGTTATCTGGCTGTCCTGAGCATCCTACCTTGGGATGCCTATGATAATGAAAGTGGAGAGGAGGGAAGGGAGCAGAATTTGACAGTTTCCTGCTTCTTTTCAGTCCATTGCCTGTTTTGTTTTAATATTAAGCATCCAAATATTGAATAGCATCATATCAGACTCCGTCCCTGCTCTACCATGTGTGCGTCCTTCAGAAAAATGGCATGCCACAATAGAATCTCACCTTGCCCAGGAAATGCTTTCCAACGCCACCATTTGGGTTCACCATTGCTTATAGCCAAAATTATCCTTGAAAATTTTAAATTATCTTGAAGAATAGTATATAAACGCAATACCTTAATGATAAATCTAGCACAGTCATTTTTTCCTGTAGTATTTAAACAGATTAATGCTTTCTAAGCTGAGCTCCTAGTGAAGGCATTGGCTTGTATTTGGGAGCTCTACTACATGAGGAAAAAAAAGTGTGTGTGTGTGCTTTTGGTTCTCCAGCAGTCTAATAAATTCCGCTAGCTTTATTAATTGCTTTGAAGCAGGTACTCTGGAGTTCCATAGGTACACACTATATGATCCTGTTAGCAGGATCTTATATCCCAGCATCTAGACTGTTCATTTTTTTCTTTATTATACTATCATGACATATTATACTATGCAGAAAAGTAACCTGTTTGAGCAATCTTTTAAAAAAATTTGTGGGGACTGGAGAGATAGCTCAGTGGTTAAGAGCACTGACTGTTCCTGAAAAGGACTCAGGTTCAATTCCCAGCACCCACACGGCAGCTAACAACTGTCCATAATTCCAGTTCCAGGGGATCTGACACCTTCTTCTGTCCTCCATGGACATTGCACAACACAGATGCACTTACATACATGTGGGCATAACATCCACACACATAAAGTAAAAATAAATAAATAAAATATTTTTAATTTTATAAAAAAGATAATTGTTCATGGCAAAGTTGACGCTCTGTGACAAAGGGAGACAACCTATCCCAATCCACTGAGTTAGCTTGAAACCATGCTATGTAGAAATTCTAAATTAGATTTTAATAAGCTGGATTTTGAAAGAAAACACTAGCTTACTTTTAGTAACTCACTGAGAATGTAAAATCACTAACAGTTCTCACAATGGCATAACCATCACATGGGATGAATGAAGTTTTTATAGTCAGATGTATCAAACCTCAAAACATTAAATAATATGAACATTTACCATGTATTTTAGATTCCCATATGTGAAAAGAACACTTTCTAGATACGTCATTTATAAAATTAGTAATTCCGAATTAATTAAAACATATAATGATCACTCTTTTATTGAATTTACATATATGGCTATAGATCTAAGACTCCATTAAAGGGCTATACCCCATTTTCTGTAGCTGGTCCATTTTTTTCCTGCTAGTTATGTGTTTAGCCACTTTTTATATTCTATTTTGGCATGATATTTAAATGGAAAGTGTCAATGGTGTCTATCATATTAATTGAAAAGAAAATATTTAGTCTCTATACCAAAATTAATTATGTGCTAGTCACAGTGTGCATATTCTCTAAGCGTTTATGATTATACTCTGTGTTTAACGATTTCTCAGCTTCATTCTTGCTATCTTAGCTGCTTGAGGTGGTCTCCCCTTTCCTGACAGTGGTAGAAGGAAAGTTCAACCACCGGCATGGCCAAGTGCAATCAACCCTACACCTTCAAACGAATTCTTCCAACCTGCCATGCCAGGGAGCAAGGCCCACTGCCCCATCTCAAATCTTAATCACTAATGACCACCACAAGATCTAAGGAGCACCTGACTCCAGCCATGAAATGACCTAGCACAACACCATCCCTGAAAGAAACAGGATCCCTTAGGACCAAGGAACAGTGGGGCTTGCCTGCCCAGGAATTATTTACAGTCCCAAACCAGGCTCATACTCTTGCCTTTTCCTCACTTCAGGTTACCATTTTCTACAAACTCTTTTCTAAGGTAGGGAAAGTAAGGAGGTGGTTTCCGTATCACTACTATTTAGTTCATTGGTATGTGGCCTTTGTGCTTTTTGGTCCTATTGTCACGAGCCAGGGCTCTAGAGCAGTGATGCTAGCAATGCTGAGCCCCGAGTGGTAGATGGGTCTGCTCACGGCTCTGAGAGTGAAACATAGTTTGAAGAATGTGAGCATCCATAGCTAAGGTATTCTCCCCAAGCCTTCACTGAAATCATCACTTATTTCTTCTATTTCTATCAGTTAGCATATTTCCGTCTTCCAATAAAGTATTTACTGTACTAAAGCTATCCAGTAATATTCACTAAAATAGTTGGGTTTCGTTGCGTTGGACTTTGATGGATTCCCTGTGTATACACATTGACCTGCCATGCTGCCTTCATTTATAAATAGTAGCATTATTAGGAACTTGAGAACTACGTTCACTCATCTTTCCTCTCACATCTATTTATTGCGTGTCACTGAATACTGGGTACTATGCTAGGCAGAAGGCTGATTAAATTGATTTCCTTTTCACACAGTGGGTCATTTGAGTATATTGCCTAAGAGAATAAAATGAAAGGAACAAATTCAAAAGATTATTTTCACTTCTAAAGGGTTGATGTTAGAATAAATGTGTTGATAGTCATTAATAGGTTCTAATAGAATTTTTTGACCCAAATAACCTGGAAAATGCATTTTGTTATGGGGGGGACTCTTTGTTGCATATTTAGAACTTCAGATGGACATATCTAAAGATTATATATAAAATGGCTGAAGAGATAGCTCAGCAGTTAAGAACACTGGCTGTTCTTGAAGAAGACCCGGGTTCGAATCCCAGCACTCACATGGCAGCTAACAACTGTCCATAACTCCAGTCCCAGGGGATCCAACAGCCTCTTCTGTCTTCTGTGGGCATTGCACAATACAGGGGACTTACCTACATGCAGGCAATACACACATACACATAAAAATAATAAAAAAAATTTTAATTTTAAAAGATTATATATAAAAGGCCAGGTGCAATGGTGCACGCCTTTAATCCCAGCACTTGGGAGGCAGAAACAGGCAGATCTCTGTGAGTCCCAGGCCAGCCTGGTCTACATAGTGAACTCTAGG
Source organism: Nannospalax galili (assembly GCF_000622305.1). Taxonomy (NCBI): domain Eukaryota; kingdom Metazoa; phylum Chordata; class Mammalia; order Rodentia; family Spalacidae; genus Nannospalax; species Nannospalax galili. Next base: position 878,463 of record NW_008332644.1, on the reverse strand, counting down.
CCAGCTGGGGCTACAGGGAGACCTTATCTAAAAAAAAAAAAAAAAAAAAAAAAAAAAAAAAAAAACAGAAAAAAAGAACAATTAGAACAATTATACATAATTCTTAGAACTTATTTTGAGAATTTCCACATCCAAATGGAAGAAAGCAGATCTGCCCTGGTTTTGTACACACATACTCCTGGAGCAACTAAGAATGTGGTCAAGACATATTCATCAGTGATTCTAGATATGGGAGAAAGCCAGAGCGAGATTCATGAGAGATACAAATGATATGAGCTATGTAATTACGTCAGCTAACTTCCCAGAGAACTTCCAGTCCAGGTCTGGGTGCAGGAAAGGAACCTATACAGAGGCCACCTGCATTCCTCGAAGAGCCATTGCTGGTAGTCTGGGAAGGCACCAGTGGCTCGAGTTCCCAGGGACGTGTCCTGGAAAGAGGAGCATGCACAGAGGGCTACAGAGAACTGTAGAGAAACCCCCTCACATCTTCAGCTGTGTGTTTATTAGCACATATATGTGAAGAAACTGCCTAAGGTCATGGAAAGGACATCTTAAGCAAGCATATTCAAGCTGTGGCCTGTGGACCACATCCATCTCAAGACAGTTATGAATGCCCAACATGTTTGTAAACCACAATGTCGTGTCACAGTGTTAGAAGATTGGACACCATTGGATCAGAGAGTTCAATGAGGAATTTGGACACAAACACTGTTATTTACTGGCTGTGTGAATTTAAGGAAATCCTACATTAATTCTTTGAATCTCAATTAATCAACAAAATTTATGTACAATGCTATGACATCAGAGAAGTTTGTGAAAATAAGAATATGTATTAAACATAGAACAGGATGCTTGGCGCTTAGTAAACGATTTTCTTTCTTCTTTTATTTATATTTTTAATGGGGCTTTTGGCTACTCTAACATTCCCCCCCTCTGAAGAGGTAACCCTAAAATATTTCAAGAATTAGATAAAAGCTCCCAAATATTTTTGACATTTTTGGCCTTTGGAACAGAGTATGTTGCTAAGGGGCCCAAGGACACTGTGAGTTTTAGCCAAGAAACTGAATACTTTTCTTTGGGGTCTTTATATCCTAACTGCCTAGCCAATTCCTACCTCCTATTCTTATCACACCATCCTCTTAAGAGGTTACCCAAATTGCCAATAGGGAATCGGGATGCAGACTGCTCTGGCTTCTTCCATGCTGAACAGGGATGCAGGGTGAGGCAATTGGAGTACCTCTTCAGTGGGTCTCTCTAAAAGACTCCCAATTGCACAACACTTATCTCTAGGGGGAAAAGAAAGTCCTTTAATAGTGAATAGGGGATGTGAAGGAGACATAAAGGCAAGAGTAATTAGCATTACAAGTTCTAGACAGAACTAGAAAAACGTCAGAACAGGGCAATTTTCAAATATTCATTTGAGAGGCCATTCGAATTTCTTGACAAGGGCTTCCAAAAGCATCCTTCTGTTGTGTTCTTCCTCATTTTTCTTTTGTCTTCCAAGGCTGGACTCTATAGTGATGGATTCAGGATTTGCTTTCAGGTATTTTGATAGCTGTTGGAGTGCTTAGAATTAGTGTCAGTTCCCTCTCAAAGGCTTTTACATCTGAGCAGCACTTTCTGGTTAGGAACAAAATCATCAATGAGAAATAATTGTCTAAATAACTTTTTATATAGACTTAAGGCTAATGTCTGGGAAGTGTAATCCCTTGAACTCTCAAAGAAGTATACTGATGACTTTACTCTTTGGTTATACTCTCCTTTTGCATGGTGAAAACATCAAGCAGAAATTGGGGAAGCCTGCTGAGGCAGTCAGCTGGAGCTGCACATAGAGTCCCAGGGAGAGCAGTGTCTCCTTGGGTGAGACCACCAAGTAAAAAAGTGAGTAACAATAGACAGAGGAAACATCATCACAGGGGCTTATCAACCTCTGGTAGAAACAAGTGAGAAAGCCTCCAATCAGCTGAAGTTCACAGTGAGCTTTCTCTGCATGAATGAGCACCCATCGCTGAATGCTGTGCACAGCAAAAAATGAAGACATAATATAATCTTTTGCAGACATACAAAGCTGAAGGATTAGTCACCAACAGACCTGCCCAATAAGACATGTTAAAGGAAGGTCTTTAAGCAGATGGAATTTTTTTTAAAAAAACTGTTGGAAATATGACAATACTCAAAGGAATAGAGTAGTAGATATGGTAAATGCGTCGCCAGATTTAGAAGATTTGAGGAAAGGATACTTTTCTTGTCTTTAAAATTAAGGCAAAATATGAATTCCTTATTACACAATATCTCAACTTTTCATCTTTAAAAAATAACTGTCTAAAACAAAAAAATATAACATTTATAATATACATAGAGGAAAAAGTATGCAACCAAAATAAATAAGCCAGAAGAGACATACACAATTGTAAAGTCCTTATATAAAACTCAAAATGGCTAAAATATAGCCTGAAGGTAGACTGTGAGTCATTCAACAAACACTAAAACGACAACAAATAGTTATGACAAGTGAGCCAATACAGGAGTTAAAATGGAACCACAGAAAATCATTAACCCAAAAAAGAAGGCAGAGAAGGCGGGAGCAGGGAACAAAGAACAGATGGGTGAGTATATTCTCTTCTCGGGGAGCATCTGAAACACAAAGCTGGAGACAGAGGTGTTGCAGCTCTAGCTACTGTTGAAAACAGCCTATCTAGCCATAGGAAGATGGCTCACCAACACCAAAACTGAGAAAATGCGGGTGTATTTTTTTTTATTTGAGTTAGGCAAAATATGAATTCCCTGTTATGTAATACCTCAACTACAAAACCCACAAGAGGAAAAAGTCCAGAAGAAAACTTAAATGCTTGAATTTTCTATAATAAGAACATATTACTCTCATGATCTCAAAACAAAGCATGTCATAACCACCTTGCCAAAACAGGGAATATTTTCCTGTATTGTTAGATAAGGAAACTGAGGTCAGAGACAGAATGCCATGATATGTGCAGCTAGTCAGAGTAAGCCCGCAGCTAGTCAGAGTAAGCCCGCAGTTACCAGTGACTTTGCATGGAGTCACCTCCTCAACCTGGAGATCAGAAGTCAAAAATGTCTGAATCAGATTGTCAGGCATAACATTAGCTTGGTAATGTTGCTTCTAATAAATACAAAAAGCAGCCACAAAAATCCTCAAGTTCTTAGAGCATCATCTTCTCAAAGAACAGTGTTTTCATAAATCAGGACCAAAATCATTCACCTGCTGGCATTTGACACAGAACATCTTCACTGAACAATAAAAGCAAATACTGAGTTGGTGTTTGGTAAGTGCCTATGCTAGGGGGCCTTATAAAGCAGAGAAATCTAGTTTTAAAATACCTCGGGTCATGATGGGTTTGAGATTGAAATCTACAAGGCCAAAGAATTTAGGCCATCAAGCACATCATTTATGCAACTTACATTTGAATTTTCTTAGTACTTTGAAGCCTCTAGTCAAAGAAGTCTGATCTAATGCAAAGGCAAAGCAAGAGACTGTTTTTTCATTTTTGAAAGCTGGCGGCCTGGAGAAGAGACACAATGCCTCTACGCCTCTGAAAATCAGAAACTACAAAGATGATTTTCAAAATTAAGGGCAACTCACAGCTGAAAATTATACCTTTGGGCAAAGGGCCAATTCAGGATGGGTTTCACTCTGATTTGGAGCCCTGCCAAAGTCCCTCAGTCCCATTTGTTCAGTTTTATAGCTAACAAACAAAAAGGAAACAGAAGTGGAGCTTGAGTGCGGCTGTGTGGAAGTCAGCATTTAAGGTCTTGCTAAGAAGCATGTTAACACAGAGAGCTACGTGGTGAGAACAAGAATCACTGGGCATTTCCCTCCAACCACACAGAACCTGACTATGGAGGAATGCAGTGTGGCAGAGCTTCGTGGGGGCTGCCAGGAGGGGATGCCCCAACCAAGAGGGACCCCATTTCATCACAAAAACCAAGATTCGTCAAAACAGCCTTGCAAAGTGACAAGACCCATTTCTAAAATAAATGCAGGGTATAATTTCCCCTGATTACCATATGAAAATTGCTGTTTATTTTCACCTTCCACCTGCATAGCTGCTAAAAATCAAAGTAATTGGATTTGACAGTTTTCACAAACAAAATCACCCAAATAACTTTATTAATAATACTACTACTTTTCAGGCTGCAGGAAAAAAAAAAAAATATATATATATATATATATATTGGCTTAATTTTTCATTATAAACCTAAATGGGGAAAACAAATTAAACTTAACCATATTTTTCAGCTTAAAGGGCGCTATTCTTTTTGAAATACTACTGCTTTAAAGGAACTGACTGTAAAAATGACACAATAAAAATATAACTAGTCTACATTAATCAGAGTTAGCATTTTTAGAATATTAATACCCTGCCTTTTTTATAATATTTCAGATACAAGTAAGTCATATGAAAATATCATTTTATGGTCATACTATGATGGATGAATATATAAGACACAAAAGATCATGTGTTTTCACACCACCCTTAATTCTACTTTTCAGTGCCATTTTTTTCTCTTAACCGTGTACGATGCACAGCTTTCCAAAGGCCTGCTTTTTCAGAGTAGGTAAAGAAAGCCTGAGATCTAGGTATCATAGCACACATTTTTAATCTCAGCTCTCAGAAGGAGCTGCAGGAAAATCAGGAGCTCAAGGTCATCCATGGCTACATAGCCAGTTGTGACCCTGTCTCGAAACAAGGGCAGCAGCAAACAAAAGTCCTGAGAATCCCCATTTGAACAAAGCTTTAATGGACTGTCACAACATTTTGTGCAAACGGCTTCTCTCTAGATTTAAGACATGATTCTTTTTAAATTTTGTATTATGTTTCTGTGTGTGTGTGTGTGCTGCAGGTATCCACAGAGGCCAGAAGAGCATGTTGGGTCCTTTAGAGCTGAAGTTACAGGCAGTTATAAGCCATTCAGCTTGGGTGCTGGGAACTGAACTCAAAACAAAATTCTTAATATAAGAAATTCAAGGGGCTTGAGAGATAGTTCAGCAGTTAAGAGTACTGGCTGCTCTTCCAGAGGATCCCAGTTTGGTTCCCAGCACCCACATCTTGGCTAACAACAATCTGTAACTCCAGTTCCAGGAGATCCAAAGCCCTCTTCTGGCCTTCATGGGCATCACACAACATGGGTGCACTTATATACACACAGGCAATATACTCATACACATGAAATAACTAGTTCTTTGGTTATACTTGGAACTTTGAAACTAGAAACTGTTATACTAAGTGAAGTAACACAGACTTAGAAAAAAAAACGATGTATGTTATTACTCATATGTGGATCCTAGCACCAAATCCTGATAAGTGAATATATATCCAGACATAACTACAGGAACCAGGATAGTGAAAAGGATCCAGGGAGGTAAAGAAAAGAAAGAATCTGAAAGAGAAGAACAGTAGGAAACAGGCATTAATAAGGGAGATATGGATACAAATGGGGTTATTTTAAGGGGAGGGGAGGGAAGGTTATACAAGGAACCTAAGGGATAAAGGCAAAGAAGGAGCTCATGAGATGGGACGATAGGAGAAGGGTATTACTAAGGGAGAAATGGGAAAAATGGGGGGCACCTTAAATGGGGAAACCATGGTGGAAAGGTTAGAAAATGTGAGCAATAAATAATGTCTAGCTAGTTTTTAAAAACCAGAGAGTACCATATTAGTCCAACAACCTATGACAAATTATACATACAACTAGATCAAGGAATATAATATCTATCTAGGCAAGGTTTATCTGCGAATGTTTGGTCTTTGCCCAAGCTTTATCTACATGGCACATGGTAACTAAAAGTATCAGACTGGTGGAACTAACCTTCTTGGATGTTTAACAGACATGTTTTGAGGCCCATACTAATTTGGTCTAAGGGACACAAAGGACAGTTTTTGCTCCTTGCCCTCCTAAGTTGACTAAGTTCCAGGGGAATATGAGCATCTCTCAAAATGTCCTGTAACTGGTGACTCACCTGTCCTCTTGATCAAGGAGGCCATGGGGTCCCCAACAAATGGACCTGAACCAGTGTCCAGTCTACAAAGAGGAGGGTCAACACAGTGGAATCACTTCCTCCATGCTTCTAAGCAAAGCCAACCGTGGTCAAGCAGGACCTTTGACTTACCTTCACATAGGCAGAACTGGTAGAAGGAAGGAGCCAGGGCCCCCTCCCAAGCCCATGTGACCCCCGAGGAACAGATCCTCAAACAGCTTTAAGAGTAAAAATAAATTGGTTTGTCTGGGCCAAATGTAGGGTCTTAAACACCCAAAAGGAAAGTATAACCAAAGATTAAAGGGGTCAATATAATTTTTTAAGAGTCCATATGTATAGCTAAAGGCTACATAACAAGAAACAATGCCAGACAGGAGATACCTTCCTTTGAGTTGTTGGTCAGGGTGGCCCAAGAGACTCCCATACAGTAACCCAGCATAGAACTGGGAAAATGAACAGCAGACCCCAATCTTATCTAAAGGAATATTAACAACAGATTGTTGCTAGAGGAGGAACAGCTGATCTTCCTAAAACAAGGATCTCTAGATAGGCTGACTAGATTAAGCAGATGGACAAGCACTGGGGAACAGCTGTGGGCACTGACAATGCAGTAGACAGTAACAGGGATGACAGAGTATTTGGGCTCTAGTGGGAGTGAAGCTATGGGAGGGTGCCATTTGGGAAGTGGGTGTATAAATGAATAAGGTTGTTTGGGATGTTCTGTGTGATATACACACACAAAAATCAACAAATAAAAAATGAGTTATATTTGAGGAGGAAGCATAAAAATTTACTTCACGTTAATTAGTAGAGGTGATAAACATTACCATTCAAATCTACCTGATAACTTCATATCCATACTCAGGTGCCAAGGATCCAAGTGTAACCAACTGTGACTAGTAATAATCAGATGCATAGAGATTAAAGATGCATGTACCAACATCTAAGTTACCACTTTTGAAAGAGATGCATCTTTGCTCTGGAAATTGTTATTGAATATATATGTTAAAGGTGTAATGAAATGCTTCTTCTACACCTTTTTTGGTGTGGTTATTTAATGTGGTTATTAAATAAATTAATTAAATAAATAAATAATAAAATACTTTTTAAAAATAAATCTTTTTAAAAGGAAATTGAAACACTGTTGCTGTTGTAGATCTTTTAAAAATCTGAATCAGTTTAATACTATGTACCCATAAATTAGTTCATCTCTCACTAGAGAAGCTTCTTACTGAGGCAGAGGGAGATTAATACATAGATCTACAACTGGTCAGTGTGCAAAGAATAAGAGGCGGCAGAGTGTTCAGCCCTCAATGGGACACCCATATCACACTCTTCTTCTCTCTACTTCCAAGGCTCAGGAGTCACTGCCAAAGAGGGGTGGAAAGAATGTAAGAGCCAGAGGTGGTGGATGACTACAAAGAAACTGTGTTGTCAGGACACCACAGGGCAGTTACACCTATGAACCCCTTGTGACAGCATGAACAAGAACTGTGCAAGCTTAAGCCAGACAAAATCCCAGCAAGGACAGGGGAGCTGGGCAAAAATCTGTCCTAATTGAGGATCTAGTGGCAATTGATAGTTTCTGGGAGAAGAAGAGTCAGTTTTCTATAAAGGTGTGATATTAATTAGGTTGACTAGGCCGCAGGTCATGAACCCACCCCCAAGAGCACTTGGAGAACCCAAATTAGACTTGATAGGGCTTTAAACAGTAATAATAGAAGATATGAAGTTGCGGGGGGTTGAGGTAATAAAGTGGGGTGGTGTTGAGGGAGGGGGTCTGAACATGATCAAAATACATTGTGTAAAATTCTCAGCACTTGGGAGGCAGAGGCAGGCAGATCTCTGTGAGTTCAAGGCCAGCCTGGTCTACATAGTGAGTTCCAGGACAGCTGGGGCTACAGGGAGACCCTGTCTCAAAAAGACCAAAAAAAAAAATTTCTCAAACAATTAATTAAAATATTTTTAAATCTTAATTTCTAGAAAAAGCCCTTCAGACCTATGTTGGAGTTCCAGTGCCACCCAGCTAAGTGACTACTTGAAAATTATTTAACCTTTCTGAACCTAAGTTTAAACTTAACATTTTGTAAATATTATGTTAAATAATCTAGTATGTCCCAGAAACACACCACCTGCCTTTCACTCCCAAAGCCTGTGAAAACTGTCACTTGGAATCAAGGTAAATTTTTGCTATAGTTTGAGAGAGAATGTCCATCTTCATAACACCAGTCTTGTTACTTCAAGAAGTCCTTTATAGTCCTTGGAAAAGTAGTCTCAGTTTAGCATTCCCCAACCCAAGCCAATGTAAGTACTAAATAGCCCTTACTAGCATTATCCTTAGGCCATTATTTCCATTGTTTTTGTTAAAATTTTTTATTACTTTTATTTTATGTGTATGAGTATTTTGCCTGTGGGTAAGTAAGTGTACCTGTGCAATGCAATGCCCACAGAGGTCAGAAGAGGGTGTCAGATTCCCTGGAACTGGAGTTACCAATAGTTGTTAGTTGCCATGCGCATGCTGGGAACTGTACCTGGGCCCTCTGGAAGAATACTAAGTGTTCTTAACAGCTGAGCCATCTCTCTAGCTCCAATTTCCACTGTTTTAAGAGTGACTATTTTCCTACGACATTTCTACTTAAAACTGATAGTATAAAGGTTAATATATTCTTTAACTTGTTATATTATTCAAATAGGTTAGTTTCTTATATCATACAGTCTAAAAATGTAAAAGATTTTGAAAGTTTTGCCACAAAGAAATTATCAATATTTAAAGAGACAAATATATTTAACCTGATTTAAACATTATGCAATGTATATGTATCAAGAAACAACGCATGGTATCCTGTAAGTATGTACAATTTTAATGTTTTTATGTATCGGTTTTAAAAAGTAATCAAAAAAATTCTTTGGGAGTACTTAACTAGTATAAAGGGGTACTGAGACCAAAAAATTTTGTTCTAATATATTCATTAAAATTTAAATGTTTAAATAAAGACTAAACTTGGTGTTACAAAATAAGTACATTCATTCAAGATGGTCTCATTAACATCCTACACCAAATCTGTGTCACAGATTATAATTATTCTATATGGTCTCAGGATAATTTTACTTATACTGTCATACTGATTGCATTGGATAGACTTCACAAAATGCTCACTCATAATAATGATAATAACAACATTTTGTCACATTTTTTAGCATGTCACATTTTAATAACATTTTTGTCACATTTTAAGAATATCTCCATGGGCTTTGAGGCACCCTTACTTCTAAGTCAGTGCTGCTTCTCCAGTGAAGCTTCTAGTTTTCCAGGAAAGCTTTTTTTTGGGGGGGGGTCTTTTTGAGACAGGGTCTCCTGGTAGCCCCAGCTGGCCTGGAACTCACTATGTAGACCAGGCTGGCCTCCCGAGTGCCTCCCGAGTGCTGGGATTAAAGGCGTGTGCCACCACGCCCGGCCCCATTAAAGTATTCAGAGGTAGGTGCTAAACATCTTTAGCTGCCTCTGTAGAGCATCCAACAAGAAACTTCGCTGCCCCATGCAGAGCATCCATCATGAAACTTTCATGCTGTCCTTCGACGGTGATTGATGCATTAACACATACCTCAATGCTAAGCTGCAGCTTCTGGTAAAGCCTTCCTGACTGTGGTGTAGCTGATGCTGATAGATTGCTCTGTTCAGTTTGAAAATGTTTTACTGATAATCGAACTGGTGTCAGTTCATAAGTGCAATCATTTCCTTTTTAAACTATCATCACTGGGTTTTATGTTAATGTTACATAACTTCCTTAAAGTGATTCAGGAAGCTTCACATCCTTTCATGGAACCTGGAAAAATCAGTAACTTAGGAAGGCTGGATACGTTCTGGGTTGCGACTTTCTAGCAGCACGTGTTCCTCTAAGTATCATGTCAGTTTCTGTCATCTGTATCTGCTCCACTCTCCTCCTCCTCCTCCTCTTCCTCCTCCTCTTCCTCCTCCTCCTCCTCCTCCTCCCCCCCAGCCGAAGGCGCCGACCGCTCCTGCCTTCGAGGGCTAGCTTCGGGAAGGAAGGATGAACCCGGGTGAACCAGGCGGCCGGGGAGCCAAAGGGGAGACCCCTTCAGTCCTTCGCCATTCACTTTCCCCTCCGGTCACACACCCCCCTTTATATTCCGCTTCACGTGGGGTGCGGGGCGGGAGGGAAGGAGGGGAGCCCAGGAGGGGGCGGGGGTGGGGTAGAGAGGAAAAGCGAGAAATGCCCACCTTCTTTGGCCAACTCCAGAGCCAGCTCAGCCCCCTCCTCCCGCGGCTCGCCCTGCACC
>NW_008332644.1:857074-867866 GCF_000622305.1 Nannospalax galili | reverse complement strand
CTCCTCTTCCTCCTCCTCCTCCTCTTCCTCCTCCTCTTCCTCCTCCTCCTCTTCCTCCTCTTACATTTAAACTGCCATATTCTTTTTGCTTTATTTGTAGCTTTCAAAAGGGTTTGTTTCATGGGTTCCACTAGTTTTTTTCTTCTCTTAAAAGCTTAAGCTCTGTTCATGTTTCCAGTCTTTCCTTTGCACCCTTATGTACTGCACCTGACACATTCATCCTTAGAGTTCTTTGAATGAGGCTCTGTGGTTGGTTCATGGCCCTGGCTCTGTGTGATTGAAAGTGTAGGATTCTCTCTTGCTTTGCCTTATTATGGTTTAGATCACTGGAGAGTTCTAGGGCAAGAGTCATTTTCTTACATCTCTGTGACAATATTACTATATTTTCCTATAACATCTATTGCTGCTGCTGAGAAGTCTGTAATAAAAATCAACGATCATCTCTTTTAGGTCATTTCTTTCCATCTTTGGTAACTTTCCTAATTTTCTCTTTTTCTTGAATGTTCTACAACAATCCTGAAATGTAAATAGTTTGACTTATGCAAAACTCTGTTCCTTACTCTGAGAATTCATGCTTTTCTTTAATTATGGATAACTACCAACCACAATTTCTTTCAACCTTGCTTTTTATTGTATGCTAGATTCTTCCCAGAGAGTGCTATTATATAAATTGGACTTTTTCATTCCTTCATAACTCTTGTCAACCTTTTTGTTTATTACTGTTTCCTTTCTGAATCACATTCTGGTTGATTTCCTCAGATCCATATTGCAACTCTCTAATTCTATATTCAACTATGTTTAAGCTTCTTTTGAACTCTCTATTGTGACTCTTAAAAACATTTTAGTGACTGTGTTTCTCGTCTCTGTGATCATATCTGGCTCTTACACAAACTTTTCTATATATTTTTCATATATTCTAATCTTGCCTGTAGATTCTGTATCTCTTTGAAAATTTATTAAATATTCATTATAAGATTTATTTCTAATTGATATTATCTATAGTGCCTTGAAAATAATCTGTCTTCTTGATCATATGTATGATTTAGCATGAACCTCTTACAGTTTTGGAAGTTAAGAAATCCCTTGGTATACTCTCAGAAAAAGAACCATGGATCTGGGCATAGGGTACATGTTAGCCAATAAGGGAAGGAGCAGCCTAAACCCCTATGTTATATATAAACCCCTGTGTGTTTCCCAACCCACATTCTATATACTCTGTAGAAGATTTATGAACCTATTTATCCTTTGGGTATTCTCACAATGTGCGAAAGAAAGCTAGTTTCTTTCCATACATATTTGTTTAATTTCTGCTTCTGCATAAGGATCAACTTCCTGGGTGACAGTAAACATCTTTTTTAATATTACATTTATTATCTGGACCCCTGGAACTGGAGTTACAGTTGTTACCTGCCATGTGGGTACTGGGAGTCAAACCTGGATCCTCTGCAAGAGCATCCAATCCTCCTAACCACTGAGCCATCTCTGCAGCCCAACTGTAAACTTCTTAATCATGCCTTTCTTTGTCTACTTTGAATTCAGTAAGTGTTATTGGATAAATAAACCAGTATGCTGAATTGTGAAATGCATTAAAATAATCCTAATGAGCAGCAATAGTGTTAACAAAAATATTAGCTGGGAGTGATGTGACACGGCAGCTTATGGCAGGGGCCTAGTTCGTCTCCAAGATCAGTGTCTGCCCAGCTGCACTCTTGAGGCCTCTTTTGCCTCAAGATCCCTCTGCCCTACAGACTGTCTTATTTCAAATTTACTTCCATCTTTAGTTACCACAACTAGAACTTACTGGCATCAGGTATTTGTCAGTTTACAATATTGATGGGAGGGAGGAATTTCAGAAAGCCAATTCCTCTTCCCTTCTGCCTGCGCCCCTCTCCCTTTCTCATCTCTCCTACTGCCTCTCCCCTCTTTTCATCTTTCACTGCCACCTGAAAAGTTTCCAAGATTCTATGTATTAAGAAGTTCCCACCTTGGGGGCTGGAGGAGAGCACAGGAATTAAGAACACTGACTGTTCTTGCAGAAGACCTGGGTTTGAATCCCAGCGCCCACATGGTAGCTAACATCTGTCCATAGCTCCAGTTAAAGGGGATCTGACAGCCTCTCTGTCCTCCGTGGGCATTGCATGACATGGGTGCACTTACCTACATGCAGGCAATACATGCATACACATAAAATTAAAAAATAAATAAATAAAATATTTTTAAAAAGAAGTTCGCACCTCAAATAATCCACCCCACATTGCCATAATTATCTGATTATTTTCCCAAACTAACTTAAGATAAAAAATGCCTCCATCCTGTCACATTTATTTGGACTCTAGAATAAGTAATGTTTCCTAAATTAGGTTTTAGGTGTTACTGAAAGTCATAACCAAGCTTCTCAAACAGAAAAGATTAAAAATGGACATCCGATGTCATGAGACATATTTGTGATAGTCATTAGTGGTCATTTACTCACAATTTCCAGTTCCCCTTCTGAGCCCATCAAAAGTCCGAACTTTGGCCCAACTATAATTGGGTAGCATCACATGACTAGTTTGGGGGGAATGAACAGAAGTGACCTCTGAGCCAGAGTTTTGTCACCAGTGAGAGATCCTCTAAATTCTCGTCTGCTTAAGGGTCAAAGGTGACAGTGGTTCATTCAGCCTAGCTGCTGGTGACCATTATCACCTGAGGCACTCATTCAAGGCGGAAGCCTGATCCAGAAAGGAGGTTGGTAGTTTTAAGTGACTGACATTTACATGTTGTTTGTTATTGTTGTGTGGCCTGTCCTATCCTGACTGGTACAAGGTCAATCTTCTGACCTCAAATGGAGCTTCTCCTCTTTGAAAAGGCTGTGATCATTCTCTGAGTAGCCAGCAGCTACTATCATTATCTGTGGACTACTGAGACTGGTGAAGCTCCAGGGTATATCTGGTCTCCTTCCATTCTCACTGGCCCCATTCAACAAACATGTGGAAGGTTCCCTCTGCATGGCCCTCCACTATTCCTCAAATGAATATTACAGTGACTTTCACATACAAATGTCCTAGATTTTAATTGACTTATCTATAACTTTATTTATATGAAAACTTTAAATATTCTATAATCAAATAACTGATAGAACAAGTAAATAAGACAGAAGTATGAAATTAGAGTTACAGAGTAAACAAGACTGCAGATCCAGTACATGTATGACATGGGTAAAGCCACAAACCTTAAAATCAACATGGTAGGTATCATCTGGTACTTGTGACAAAAAGGAAAACAAGACAAAGCTATATTCTCTTTTTTGATGGAAAGGTGAGCATTTGCCATGGTTTTGAAAGGAAGGCCAGCAGAGGTGATAGCAAGGCAGTGCACAAGTCAGGCAAGAATGTGACTAGGAAGGAAGGAAGCTCCCACTCCATTTTATGTCTGTGGAATGAAAAATATTTCGAATGGGCAAATTCCTCCAGGTTGCCTGAATAAAGTACTGGGAACCTTACAGAAAGCCACAGTTAATCCACCACCACTATGAAAATTTCTCAATTTGATTTAAAGGTATATTTTTATATAGTCAAATTTTGACTTCTTTCTTTTTGATTTTTGTAGTACAAAACTGACAAAGTACATTAAGAAACCTTTATGTTAATGACAGCTGAGCATTAAAAAGTAAATAAAGCCTTGATCACAAGCTACAAGCTAAAGTGAGCATTACATAAAGCTACAATGCACAGGCTGGTTGCTAGGGTGTGTCCATGCCGGGCACATGCACATGCACAGGCTGGTCGATAGGGTGCATCCATGTGGGGCACATGCACATGCACAGGCTGGTCGATAGGGTTATGTTAATGACAGCTGAGCATTAAAAAGTAAATAAAGCCTTGATCACAAGCTACAAGCTAAAGTGAGCATTACATAAAGCTACAATGCACAGGCTGGTTGCTAGGGTGTGTCCATGCCGGGCACATGCACATGCACAGGCTGGTCGATAGGGTGCATCCATGTGGGGCACATGCACATGCACAGGCTGGTCGATAGGGTGCATCCATGTGGGGCACATGCACATGCACAGGCTGGTCGATAGGTTGCATCCATGCGGGGCACATGCACATGCACAGGCTGGTCGATAGGGTGCATCCATGTGGGGCACATGCACATGCACAGGTTGGTCACTAGGGTGTGTCTATGTGGGACACATGCACAGTGCACAAGCTGGACTAGTGTGTGTCCATGTGGGGCATGTACGCATGTGCTATGTTCCAGTAAAGCTCTCTCCTATAATCAACATCAGAAGAAAATTTAAGCACACTGTGATATAAAGTATGTATTCTTTTAAATAACATGGAAATTAGAAAGACTCTAAGAAATGAGTATGAAAAAAATTAGGACTGAAAGCATTGTATAGTGTGTGCTTAATGTGTGAAGCCCTAGGATCAACCACCAGCATGAAAAGAAAGATGAAAACCACTGAAATCTTGCATAAGAGTAAGTGGAATATGTAAAACAGAATAACAGCCATCAATAGAATGCAGAGAAGAATTAAAAACAAACACCAAAGTTTGACTCATGGGCACTGTCTCCTTTATTCGTGGTGTCAGGCCGGCTAGCATCAAATTAAACTTTTTCTCCTCACCTGACTTCGGCTGTTGGTCTCTGATTTTTTCTGTAACAATGACACAATACATGTCTCCTTCCCACCCAGGATCCTCCCTAGATTAGATGCCTGTGCTCAGCTTCTCTGAACCTCTGTCTTGTGGATGTTCCACAGGTTGTTCCCAGACAAGAGAAAAACAGAGACAGGAACTGGGGATGAGGGCTACCTCCCCTCAATTTAGCAGAAGGATCTCTCCCCAAATAAACAGAGCTGGAAACTCACTAGATTATGGTCCTTCATTCATTTCCCATCCATGCCAGATGAAATGGTGCCAAAACCCAGTTCTTACTTCAAGGGACCCATCTGGACTTCTCCAGTACCACTAACTTGGCTTTCAGGTACACTCCCACCTTTCCTTTCTCTCTCCTCCTCTCCACAGCTCTCTGTTTTGCTTTCACCTTTTTCCGGCTCTGCCTAGTCTTCTACCCTTAATTTAGGCCCCCACTGTCCTGCGTCTAGGTTGTTCCCAGACAAGAGAAAAACAGAGACAGGAACTGGGGATGAGGGCTACCTCCCCTCAATTTAGCAGAAGGATCTCTCCCCAAATAAACAGAGCTGGAAACTCACTAGATTATGGTCCTTCATTCATTTCCCATCCATGCCAGATGAAATGGTGCCAAAACCCAGTTCTTACTTCAAGGGACCCATCTGGACTTCTCCAGTACCACTAACTTGGCTTTCAGGTACACTCCCACCTTTCCTTTCTCTCTCCTCCTCTCCACAGCTCTCTGTTTTGCTTTCACCTTTTTCCGGCTCTCCTCGCTATGGACCACACCCTGCCTTGCGTACGTCTTCTTTTGATCTCCTTTCCCATTTAGTTCCATCACTCCCAGACACTACTGGCCTCTGGGATGGAGCTGCTTCATCCTGTTAGGGTTCAAGAAGTGACAATAATTCCCACAGATACCCAAAAAGATTATACAAAAAGTTTATTCAGGAATTTAAAGTAAAAACAACAACCAAATGGCGGCTAGCTGGGCACAGACTACACGAGACAAAGATGGAGTCTGACCCCAAACAATAGCAGGGAGGCACTTTTATTGGGGCACTCCACAGAAACCCATGCATGCCAAGCACCTTTTTAAAATAATTGGATGTCCCCATATCCTGGGTATGGGGGAAGTCTTGATTGGTAGGGGCTGTCTTCAGGGCATTGGAATGTGCTGACTGATATCTTTTAGGGCCAGAAGTTTTTGTTCATACCTTATAAGGCTTTTACATGTCCAGGGCTTGCTTAATTTATAGCCTCCTGGGGACGGTGGGTAGCAACTGGAAAAATTTACAATATACCTGAGCTTGTCTGGGCTTGTCTGAAGAAGCTAGCCAAAATGGAGTCAGAGCATTCTGGTTCTGGCTCTTCATTCCCCTCTAGAGTTATGGCAAGGGTTAAATCTTTAAGCCAAGCAAATTGCAGAAGTGGAAAGAAGCAGTTAGACAGCTCATTTAGGGCGGTGGAACCATTTCTATATTGCTGTAAGGCTCAGGGTCTCAATTTAAATGAGCATACCATGGACGCAGTACCATCAGTTGGACTGTCTGTATCCGTTCTCAGATGAATTTGAGCAAGGCATTAAGAATACAGGGGCCACAGGTGACTGCTAGTAGGAGTAAGAGGAGAGGTCCGACCATCGCTGAGATCAAAATTGTTAAACATGGGGACCAGTCAAATAGGGATTCGTACCAATTTTGTTGATTTCGTCGTTAGTTTTCTCTTTCCTTAAGTCTTTTATGGACCTCAGCCAAAGACTGTTTTATAACTCCCGAGTTATTAACATAGAAACAGCACTGTTCCCCTAGGGCAACACAGAGTCCTCCTTTCTCTAGAAAAAGTAAATCCAGCCCTCTCCTATTTTGTAAGGTTACCTCAGCTAAAGAGGATAGAGAGTCTTCGAGGTGATGGATAGATGTTTCTAATGAATGATTGTATGTCTAAGTCTATGGCCTGTCTAAGAAGGTGATAATTTTCATCCTGGAGGACTAGTGCTGAAGCCCCCAGAGCAGTTGCAGTGGTTACTCTGATCCTGAATAAAGTATACAGGATAATTGCAGTGGTTCTTATGGCCCTACAAGGTCTAGGCAAGGGTTAAATCTTTAAGCCAAGCAAATTACAGAAGCGAAAAGAAGCAGTTAGACGGCACATTTAGGGCAGTGGAACTATTTCTATATTGTTGTAAGGCTCAGGGTCTAGATTTAAATGAGTATACTGCGAATGCAGTACCATCAGTTGGACTGTCTGTATCCATTCTCGGATGAATTTGAGCAAGGCATTAAGAATACAGGGGCCACAGGTGACTGCTACTAGGAGTAAGAGGAGAGGTCCAACTATTGCTGAGATTGAAGTTATTAACCATGGGAGGATTCGTACCAATTTTGTTGATTTAGTCATTCATTTTCTCTTTTCTTAAGTCTTTTACAAACCTCAGCTAAAGACTGTTTTATAACTCCCAAGTGATTAACACAGAAACAGCACTGTTCCCCTAGGGCAACACAAGAGTCCTCCTTTTTCTAGAAAAAGTAAATCCGGCCCTCTCCTATTTTGTAACGTTACCTCAGCTAAAGAGGATAGAGAGTCTTTAAGGTGGCAGATAAATGTTTCTAATGATTATATTTCTAAGTCTATGGCCTGTCTAAGAAGGTGATAATTTTTATCCTGGAGGACTAGTGCTGAAGCCCCCAGACCAGTTGCAGTGGTTACCCCAACCCAGAGTAGAGTAGACAAGACAACTGCAGCAGTTTCTGTGGCCCTACGAGGTCTAGACTCTTCTGAGACTCTGGTTTCCATTTCTATGTCTGTTCTATAATATAGATGGGGAACCAGCTGCACTAGTACACAAAAATCCCTGGTCTGGTTTAAAATGGAGGAGTGCAGGCATGTAGTTAGGCCAGAGGTACAGGCCCACCAAGTGGAGTTGGGGGGCACCATATATGGGTTAGGTGTAGTAGCCCCTATCTCTTGAACAGAGTTACACAGATGTTGGTAAGAAGAGGGGACAATTTTATGTGAGGGAGTCATGCATAGCCCTTTTCCATACACTTGGGTAAGAGTAAGTCCCCTTCTTCCTGTAGGTGGAGGACTTCTACAGGCAGTGGGGCTTCTACAGGCAGTGGGGTCAGAAGTGACAACATGATTTCCTGGGAGAGCTAATCCATCATAAAACAGCAAAACCAGCAATGGATAGTAAGGTTAGGGGAAGTATTATTTAAAGCAATAAAGGTGGCATTTAGGAGGTTTGTAAGCCCAGGGGATGGCTGCAAGGGCTCTTGGACCCACTGGACCTCTCAGGGTGTGGATCTAAGTGTGGGTAAAGTAGTGGTTTTATCCAGTTGGACAATTTGGCTAGGAGCTGGCCTCTGGACATATTTAAAAATAGTTAACGCCAGTGTTGGTCATCCTATAGGCTATAACACTGTCCAAGCTGGCCCCATCTGGGTCCCCAAGACTGGACCCACCTGAAGATGGACCGAAAAAAGTATTCCTGGATCAGTCCCTGTGGTATATAACCTGAGACCCCAAGTTCGCCCATCAATCCATTTTTGTAGGTTTTTAATTTCCTTTCCTTTCAGGGTGAAGCTTAAGGAGATAGGGTTGTACCTAGAGGAGGTACAGGGTCACTCAAATTGCCTTGATCTGGAGTTTCACCAAAGGGTTAGGCCCAGGACCACAGTTACCTGGATCAGGTCAGTAGTGACTGGGGCAGCCCAATTAACATATCCAGTAGACACACAGCTTCATGAAGCACAGAAATAGTCCCCTGGCCCCCCACAGGTACTTCTTTGGTTACCATTGTCGCCCAAGCAAACATAGAAGCGGTGCTCCTTCATCTTTTGTCGGCCGAGGGGAGACTGGCAAGCATAATTTGCAGCGCCTGACTGGGTGTACGATTCCCAAACTCCTTCAAGCAAGTCACAGAGGTCGAATGTAATCTTGGGGAACCAGGTGCCTAGAGGTCCCAGGTGGGAAGGGATGTTCACTATCTTCCCAGTGGATGTGCTACTAACTACCCAGGTGAGGTTTTGGAGTACATGGGGGGAGTTAGCTAGGGCAGGCTCTATAAAAAAACATTAAAAAAGCAACAAGGGTTACGGTGTGGCAGAGATTTTTAGCTTGAGAGGATTGTCTTTTACCCGTGTGACCTTCCACCTCTTATTGACTTGGTCTGACCAATCCTCTGATGCAGGCTTTAGATGCAAGTGATGTATCCAGGTCCAGACACTGGACACCTTAACCACATTGGGGGTGGTGAGGATCACGATGTGTGGCCCCTTCCAACGAGGTCCAAGGGGCTCCTTGTGATGCCATCTTGCCCAAATAAGGTCTCCTGGCTTGAATCCATGTGGTTGGGCCGGTGGCAGTTCATAGATGTGCTTCAGCAAGGGGAAAATATTGTCTTGTGCAATCTGTAAGGGCTGTAGGGACTTAAGAAATTGGGATTCAGACAAGTCAATTCACATATCTGAAGGCAGCTTGGGAAGCAAAAGGGATGGTCGGCCGTACATGATACCATAAGGTGTTAGGCCTTGAGTATAGGGGGTATTTCTGACCCTGTATAGGGCAAAAGGTAGGAGGCCTGTCCAGTCATCGCTAGTTTCTAGGGTTAAATTGGTTAAGGTCTCTTTAAGGGTCCGATTCATTCTCTCTACTTGTCCTGAGCTCTGGGAGTGGTATGCTCAATGCAGCTTCCAATTAGTCCCCATTGTTTTAATTAATGCTTGAGTTACCTTAGAGATGAAAGCTGGTCCATTGTCTGACCCGATCACAGAGGGGAGTCCGTACCTTGGTATTAGTTCATCAAAGATCTTCTTAACCACCGTTGAAGCAGTTTCCCCCCTTTGTGGGAAACGCTTCAACCCATCCTGAAAATGTATCTACAAAAACTATGAGATATTTATAGCCATACCTGCCAGGTTTTACCTCAGTGAAGTCCACCTCTCAATGGACTCCAGGCACAGTGCCCCTCTCCCTTCTGGCTGGGGCATGACTTTTCCTCTTGGATTAGTAACTGGCAGGAGCAACATCTGGAAAGACAGCTCTCAATCATTTTGGTCAGATCAATGATGTGGTACGGAGTCAGGAGTTCTTGCAACTTTCTTTTCCCTAGGTGAGTCCCTTTGTGGAGTTTATACATTAGGTCCTCTGCCAGCTTGTGTGGTAGAATGAGCCTCCCATCAGAGGTGTATCTCCATCCATGCTTGATCTTGGTATTTTCCAGGGAAGTTAAATCCTGATCGTCCTGAGCTGAGTAGGAGGGCTCTTCTGGCAAGAGGATAACCAGTAGGTTCGAGGCTGCTTTTCTGGACACTAGATCCACTCACCTGTTTCCCTGTGCTTCCAGTGAATCTCCTTTTTGGTTCCCTGGACAATGGATGATAGCCAGTCTTTTTGGTAACCATATGGCCTCCAGGAGTTTTAAGATCTCTTGTTTATTTTTGATAGTCTTTCCTTCTGCTGTCAGGAGCCCCCTTTCCTTGTATATGGCTCCATGGACATGAGCATAGCAAAAGCGTAATGGCTATCATTGAAAATGTTAACAGTCTGGTCTTTACTTAGCTTTAGGGCTGGAGTCAGGGCAATTATTTCAGCCTTCTGGGCAGAGATCCCGACTGGTAGAGAGGAGGCCCACACTGTCCACAATGGACTAATGACTGCTGCCCCCACGTATCTGGTTCCTTCCTTAATGAAGCTACTTCCATCTGTGAACAGAATTAAGTCCAGGTGGGGCCACGGAACATCTGTCAGGTCTTCCCAAGTCCCATGTAAGCTGCAGAGTAACTCCAATCAGTCATGCAGGACCTCAAAATCCGGTTATGGCAGCAAAGTGGCAGGACTGAGAGCAGTGCTGGAGAAAAACTGGATGCAAGGGGGGTTAAGGAGCAAGGCCTGATAATGTGTCAACCGAGCATTTGTCATCCATCGATGGGGGGATTTTTAAGGACTCCCTATATTGAGTGAGGGGTGGTGAGCATAAGGGGCTGTCACAGGGTGAGCTTGTCTGCATCCTTAACCAATAAGGCTGTGGCTGTGATAATTCTGAGGCAGCCTGGCCATCCCAAGGCCACGGGATCAAGCTTTTTCGACAAGTAAGCCACAGGTCTCTTCCAAGGCCCGAGCATTTGGGTCAGGACTCCCTTCGCTATTCCCGCTTGTTCATTGTCAACAAA
>NW_008332644.1:847909-857039 GCF_000622305.1 Nannospalax galili | reverse complement strand
ATAAGTAAGCCACAGGTCTCTTCTAAGGCCTGAGCATTTGGGTCAGGACTCCCTTTGCCATTTCTGCTCATTCGTCAACAAAGAGCTGATAGGGCTTATGGATGTCTGGCAGAGCTAAGGTCAGAGCCTGCAATAAAGCCTTCTTAATTTCTTGAAAGGCCCTCTCCTGAGTCTCAGTCCAAAGGAAGGATGACTCATTCCCTTGAGTGGCTTCATACAGGGGTTTTGCCAGCTCAGCGAACCCAGGTATCCAGAGCCAGCAGAAGCCTGACAATCCCAGGAACTCTCGCAACTGCCTGTGGGATCTTGGACTTGGAATTCCCATAATGGCTTGTTTTCTGGCTGGTGACAGCCATCTCTGTCCATCCCTTAATATGTACTCCAAGTACATTACCTCCATGACACAGAGCTGAGCCTTCTTGGTGGAGAGTTTATATCCCAATCGGTCCAAGGTCAGGAGCAAATCTCTGGTGGCCTGAAGACAAGTGCCCTCATCCTTAGTGACAATCAACAGGTCATCTACGTACTGTAGGAGGCTTACCTCTGGGTGTGAGGCCCGATACCCTTGCAAGTCCTGATGTACAGCCTTGTCAAAGGTCATGGGGGAGTTCTTGAACTCCTAGGGCAGTCGCGTCCAAGTGAGTTTTCCATTAAACCCCTGGTTCAGGTCTTGCCACTCAAAGGCAAAGATGGGTTGGCTTTCCTTTGCCAAGGTCAGGCTAAAGAAGGTGTCCTTGAGATCTAAAACAGTATAGACTCTTCTCTCTGGATAGAGTGAGCTCAGCAATGTATACAGGTTGGGGACTGTAGGGTGGATATCCTCTATCCTCTTGTTAAATTCTCTCAAATCCTGCACTGGGCAGAAATCATTATTCCCTGGTTTCTTGACAGGTAGGAGAGGTATGTTCCGTGGAGGTTGGCATGGAACAAGAGTACCAAACTCCCTAAGGCAGTTTATGTGTTTGGTAATTCCTGCCCTGGCTTCAAGAGTCATCGGGTACTCTTTTACTCTTACAGGCTGAACATTAGTTTTTAAAGTCACCATTATTGGTGGCTGTGGGATGGCCCTCCCTGGGGGATTAGTTTCCACCAAAACTCCAGGGATTGCTGCCTGGAGGTCCTTGAGGATAGTGGTTGGTCTCTTTTGAGGTGCTGGGGCATGCACTCTCCATTCTTCTTCTAATTGTAAACATAGGATATAGGCTGCATCTGGTACAGTCACATCAGGAGGTCCTCTCCCAGAGAAATGGATCTGAGCCTTCATTTTATTTAGCAAGATAAAGATATCTTTATTTTATAAGATATACGGGCACCCTGGGACCACCATAAAGGAGTGTGAAACTCTTCTTGCCTAAGTTTACTTCCTTTTTGGTGGTCCAAGGGTGCTGAGCAATTCCTGTGGCCCCTTGCACCCAGGTGCGTTTACTGGTCAATTTTCCCATAGGTTCTTTCAAAACTGAATATTGTGCTCCAGTGTCAACTAGGAAGTCGATGGCTCATTCCTCCACTTGTAGGGTCACCCAGGGCTCATGGTGGAGGCTCACTGAGCCTGGGCCCCTTAAGTTTTCTAGGTTTGCCAACTTGAGGATCTTAGGCTTGGAGGGAGGTTGGGATCCCATCCTTTGAGGACATTCCCTAGCTCAGTGGCCCAGTTGTTTACAATATGCACACTGGTCTCTTTTTAGGCGGGGCTGACCTTCCTGTGGGGGTCACAGGGCTCAGGTTCCCTTTTTCATAGGGGGTCGGTACCCCCATTTGGGATTCATCACTCTTTCAGCCAACAATATCCTAGCCAGCCCTTTAGTATATCTTTCTTCAGGGGTTTCTCTATTGTTAAATATCTTATTTGCCACTGCCATCAGCTTAGAAAGGTTTTTGCCCTTGAAACCTTCCAGGTTTTGAAGTTTTCATTTTATGCCTGGAGCTGCCTGACTCATGAAAGCCATATTGATGGCCATCTGATTCTCTGGGGCCTCTGGATTACTGGGAGTATAAGTTCTGAAAGCCTCTAAGAGGCACTCCAGGTACACTCAGGAGACTCATCCCTTCCCTGCATCACCTGACTGACCTTAGACAAATTGGTGAGGCATTTAGCAGCTGCCTGGAGACCTCCCCCATAAGAATCTGGCGATAGTCCTTTAGGCACTCCCTACCTTCAGGATTGTTATAGTCCCGCCCCTCTGTTGGGTGTGTGAGAGGAAAAGCAGCCATGATCAAATCCTCATTCTCTGTAGGTCACCCATCATTTCCAGGCACTGCGTGTCTGCATTCCTGAAGGATGCAGTTCCATTCCTCAGTGGTGAACAAGATATTCAATAACTGTTGGCAATCATCCCAAGTGGGTTGGTGCATAAAAAGAACAGTGTCCAGGAAGGAAACTAGGGCCTGAGGCTTCTCAGTGAAGAAAGGAGTCTGTAACTTCCAATTGTACAAGTCACTAGTAGAAAAGGGAAAGTAGACTACAGGTACAATTCCATCCTCCCTCTGGGCCCAATCTCCCTCAGGGGAAGAGCTTGTACAATTCTCCCCTCTCCCCATGAGCGAATGTGCAATGGGCTGGCCTCGGCCATGGGAGGAGCCAATTCAGCCATGGGAGCCGGGGACAGAGACCAGGAAGGACTGGAAGAAGAGGAAGAGGCTCGTGACCTGTGCTCTATAGATCTATCCTGAGCACTTGATGGGGCCCCATAAGGCAGCAGGAGTAAATCCTCCTCTGGAGCTGAGGGGAGGACTTTTGGACCCAATGGGTTTTTGGTCTGGACTTTCTTCAGGGGAAGCAAAGTGGCTGACCCTTTAGGCCCTGATGGCAGGGGCGACAGTAAGGGACGCAGCCAGTCAGGGTATGGCGCTGACCAGATATCACCAACCTAGGATGTAGGGGATCTGGTCAGAGTGCCCCAGTTCTCTGAAGATAACTCCTTGAACCCTGTAGATGAGGGACAGGTTAAAGGACCCTTCAGGTGGCCATTTGACTTCAAAGTAGGACCATTCGATGGAGCAGAGGATCTGGAGGCATGTCGACTTGACACAGAGTCCAGACATGTTCAAAGCTGCTCATTTGTAATCCTGAAAATGACTAAGAACTAAATCAAGGGGATCTGAAGATAATGAGACTTTCTGGCCCATTGTGGGATAGGCTTCAAGAAAAAAGAATATAAGAAGAGGAATGAGAATGAGAAGAAAGTAGGATGGAAAGTCGATAGACAAGGCAGAGCTCTGAGCAGAGGGTGAGGACAGTATGAGATGGCGGCTCCCTAGAGGGAGAAATGAAAATCTCGCAGCACGCAGAGTCAGGCAAGAAGGTTGCCCCTGTCCCTTTCCCAAAAAGATTTGGCCAGCCTGGATTTCATGTCAGACTCAACCAGAATCTTGCATGTGGCCACCCTGATTCCACATTGGGCTGGACCAAGACTCTGGGTTGGTCCTGCCTGGATTCCATGTCAGGCTGGAGCATGACCTCTTATCAGAGGAGGAGTCGGGGAGTTCCCCATTCTCCTCCAGCTCTGGGATCAATAGTGCATCCACCTGATCTCCATTTTTGGCCCCAGGATGCCCGAAATACCTAAAAGCAAAAGAGAGAGAGAGAGAGAGAGAGAGAGAGAGAGAGAGAGAGAGAGGAAAGCAGACAGAGCTTACCAAGGCTGGCTCCGGTGACATGTTCCCATGGGTCTGGGGTCTCTATTCTCTAATTCCAGATGATTCCCCCAAAATGTTAGGGCTTGAGAAGCAAGAATAATTCCCACACATACCTAAAAAGATTACACAAAAAGTTTATTCAGGAATTTAAAGTAAAAACAACCAAATGGTGGCTAGCCAGACACAGACTACATGAGCCAAAGATGAAGTCTGGCCCTGAACAATAGCAGGCAGGGGATTTTATTGGGGAACTCCACAGAAACCCGTGCATGCCAAGCATCTTTTTAAAATAATTGGATGTCCCCATATCCTGGGTATGGGGGAAGTCTTGATTGGTAGGGGCTGTCTTCAGGACATTGGAATGTGCTGACTGATATCTTTTAGGGCCAGAAGTTTTTTTTGTTCATACCTTATAAGGCTTTTACATATCCAGGGCTTGCTTAATTTATAGCTTCCTGGGGACGGGGGGTAGCAACTGGAAAAATTTGCAATATGCCTGAGCTTGTCCAGGCTTGTCTAAAGAAGGTAGCCAAAATGCAGTCAGAGCATTCTGGTTCTGGCTCTTCAATCCATTCGCTACTTCGGTTTGCTGTCCCTGGCAATTCTCCCCCTCTTATGCCATGGGCCTGGAAGGTCTGCCATCTTCCATCATTTTTCCCTGTCTTTGTCCTCTTCTACTGCCTTTTACCTCATTTTATTTGGGATGATTTCTGATACCATTCAATCCAATTTTCTCCTTTGCTTCCATCCTTTAGGCTACCTTTCCTCTTTCCTCAAACTACTTATGGATTCCCTACACAAATGCTCTAGATCCTTCTCCTCTCTCTCCCCCTCCCATACTAAAGCTTTCTACTCCCTGCCATGTGCCTGCCAGCACATCACACCACGTGTCTGACCTCCCATCAGGCTTTAAACCTGCATGACCCCAAGGTTTTTTTTTTTTCCTTCCCACTAGTCACCCCCTCCAGGCAACTGCCCTGGGGACTTTTTTTCTTTAACATTCTAAAGAAATAATAAGTTTCCAGTGGGACCCATTCTTAAATGCTTTTATAACTGTGGCTAAGAACACTTTAGGGGACCCTTTCTCCATGTTTTGACCCAACTAGCCTGAACTAGCTGGGCAACTTCACTGGAGCATTTAAAGAATTTCAGATGGCTTGCCCCGTGAACAAATGGAAAATGTTTTAAAAGCTTATTTTTCTCCTAAACTTTTTCTCAGGCAAAGGGGCTCAAAATTTTGATCTTAAGCCCTCTTAGGCATCAAGCATCTGGTACTCAGACCTAAACATTTTAAATTTCACTATACATAAAAAGGTCACAGGCACTACTCAGGCAAGTCATATGCTTTCAGGCCAACAATTCACTGATTTATATGCCCTGTTCCTTCTGCTGCCCTGATGAGTTTCCTTTCCAGCATAGCTTGTGTCTAGAAATTAAGCAGCTGGGGGCTTGATGGTAGAGCAAGGCTCTCCTGTTACTTTACCTGGCAGGTGAGAGCTACAGCGTCCTGCTTTTCTATTTAGGTCACACACACACACACACACACACACACACACACATATGTATATCTGAGGGTACTTTCTTCTTTTGTATCAAGCCTAATCTACCGGGACCAGGGTGCTTAGGATTCTCTTGTAATTTATTTTTGTTTTCGTTTCTTGATGATGTCATAGAATAAACAATGCATTTCTAGTTCATACCAAGGAAATAATGTCAGATCTACACAATGGGAGTTTAAATTTTAACATCGTTTAGGGCCTGTTTCTAAAGGGGATTATGTTGCATTTTAACTTCTTCTATGGTACATTTACTGTTTTTTAAAGATGATTGTTTCAAGTTTTTACATTGTTTGAGATATTTATGGATTTTTTTAAAAAGGAATTATTTTTAGGTTTTGACATTGTTTACATGACATCTTGATCTGGTAATAGTAAAGGAATTATTTTGATTTTAACATCTTTTATGTGGTATTTACTAATTTCTAAAAATGACTATTTTTAATTACTACTATTTTACACAGTATATTTGTTAGTTTCTAAAGGGAACTTAAAGTTTTTCTAGCCATTTGCCTTCAAGGTGCAAAGGGAGCTGACACTTTGTGATGATTAGACCTATGAAGCACATGGAAATTTGCTGTACTCCAGGGCCCAAACCTTACAAGAGACAAGCTACTACCAACACAGAGTTACAACAATGAGAGGTAAAAAGTAATAGTCTACTTGAATGAGAGGCTTAAGATGCCATTTCTATTGGTCTTAAGTCCTCCCCTTTCTACATTATGAGTCTAAGCCTTTTTATCCTCTGGAATAGAGTTATTTCCTTCTCTGATACTCAGATGCTCTATGCTTGCTTATCTTCCTTCCCCATCATTCCTGAGTGCTTTCTAGTTATAATGTCAGGGTAATATTAATTATATTGGTAAATTGTCACGTGCTGTTTGAGCTCACAGAGATGCTGACTCTGGAGATGGGATTGGCCCTCCCACTTCAGACTCAAGCCTATTATCACAAGATGTTTTCTCCAAGACTTTTCCAGGTTCAGGCTGGCCCCCTGAACCTGTGACAAGGAGGAGAACAACAAAACAGCCTAAAAGTAAAGGCACTATGTAGTTGAGAACCGCTAAGGTGTAAATTAATTTCAAAAGAGGGTGTTACTGGCTATAATAAAACTAGCTAATGAAATTATTTTCAGTACTATTTAGATTTTATTTATTCTTAACCTAATCTGTTAGTGTTTTCTTTTGTCCTTCCTGTCTCCTCTGATTTATTTTCTTCAATTGACAAAGTTTTATTAACTTCCTTCAGTTATTTAGTTCTTAAAAAGGAAAAGATGCTACCTTAAATCTATATGGAAATTTAATTCTTTCTTTAGTCCACTAATTACCTATACAAAATGACATCTAAGTTTAGTTTAATTTCATGGTGTTTTAAGATTTATTCATTTTGTTTGTCTACTTCAAAGGCATTTTAGTTTAAAAATGATAAACTAACCACATTCTCAACAAAGACTATATAACTAAATATGTATATACAATCAACATAAATTTATGCTTCCTAAAATTAATTTACCTAGTATCATATTAACTTTTAACTAAAATCTCATGCAAACTAAAAATGTTAAATTAACACCAAAATATTCAGCCAAAATATTCTCTCTTTAATCTACAACATGGCTCCTGGTACTAAAATATATAAATAAATTTTAAGCACCTCTCTCCCTATATCACTCTCTCTCTTTCTCTCTTTCTCTCTCCACTGCCCTTCTGGAAGCTACTAAACCTCTACTAAACCAACACCCTTCTAGGGCTCATCTTCCCTCAACTCCTCTCGCTTTCCTCGAAATCACACGTGTGTCAGAAAACCCCTTCCTTTTTCTGGATATAGGATGCTATTTCCAGAGATAGGAACACTCATTGCTTCCTGCCCAGGACAGGATCTCGCCTTTCCTCTCCCTGATGATCTAATTGCGGGATGCCGCCTTCTGGTACTTGCATATAACTCGAAAATAATAACTCAAACCCACACAACAAAAAAGGATGCTTTCTTTTGGTGCCTTGTTCTTCTCGCTCTCATTTTGCATTACTGATGCCAAAAACCTTTTCCTCCTACTCCCTTCCCATCTCTCTCTCTCTTCCTCATCCACTGCACTTTCCTGCCCAAACTCATGATCCTACCTCCACTCTCTATGGACAGAGGATTTTCTTTGTCTCCTGCCTGCTCACTTCTGTCTCTACGTCCTACCTGCTTGCTCAGTTCTTTCTCTATCTCCTCATCACTCTGTACTTAATCTGTCACTATGGGAACCACCCACTCAAAATCTCGTGGTCTCACACCTTTTGCTTGTCTTCTTAAATCCTTAAAACAACTAGGACTTTCAGATACAATCAGGCCAAAACACCTGAAGTTCCTGTGCACCACTGCCTGGCCTCAGTACAAGTTAGATAATGACTCTGTTTGGCCAGACACCGGAACCTTAAACTTCAATATTTTGAGAGATTTAGAAAATTTCTGCCATCATAAAGGCAAACGGTCCGAATTACCATACATCCAAGCTTTCTTCAATCTCTGTGCTAATCCCTCCCTCTGGGTCCCATATTCTTCCCATCAGGTTCTTCTGGCTAAGACAGTTTCACAGGATCCCAACCCACCAGGGACCTCCTCCCCTTATCCTCCCCCCTACCCCTCCACCTCAGCTTTTGATCCTACCATAGCCAATGAACTGCCTCCAATTAAGACCTATCCCCAACCTCCTTCTGCTCCCCAGCCTGAGGCACAGCCAAGTCCTCCCCATGCTCTCCCCTTGCTATACTCTCCCTTGCCTCCCATTCCAGGGCCCAACCCAGCTCCCCTCCTTTCTCCAACTCGAACTCCCTCTCCATGCCCCAATCTTCCCCCTCTCCAGTGCCGCTCTAAGTTTGTCACTGGCTCTCCTTCCACTGACTCTCCTCTACTTGAATAAATCTAAAACCTTAAACACCTCCTTGCCAAATATTCCCTAGTCTCCTCTATTCTGGCTTCTAGCTCAAATAACCCATTTATCCCTCCTGTATCTACTTCTACTTCAATTCCAGACCCTGCCTCCAATACCCCTGCCCCTGTGTCCCCTCATGGACAGGACATCCCTCCTATCTCTCCCACTCCAACAGTTATAAAGTCTAAACAGGGTTATAGTTTTCCTTAATTGATTATCTGGAGGTTGTAAACATCAATTTGATAATGTTTAACTATGTACCAATTTCTTTTCTCCACCTAAAGCAAGGTTTTGGTAGAACACTCTCTAAACTACATAAGGTAAAAGATTTACCTAGAAACTTATAAAACACAATATGTACATGGGTAATATTAACTTATTACATTATCTTATGTATATAATTTAGATTCCCTGTTCTTTTAATAAGATGATGCTACAGACTACTTTCTTGTGAGTCAAATAACTACCATCTTCATGACTTCATCTGTGTCCACTAACAAAAAAATCATCACAATTGGACTTGTTGACTTAAGTATCTAATTAAAGGAGGAGGGGTAAACAGGGTCATTGGACTCTAACCTGAGTATCCAGCTGCTCTTCCCAGACAACTGTATCTAATTTGGCCCTATTCACATGGCCTCCTGGGTTTGGCGAGGACTAAAGTATGTTATCTGGAAAAGGCTAGGAAGTGAAGGCTTGATCCCTGCTAGGTTAAGGCTTTCCAATGTAAATACTCTCAGGTCACTCATATACCTCAGCAACCCTCAGTCATCTCTGTAAGTAAGCTCAGTAAATTCATTGGTTCCGCAGAAAATCTTTAATGTGACCAAACATTGGTTTGATACTACAACCTAAAAAAGGGAAAAACATTGATTCTTATCTCCAGGAAAAGAATTCTCACAACAGATAAAAAAATTTTTTTGTTAATGTTATTATGTCTCATGGTTATTAAAAAAAGAGAATTTTAAATTGGAGTATGTTGGAAGGATATGAGAATGGAGACATTTTTAAGAAGGATTTATGT
>NW_008332644.1:831306-847782 GCF_000622305.1 Nannospalax galili | reverse complement strand
TGAAATTTCTAAGGTCGCAGTTTAGTCAACTAGTCTAAGGATGTCTAGTCAAGGTTTATTTAAGGATGTTGCCCAAGCTCTATCTACATAGCACATGGTAATTAATGTACCAGACTGGTGTAACTAACCTTATTGGATGTTTCATAGCCAGAATCTAAGGCCTATATTAATCTGGTCAGAGGGACTTAAAGGGACAAATTTTTGTTCCTTGACCTCCAAGGTCAAACAAGTTCCAGGGGCTATGGCGCATCTCTAGAAATATCCTGTAACTTTGGGTAGTCACCGGTCCTCTTGTTCAGGGAGGCTATGGAAACTCCAGATGTTCAACTTGAACCAGTGTCCAGTCTTCAAAGAGGGGGGTCAACACAGAGGAAACATTGCCTCCATGCTTCCGAGCAAAGGCCCAATCAAGCAGGACCTTTTGACTTATCTTCACATAGATGGAACTGGTAAAAGAAAAGCCTGAGGAGCCAGGGGCTCCTCCCAAGCCCATGTGACCCATGAGGACCAAATCCTCATACGACTTTAAGAGTAAAAATAAATTGGTTTATTTGGGCCAAGAGTATGGTTTTAAACACCCAAAAGGAAAGTATAACCAAAAATTAAAGTAATCAGTATATTTTAAGAGTTCAAGGGATTACACAACCCAGACATTAGACATAAGTTCTTATGTTATTTAGACAATTATCTCTCATTGATGATTTTGTTCCTAAGAAGACAACACTACTAGATGTAAGACTTCAAATCTTGGTCTACAATACTGTAGTGCCCCCCTACAGCTAAGGGAGGCAATCCACTATTGTTCTAGCTAAAAAAATTAAATGATGGCTAAATTTGTTTTCTCTCCCTATCTAGAAGCCTTTTAGAGGTAACTGACTCTGATTCTAGCAACTCCAACAGCTATCAAAATGCCTAAAAACAAATCCTGAGTCCATCACTCTCGAGTTCAGCCCTGGCAGAAAAGAAAAAAAAAAGAAAAATGAGCTACTACCTTGGTGCTAACCATTGCTCCTTGCCTCTTCACATATTTTCAGGACCAAATCCAAAAACTAACTCTTACTAATTTTAATCAGTTGTTACTTTCCTTCCCTCCACATGTACATAAGCGCCTGTCACCCATTGAGGACCCTGTTGAGATGCATGATGAGGGAATCCTCACTGTCTGATGGACCCCTAATCCAGCCCCCCCACACGTCGACCCTCTCCAGCAGGAAGTAGCAAGATGACAACGGCGCCCCCTATCCTATAACACAAAAGGCTGGAATGTTAAGGTTCATATAGCCCCGCCCCCTCACCAACAGGGTCTCACGGACTTCTCAGGCTTCTGAGAAAAGGGAACTGAGTTGATAAGAACCTTGGTCTTTGAAGTCAAGAGAAGCAGACTTTTCTCCACTGTTTGGCCAACACAGCAGGTTTCCCCTTTGATCTCTAAAGAGAACAGATTTTAACAGTCCAGCTTTCCCATTTCCCCCTGCCCAACTTTTAAAAAAAAAATAATAATACATCTTCCCACCTTCAGCAGGAAGCAGAAGCCTCCACCTTTAAAAGACCTCAGCTCATGACCCAGGCAGACATTTTCCCTGCCAGGAAGGGAATCTGTCCCATATGTTCCTTTGCTAATAAACTCTGCTTTCTCCTGATGAACCCTATTCATCATACGGCTACTTTTTATCTATCAGGCACTATTTACCCAACAAATACTTCCTGGGCACTAGTTTCTAGCAGGCAGTCTTAGGACCTTTGGGATATGAATTAATTCATGATATGTGAAGTTAAGGAAAAAACACAATAGACCAATCATAGAATACATCGGAAGAAGGTAAGTTTTGTGGAGAGACAAAGCAGAGGAGGTCAGGGAGAGGTGTGATTTGTCAGCAGCCTCCAGCAAGGCCTTGGCATAGGGAAGGTTCCAGGCAAATTTAAGAAGGTGATGGTTCCTAAGTCATCCCAGAGCACAGCAGGTTTCACATGTTTTCTCAGTGGACACCCCCTTGGGACCAGCACAAGCACAAGCATAAGGTTCAGGATAAAGTTGAATTTTTTGTATCAGCTTCCTGGAAATGACTTAAACCGAAGGAAATATTCATGGGTTGCAAAAATGTCTTTACAGTTTTCTTTTGCCTTCTGAAATTCTGGGGAGTCTCCAGGAAAGAAGTGTTTGGAGAAGGACTCTCTGAGCATACCCCTTAATAGGTAAGATGAAACATCACCCTAAGTATTTGGGGAAAGTCATTTAAGCACAACAGAAATAAACAACAACACTGCTAAGTAGGAGAAGTGCTTCACATAGGCAAGGGGGGAGTCAGGAAAACCAACAATGTCAGCTCTGGCCCTGATTTACACAATTCAGCTTTCTTAAATACAGCTAAGAGTGCGTGCAAAACCAGACAAAACTGGGCCATACAGGAGACAGATCGAAGAACTGTATTTGACTTCAGTTTTATGGGTGAATTCTACAAGTGTCCATCATCTGGTTGTGCTGGCAAGACTAGAGAGTTCTACTGAGGCTGTTTTGATGCCACTCGTGGTTGGTCGGTTCCTATCAGATTTTCCACACCCACTTTTCCTTTTGCTGCTAGTTTGCAACTCAGATTTTCTAGCCAAATTGTTTACTTATCTTTTCATTTTTTTTACCTTTGTTGAAGTTACCTGTAGAGTGTGTTCACAAAAGAATTTGCAGAAGCTTGCTTAGACTATTGAGAGAAAACCTGCACTTGGACATGGGGTGCTTGGCAAAAGCTAATGGAGTCTAATGGGAGGGAAGAAGATTCAAACAGATGGCAAGAGAAGAAATACCAACAGAGCCACATCCACCAGAGCAGGAGCCCCACAGTCCTCCCTCTATATGTGATGGGTCCTCCCTCCATCCAAAGTTCACCATCCACAGTTCGTTCCTCACACTTTACTAGGTAATCACATCTGCTTGACTGATTGACTAAACATGCATTTTTTAAAAATAATTCTTTTTACTTTTAATTATGTGTCTGTGTGTGCAGGTATGTGCACATGACTGCAGGTGCATGGTGAGGTCAGAGGCATCAGATCCTCCTGGAACTTGAGTTATAGGCTGTTGTGAGCTGCCTTGAAGTGGTTGCTGGGAACTGAATTCAGGTCCTCTGAAAGAGTACTCACTTTTAACTGTTGAGTCATCTCTCCAGCCCCTAAATGTTACATTTTTTATTGAATTTTTCTGTAGCCCCCCCATACATACTGGAGTTCATACATTCTGTCATTTCTGTTAAGGCCTATTATGTAAAGTTAGTGTCCCCAGATGTCCCTCAGTGGAAGTTCATCCACTGGGGTTTAGTCAGCCTATCTAGAGTCTCTCCCTTCAAGATCAGCTCTTCCTCTTCCAGCAGTAACCAGCTGCCAATAATTCTTCCACTAAGATTGGGGCTTGCTGTTCATTTCCCCAGTTAGGTGCTGGGATTTTGTCTGCCTAAGTTTGCATGGATCTTGTGCATATTGACACTATTGCTGTAGGTTTGTATAAGAAGGGTCCCAGGAAGGGTAGGACCATTTCTGTATGCTTATGTACCTCTTCCCTTGCTCTTACAATCTTTCTGACCCCTCTTCTGCAATGGTCCCTGAGCCCTTGGTATAAAGTTACATTTTTAAAACTTGCTTGTGAATTTTTCTGAAAGATGTGGAATAATTGATGAATCAGATAAAATGACTTTTGTACAAACAGGAGAGTCAAAGATAGAGAATCAACTTTGGCACCCACTGAAAAATGAATGAATAAAAATGTAATATGTATTCACAATGGAATATGATTCAGTCACAAAAATAAATGAAATTATGATGTTTGTAAGACCTGGAGGACATTATGTTAAGTGAAATAATCCAGCACAGGGACCAAATATCAAAAGTTCTTACTTATATGTGAAAGCTACAAAGTGATGACCAAGGTAGAGAGCAGTTCAGTGCTCACCAGAGTAGGGAGAGGATATTGGGGAGAAAGAATGGAAGGAATATGTTAGTGGATTCAAGAGCACAACGAGATGGCTCAGCAGTTAAGAACACTGGCTGTTCTTTCAGAAGACCCAGGTTCGAATCCCATCGGCATTGCACAACATGGGTGCACTTACATACATGCAGGCAATACATGCATACACATAAAATAAAAATAATAAATAAAATATTAAAATAAATAAGTAAATAAAATATTTGTAAATGGTGAAATCACAACATAAGAGTCAAAAGTTGAAATCTAAATATGTGTTCCTCTAAATACCAGAAAGTTTATTCTAATGGTTAAATATTGTAGATTAAGTCTAGTATTAACAATCAAAGTGTTGCCCAATATGAATAGCTTAACCCCTAGTCAATACATTTGGAAGACTTTGAGTTACCCACAGTTATGTGGACCAGACCATGCTCAGTGGTAGAAGGCTGAAAGATACCCCAGCTCCGTATGCACAGCCCGTGTTTTCAGCTCTCTCTTCAATTCAGAGACTTTATGAAAAAAGTACATGAAAGGTAGAAGGCAATTATCATAACCAATAAACTCAGCAAAATTTCTGAGTACAAAATCAATACACAAAATGGTTGTGTTTTTACATATAGCAATGAACAATCTAGAAAGAGAATTGAGAAAATAATTTTTAAATACTAATAAATAGTGCAGTTAAACACTTAGGAAGAAACAAATAATAAGTGAGTGAGAACTTTGTTTGCTAGAAGAAATGAAGCATTGCCGGAGGATTTAAAAAGCCTAAAGAGGATAACAGCCTGTTGTGCTGTTAGTTTTTGTCAACTTGACACACATCAGACCCCTGGGAAGAGGGAAACTCAACTGAGGAACTTCCTCCATCAGGTTGTCCTGTCGACATGTCTATGAGGCAATTTCTTGATTGCTAATTGATGGAGGAGGGCCCAGCCCAATGAGGCAGCAGGGCCTGACAACATATAAGAAGGGCACCTGAGCAGGCTAGGGGAGTAAGCCAGTAGCAGAGCTCCATGGCTTCTGTTTCAGCTCCTGCCTCCCAGTTCCTGCCTTCAGCTCCTGCCTTGGGTTCCTTCAACCAGGGACTGTAACGTGTAGGCTTTCCTCTATACGTTGGTTTTGGTCAGAGTTTTATCACAGCAGCAGAGAAGCAAACTAGAAGACTGTACTTTAACATTGTTAAGGTGTCTGTAATACCCCAAGTGACCTATGATTTGGTGGTTACACCAAATCTCTATCAAAACTTCAATCCCCCAACCCCAAGCAGAAAATCAGGGTTGGAGAGATGGCTCAGCAGTTAAGAGTACTGCCTGTTCTTACAGAAGTCTGGGTTTGAATTCTGAGCACCCATGTGACAGCTAACAACTTTCTATAACTCCAGTTTCAGGGGATCTGACACCTTCTTCTGTCTTCTGGGGCATTTCACAACACGGGTGCACTTACATGCATTCATGCAATACACATATACACATAAAATAAAAATAATATTTTTTTTAAATTAGAACATCTCATCGTCAAATTCACATGGAATCTTGAAGGATCCTGGGTGGTGAAATGCTTAACAAAGAAGAATGACGTTGGAAGAGCCACACTTCCTGACTTCCACAGCAGCTTTATCAGTATGTGATACTAGAAAAGTTGGCTATTGATGTGTAAAATGTCAATCTATAGGTGTATTCACCACGTTGAAAAACTAATTTGGGGCTGGCAAGGTGACTCTGGGGAACAGGTGCATGCTGTGCAAGTCTAGCCCTCTGAGTTTCATCTCAAGCACCCACGTAAAGGTGGAAAGAGAAAACCAACTCCAGAGACCTGTCCTCTGACTTCCACATGTGCACCATGGCCCATGTACCCACAAACATACACTGTGCACACACGCAATAATAAAAATATTTAAAATGAACTTAAAATACATCAAAGGTAGAGGCTAAGCATTTAAAACTGAAACACTAAGAAGAGAACACTGGTGGAAATCTTCATAGTGCTGGATTTACTTTGACACGAGACGCAGACAGCAAAAGCAAACATTGGACTTCACGGAAATTAGAGAACAGTCACATGCATTAAAGGACACAACCAAGAAAATAAAAAAAAACAGTGTACTTAATATGAGAAAACTTGACAAAACCAATATTTGACAAGGGATTAATACACTGAGTATACAAGGAACTCTATAGCACAATAATAAAAAATAAGAATCCAATAGGGGGAACATAAGTAAGTGGCTTACATGGGCATTTCTCTAAATAAATATTAAAAGCACTTCTTGTCAATAATCATTAGAGAAATGCCAATCAAAATATAATGAAGCCAGGCGTTGTGGTGCACACCTTTCATCCCAGCACTCAGCAGATCTCTGTGAAAACGAGGCCAGCCTGGTCTACATAGCAAGTTGCAGGCCAGCTGGTGATATAGGGAGACCCTGTCTCAAAAATCAAAAACAAAAACAAAACAAAATACAATGAGATAGCCCTTCCTGCTTTTAAGATTGGCTATAGTTCTTTTTTTAAGGTAAAGGACAATTCTTAGTAAGACCATGGTGAAATTAGAAACTTAATTATTGCAGGTAGGAGTGCAAAGTTGATATAGAATAAAGCATCTGGTAATTTCTTTTTTTATTTACTTTTTATTGATTTTTAAACTGAATTTTCCTTTGTGTTTATTTATTATGGTGTGTGGGCAAATGTGCCATGTCACAGATGTAGAGGTCAAGTTGTAGGCATTCCAGGGAACTATGAAGGTTCCAGGGACAAACCTGGGTCATCTGGTTTGGCATAACATCAAAAACAGAAGGGGGTACCATAAAGACCAGGAGGTGACAGAATGCAAAACATACTTTTATGTTTTTATATATTTATATTTTATAATTTCTTAAATGTTTAAACAATTCTGGGCCAGTGAGATGGCAGAGTAGGTAAAGATGCTTTGCCATCAAACCTACTGATTTGAGTTTAATAGCCAGAATCCACATGCTGGAAGGAGAGAACCAGCTCCCACAACTTGCCCTCTGACTATCACAGGTGCTCGGTGGCATGTGTAGATACACAAGCACAGAAATAAATAAGTAAATATTTAACAAAACCAATTCCAATCCTAGAAATGAAATATTGATATTCGTATAATTATTAATAATAGTCAAATCATGGAAATGATCCAAATGTCCATTAGTAGAAAAATGGTCAAATAATTGTTTTTTATATATGCTTTTATATATGCATATGTAGATAAATATAATAGAATCTATTAAGCCATTGAGTGATTGAATTACTTTGTATATGATACAATAGAGGTAGCCTTTAAAAACATGCTTCATGCTGTTACAATCGCTGTTAGTTCATATGTGCAGCTGTCATGTTGTGTCCAGAAAACACTGTTCCATTGTATTCATTTACCACCTCCATCAAAATACAAAAAACAAAAACAAAAAAACAAACAAAAAAAACCCCACAAATATAGCAGGGCATGGTGGCACACATCTTTAAGCCTAGCACTTGAGGCAGAAGCAGGCAGGTCTCTGTAAATTCAAGACCTGCCTGGTCTACATAGTGAGTTCTAGGCCAGCTGGAGCTACAGGGAGACCGGATCTCAAAAAGACCCTCCCCCCTGAAAAAAGCAAATGTTATATGACAACATTTATAAGAGAATCTAAATTAGAGACTTCAGAATAGAGGTTATCAAATGTGGGGAAGACAGAGGAAAGAGGAATCTCAGTGGCACAATTTCTGTTTCAGATGATGAAAAGGATTTGGGTATAGATAGTGGTAATTACACACTGATGTGAGTGCATTTAATGCTATGAATCATACACTTACAGCCAGCTACCGTGATAAACACTGTGTTATGCATACATATATTTTTTCTTTGTTTACTGAAGTTTTGCAAATTTCTTATAATACATTTTGACCATATTTAAATTCCTTCCTGTATCTGAACCCCACATTATTAACCCCCAACCAAATTTCCTGTGTATATTAAGGCCTATAGAGTCAGGATTGTGTCCCCAGATATCCTTAGGTGTGGGATCCTTCTCTGGAGCCTAGTCAACCTACCAAGAGTCTCACCCATAAATGGGACTGATTCGCCCCTTACCAGTGGACTATTGGTTACCAATAGTCCCTAAGGTAAGGTTGAGGTTTCTTACCCACTTCACCATGTCTATGCTGGGATTTTTTTGCCTGGCTTGAGCTTACATGGAGCTCATGCATGTTTTCATTGTTACATGAGTTCATGTAGTAACTGCCCAGCTTTCTGGAAAACACTGTTTCCTTGTGGTCATACACCACCTCTGCTCATACAATCTTTATACCACCTCTTCCGCAGTGATCCCTGAGCCTTGGGAGGCACAGATTTGATAGAGTCCAGTTCAGGAAGGACTACTCTGTAGTCTCTTACCCTCTACATGTCAACTCCTTTGGGTTTCTGTGTTAATCACCATCTGCTGCATAAGGAAACTTCTCTGCTGAGAGCTGAGCAATGCCTTAATTTATGGGTATAACAGTAAATTCTTAGGAGTGGCTTTATTACTATATCTATTTATCAAGATAACAGTATTAGGCTCTTCTCTATGACCTATGGTCTTTCTAGCCACGTGTTCCCAGGCCTGCTATGAGTGTATGCATATATTTTTAACCATGGTAAAACCATTTAAATTAGTTCCTTTCTTGAGGGCTTTTTTATGAAATACCACAAGGAGGAAATATAAGGTACAGCTCTTCCTTGAAGAAAATCTCACACAGATTCACTGCAACATGTACTGGGCAATGTTGATCATCTATAACAAATCTGCAGAGCAGTGTGTTAACTTGGGACTGTGAACATAAGAAAGATGTTCAATCTCTCACACAGTAACGGTAACGCTAATTAAAACTATAACAAGAGGCCAACTTTGACTCCAAATTGGCAAATACCAAAATTAAAATAACACATTGTGCTGGTTGGCTGTGGAAAATAAGCATGCTCATATACAATATTGGAATATAAATTAGTACACACTCTATGGAAGACAATATGGCAGTTCGGACAGAAACAGAAGGGCAGGGCACATTCTCTTTAGTTTTTTTTAGTTGTTATTGTTATTGTTTTTGTTGTTGTTGTTTTGTTTTTGAGACTAAGTCTTATGTATCCTAGGCTGGCCTTAGCCTGCTGCGTAGTCAGGGTTGATCTTAACTTATGATTCTCCTGCCTCCACCTCTAGAATGCTGGAATTGCGCTGTAGGTAACCTGTTCATGTGGCGTTGGGGATTGAACTCCAGGCTTTCTGCATTCTGTCAACTGAGCTGTATCTCCAGCTACACACATACTCTTTGATCAAACAATTTGATCCAAGGAATTTATATAACATAGATATTTGTCTATAAGTAAAATAACATACATAAAATATTACTGATTACTCTTGGTTTTACAGAAAAATATATTGACGACAATGTAAGTATTAATATAAGTATTGATAACAGTATAAATAAGTATGCATGAATCTTAGATGACTTATACAATGATAAATTGTGCCACTTAGGAAAAAAGAAAAATTCATTCCACCATTGGGTTTGATTTATTAAAGACCAAAACTCCTATTAAGAACTAGGATAACTGGATTTGTAAAATTAATTTGAAGATAACAGGAGGTACCAAAGTAGATGGACATAAATCGAGAAAAGAGAAAAGCTGAGGATCACTTTCAGCAGTCTCCGAATGTGGTGAGAAAAAAATTAGAATCCAGGGCTAACAGATCAGAAGACAAGGAGCGCAAAGAAGGGAATAAGATAAAGACGCTTTCTAACTTGATTTAACCAGGAGAAGCAGCAAAAAGTGTAGCCAAAAAGTTTAGAGCTTCTGGGATTTGGGATAGGGCCAGGTTGTGAAGCCTGCTTTCCCAGCATGCATAAGACCTTAGGCTTCATCCTCAGCACTGCAAAATTTTAAAGTTTTTACCAGTTTCAAAATTCTGAGAAGCCAGATGTGGTGGTGCAAGCCTTTAATCTCAGAACTCAGGAGATGGAGGCAGGAAGATATCTGTAAGATTGAGGCCAGCATGGTCTATACAGCAAGTCGCAGGTCAGCTGGGGCTTCAGGGAGACCTTGTCTCAAAAAAAAATTTTTTTTACAGAGAAAAATTTTAGGGGGAAGTTCAGAGCCTCCCAAGAAATAAACAT
Source organism: Nannospalax galili (assembly GCF_000622305.1). NCBI lineage: Eukaryota > Metazoa > Chordata > Mammalia > Rodentia > Spalacidae > Nannospalax > Nannospalax galili. The sequence goes on along the minus strand of NW_008332644.1, from coordinate 837,684 downwards.
AGAAATAAAGACAACACGTTTTCATCTGGAGCCCCCAAGGACCACACCAAGAATCATAAGAAGCAGAAATGGACCAGATATGACAATCTGAAGCAGCCTTAATACTGTTCAATTCTTCACCTAAATAGGGTGGTCTGCTGCTGTGGGTCCTGATGTTGTCTGTCCCTCAGAGGTTCTTGTGTTGAGAGGTTGGGTCCCAGTGAGGCAATGTTGGAAGGTAGGAGATGGAGCCTAGTGGGAGGTCCCTAGGTAATTTGGGACTTGCCTCAAAAGGGGTTGTAGAACCACAGCCTCCTTCTGGCTGCCTGTTCTGTGTGATCTCTTGCTTTCATATGCACCTCTATCATGATCCTGACTGCCACTGGGCCTTCACCTTTTGATGGGGTCACCCAGGCCTGGAATTCCACCCCCACAAAATTGTACCAAGTCAGTATTTTTTTCTTTATGAAGGTAGTCTTCCTCAGGCATCTTATGATAGTAAAAGAAAGTGGATTAAAATGTCTGTCATTTTCCAACTGCATTTTGGAGCAAAAGACAAACCTTGCATGTTCTCTCTCAAAGCTGAATGCTAGCTTTGGATTCTTAGATATGTGTTTCATTTGGAAAATCCAGACAGGTCAGGAAACTAGTAAACTTCCATGGGTATGTGAGATGCCTTTATGGACAAAGAATATGAAAAAATAATTTAAACACAGGAATGGACTATGCAGGAAATTGAGACACCATGAAAAAAACAAATATATACATATTCTTTTCTTTCTTTGAAGAAAGAAAAGAATCTCAGGTCAATAGCATTGACCAGATCTTCAACAGAATTATAAAAGAAAACTTCCTTAAATTAAGGAAAGACATGCCCATACTGTGAGGTGCCCAGTCCTAAACGACACATCTACAGTGCAAGCTCTACAGCTAAGTCTCAGGGAACATAGTGGAATAAGAGGTAGAAGGACTATCAATGCATCTCTCAACACTCACTAGTGAAATACTCTCATGCAACAGATGGTGATTAACCCGGAGATTCACAACTGGCTGAAGTACAGAGAATAAGAGACTAGAGAAAACTTATTCCTGGAGAGGGAACCTATATCAAACTTCTACCACCCAAAGTCAAAAGACCACTGTGGAAGAGGCAGCAGAAAATTGTAAGAGCCAGAGGTGGTAGATTACCACAAGGAAACACAGTTTTCCAAACAGCTGGGAGGTTATTCATATGAACTCATAATAATGGTGACAATGTGCACAAGTCCCTGGCAAGCTCATGTCAGACAAAAATGGAGCATAGTAGTGGTGAAGGGATAGTTGGTTTTCTTTAAGGGTGTGACAGTAGATAGGTTAGTCAGGCTCCAGTGAACGGACACATAATGAAGGACATTTGGGGAACACAACTTGTCTTGATAGGCCTTAATATATATGACAGCGTGCATGAGATCTGATTGGGATGGGCAATAATAGGAGAGGAGGGTCTTAATATGATCAAAGTATATTGAATGAAATTCTCAAAAATTCAATAAAAAGGATAGAAAACAAAACAACAACAACAACAACAAAGCACCGATGGGGGCATTATTAATGAAATATGAGGAAAATAAAATCAGTAAGGCCAAAACTAATTTCTTTGAAAAAAATAATCTAATAAACTAGATAAGTCTCTAGAGACATTGTTTATTATTTAAAAAAAAAGAGAAAGAAAAAGTAAAAATCATAAAATCATAGAGATAAAAAGAAATTACATTACAGATCCAGCAAGCTTAATAATATAGATATTATGAACAACTGAATAGCAATAGATTTAAAGATTTAAGTGAAATGGAAGATTGCTAGAAAGGGTTTTGTTTTTTTGAGACAGGGTCTCCCTGTAGCCCCAGCTGGCCTGGTATTCACTATGTAGACCAGGCTGGCCTCTATTTCATGAAGATCTGCCTGTCTTTCTCCTGAGTACTGGGATTAAAGACATGTGCCACAACAGCCAACACTAGAAAAGATTTTAATAAACAAAATTTACTAAAAGTGACACAGAAGAAATGGAAAATAATAAAAGACCCATGTAGATTAAAGAAATTGATTTTATGACAAACCATTTTCTTATTAAAAAAAAATACCCAGATCAATAAAGGTACATTCTACCAAATTCTTAAGGAATTTGTCAATATATTAAAACAATCTCAAGAAACATAAAATGGGAAAACATTTCCATCACTATTTGATAAGCTACCATAATAACTTTGACAAACTATTATAAGAAAAAAGTGATCTGATATTCCCCACAAATATAGGTTCCAAAATCCTAATAAAATATTAGCAAGTGAACCCAGCATTCAAGAGAACTTTATTATAAGAAAATAAAATGTGTTTAATGTCCCCAAAGGTCCATGTGTCAAAAGATGGATCCCTGGGGCCATGTTTTTGAGAATCAGAGGCCAGTTCAAGTGGAACAAGCAAGCCCAGTGCTGTGTAGGAAACTGGAAGTCCTTGCAGCACAGCTGACCAGCAAACCGCACAGCAAACTTCAGAATCCAAAGTCCTTTCACTATTTTGCAGGGATAGTGACTGGGGCTTTGAGTGAAAGGAATTGGGACTGTAATAGGTCTTCCAGGCAGAATTCCATGGAAGCAGCATTGTAGGACATGATTAGTGGAGTGGATGCTGATGGCAATGACACATTTGACTTCTCTGAATTTCTGATAGTGACAGGAAGAAAAATGAAATGCATGACAGTGAAAAGGAAACTAGAGAAGCATTCCGTGTGTTCAGTGAGGATGCCGAAGGGTGTTTCGTGCAGCAGAGCTTTGCCATGTGCTATCAAACCTGGGATAAAGTTGGCAGATGAAGTTGAGAGGATGTGACAAGAATAGGGAAGCAGATATTGATAGCGATGGACAAGTCAGCTATGGAGAGTTTGTGCCAAGGGTGAGAGCGAAGTGCAGACCTCATAGGGAATCGGTTATTCTCCTTGTACCAAATAATTTCTCTTTCCTTTGTGTCTTATCTGTAAAAGACACCCCACTGTCAAACAATATGCATGGATAGTTATTAGAACTTTGTCCCTCCATGCTTTCTTCTCTTATTTTGCTCTCAATCCCCCAAAAACTTATTTTAGAAAAATCTATCAAGTAACACGTAGCATGTGGCTTGGTATGATGCAGCTCAGCCCTTCTGCACATCTAAACATAGATAGTTGGTCAAATGAGGGAACATCTGGGTTATGATGTTTAAGTAGTTTTTAGGAGCTATCAGCAATGTTACTGTGGAAGCAAGGACGGTCAACAATCTGTACTTGAAAGTTGACAGTACAAAACAGACATAATATCCAGGTTCTCCTGAGCTACTTTTTTGTACTCCTGGTCTTCTCTTGAAAACATTTTCTTTTACCATTACTTGCTTTTTCACTTTGTTCAGCCAGTTAAAGATAATCTCCTTGAGGGGCTAAAGAGATGTCTCAGGGTATGGTAAAGTTCTTGCCACACATGCCTGAGGACCCTAGTTTGGTCTCCAGGGTTTGCATCACTGGCTTCAAGGAGACTCAGGGAAGAAGGAGTAGGGAGAATTACAAAGGAGTAATTGAGTGTTGTGATGTGAAGTCCCCCAAATGGAAACATTTCCTCTTGAAGAGAAGAGGGAGACTCACAAGACTCAGGCAGTAAACAAAACTTACAAGTCCAGAAAGGCTGACATTTGCAATATTTTCAAGGCCCCTCTCCAGTGTTATACAAGCAGTAAATAATTGCTGGGGAGAATAACCTGAACAGCCAGGCTGTCAGCAAGTCCCACAGCTTCTGTTACAGCTCAAGCTGGAGTGGACCTTGTAGTGATGAAGCTACCTTTGAGTCATCCATGATCTTATAACTCCTCATCTATACTCCTATAGGCAATACCAATAAACCCATTGGTTTGCCAAACTGGACTTTGGTGGAATTCTTACTTGGGTACCCTATCTGGGGTGAACATGCCTCCAAAGGGAAGTTCACATAACACAGGGGTACATGGACATTTGCAGAGCTCTAATTAAGTCTGCCACATGACTCTAGCCTAGAAGTTTGGGAATGCAAACAAGGTATGTGTTGACTCCATCTTTACCATATTCCCATTTTGGTGTTAGTGATCGATCCTGAGCTTCTCAAAGTCACATGGCCATTAAGAACAAGAGCTGGGATTCAAATGCAGTGTGGCTTTAAACTGTACAGTTAACTCTTGTGTTCTATCTCCTTCTGCATACATATATATCTAAACAACACAGACAGCTTAGAAATTATGAATGCCCTGGCCAATCATCTTTATTACTGGGTTAAAGCTTGATGGATATAGGATTCTTTAAGTCACAAACGTTTCTGTGCATGCTTTGTTTGGAATATTCAGTTAAATGCCCTAAACTATTGAAAGCCGGAGAATTATTGACTCTTACTCTTTGCCTCAGCTACATAATCTTAGCTTTGATGTTCACTGAAGAATTTTGCAGCTGAAAATCACAGTGCAGTTTCTCAGCATCTTCATGTTACTACTGTGTGGAGTACGCAGCAGGGTGCGAAAGGAAGAGTAGTTGTGCTGGCTTGATGAGTAGTGAAAGATACTCACATCTTTAAATTTTTAAGTGTTATTCATTTCTGTACCATCTACACGTCTGCAAAAACTTTATCATTGACACAATTAAAAATAACATTTGAGCTGGGAGTGGTGGCACAGGTCTTTACTCCTAGCACTTGGGAGGCAAAGGCAGGCAGATCTCTCTGTGTTCCAGGCCAGCCTGGTCTACATAGCCAGTTTCTGTCCAGCTGGACTGAATTGACAAATATTTAAAACCAGAGGGATAGCTTCATGTGGTGGTACAAGCCTGTAATCTCAAATACAGGAGTACAGGTAAGAGTCTAACAGGCATTTAGAAAATTTTGCTTAGCAAAAGCATTGACTGACATGTGTGGTGGCACATGCCTTTAATTCCAGCACTTGGGAGGCAGAGGCATGTGGATCTCTGTGAGTTTGAGGCCAGTCTGGTCTACATAGTGAGCTCCAGGTCAGCCAGCATTACATAGTGAGACCCTGTCTCAACAAAACAAACAAAACAAAATGCACTGAGTCCCCACCTGGACCACAATGTAACTAAAAACAGTGTGAAAGCCCAGCACTTCTGCCCTCAGTCTGTCTGTCTCCTTTACTTTGGGCCAGACTCTTGCTCAGCTCTGTCTACAGGAGCAAGACAATCACTAGCTGTGTTTATCTACCTGACCCATCTCACTCCCTACAAGCACAAGATAAATTATTTTCCTAACCTAAAGTTGTTGTAGAAAATCTTATGACTGATTTTGCCTTTTGCCTTACATACCTATCATGCTGGAATGCAGTGCTTCCTGTTTCTTATCAGAGAGAAAACTATGTAAGTCACATGGTTTCCAGGGATCCAAAACTTAGAGAAACAAACTCATCATGCTAATAGGGCATCTGGCCCACTAGAGTGTAATAGGATACTAGTCTGCCACACTAATAAGGGATCCCATATGCTGTGCTATGATTGGACTATTACCCTTATATAAGCCCATACTTTCATGCAATAAAGCAGATCTGTGTCACTGAAACTGGTCTCCTGCACCTGAATGCGGTGATGCTGGTGCAGACTCCTCACCAGCCCTGGGGTCTGGACCAGACAACTAATCGGAGGAACTAAGAGAGCAGGAGAGCGACCATAGCTGGAGGAGAGCAGCCACAGCCAGCGACCACAAAAGTCACCTCAAATTCCAGTTTGGGGTGCGCAGGGATCCCGGGGCACCAGCTGCTAGCGTGGCACCAGTCCCCTGCACGCACCTGGAAGGCGGCGGGTCCTGCAGCACGTTGCCGAGGGTCCCTGCTTCTCTGGTCTCTGTGGGTCTCTGCTACTGAGGCTGGCTCGGTCGAGTTCTGCCCCAATTTCACCCATGCACTCTCTCTCTAAGTTCGGGGCCCGTCAGCTGCCAGGTCATGAGGAGAGGTGCGGGACGGTTAAAGCTGGATTTCCGTGACTCGATGACGGAAGGATAGCACCCCCCAGGAAGACTGGATCATAGGCAATAAGACACGGGACTCAGCTTAGTCCGTGTTACAGCTCTTTATTCAGTGACTCAGCTCGGCTCCAAGTCTTGGTGATCCAGCTCCAATTATTGAGGAAAAACCAGGACACTTTATACCGTGGGGGTGGTAGTAAAAACCTTAGCTGATAGGTACTTTTAGGATGCCCCATTTACATGTGGAAGTGGGCTCCTGCCAGGCTGCCAGACTGCCAGAAAAATCACACAGGAAAGCCTGGCATTTCCAGAGCCGGAGGCCATGTTTTTGTGGCGGCTACTTCAAAAGGCGAGTCAGGAAGATGCCAGGAAGATACCCTGATGAAAAGGAGTCTTCTGCATATGAAACCCA
>NW_008332644.1:830840-831209 GCF_000622305.1 Nannospalax galili | reverse complement strand
CATCTGCGGCGTGTAGTTTCCCCTAGGTCATGGATCTCTTTCCACGTGATCTGGTGTGCCTCTGGATGTCATCTTCGCCTCTTTTTTTTTTTTTTCGTCTCTGACAGGGTCATGCGAGCCATCTTTTTCGTGGGTGGGGAGGTGTCAGACATTTCTAGCTAGAACACAGATAGGCTTTGGTTGATCCTGTGGGAAAACACAAGCAAATCTTCTCCCTGTGGTCAACAATGGATCTGGTCCTTTCCAGAGTCCATCAAAGGGGTCCCTCCATCTAACCATGATGGGTGGTACTGGGTGTGTCTGAGCCCAGTGTCGGGTGATGGAGGGAGCATCTGTCCCTCTATATACAATAAGTACATTAAGGGTAAA
>NW_008332644.1:805970-828321 GCF_000622305.1 Nannospalax galili | reverse complement strand
ATGATCATCTATTTTAAGGCATTTCTCTTCAGACCCACTAGTAAGAACTACATTGAGGTCTTCCAAGATATCTCGTCCTATGAGGTTTGTAGCTATATCTGCAATCAGGGGTCTTATTGTGCCAACCTCTCCATCAGGGTCCTCCCATTTATAGAGGCTTTTAGTGATGAATGCTTGGGAGGTCCCCCCTACTCCCATTAGTTAGGGTCCTGGTATTAATTCCCAGTGTGGGGGAACCTCAGATCACCTTAAGATGGTTTTATCAGCCCCAGTGTCAAGGAGGCATTTGAAAGGTTTATTGTCTATTTTTATGGTTAATTTTGGATGGGCATTTTCTGTAATACTGGTTACCCATAATGTTTGTGGCTTCCCTCTTTTTAGTGGGGCTGAGGGCTGCCCCTGATGGAGTTTAAAGGTGGCAAAGGCTTGCCATCTCTATCATTTTTAGATCTACAATCCTTTTTCCAGTGAAAGACTTTTTTACAGTGGGGACAGAGGGTTTTAGGGAGTCGAGTGGCAGCTGAGTTATTTTGGGGGCAATTTTTTATCCAGCGTCCAGTTTCTCCACATTTAAAGCATTTTGAGTTGGTCTGAGTTGTGGTTATAAGGGCTTGGGCAAGGAAGGAAGCCTGGCACGTGGCAGTCCCAATGTCATGGGTGGCCACAATCAACTTATCATAATGTTCATTCTTTAGTCCCTGGCATGCTTGTCTGTGCTCAGGGGTCATCCCTTCCCAGACAAGGTTGTTTAAAAGCATTCCTTTGGCTGCAGGGTCTGTTATTTTTCTGTTTAAACTTGCTTGCACTCTTAGTATAAAGTCTGGAAGAGCCTCAGTGGGCTTCTGCTTTAAAAAGGTTAAGGCAGAAGCTTCTCCAGGCCCAGTTGACAAAGATGGTAAGCGGTCCCAAGCTTGCAGAGCACATAAGCGAATTTGCTCAATACAGCCAGCTGGAATTGCAGCTTGCTGCAATCTATGAATCCAGGTGGTGGATCCTGCCCTGGTTGGGGTCTTAGCTGCTGATTATGAGTGTCATTTCTTTTAGCCTGCATTAGACACTCATCTCTAAATAATGCCTCCCATTGTACAAATAATGGACTGGGGAGGGTAGATCTACAGATGTCCCTCCAGTCCTGGGGGGTAAGCAGATTAGTATTAAATGTTTGTAGTATAGATTTTGTCCATGGAGCATGAATTCCATCCTCACGTACAGCCTGGTGCAATTCTTTTAATTCTGCCGCTGGGAGCGGGTACCAAGCTAGTGGGCATTGCCTTGTTATTTGTAAGTTAACAGAAAAAGCCTCTACCGGTGGGGTTTGGGGGTCCTGAGGCCATTAAGGCTGGAAATATTGAGGCTGGCAACTCCCATTATCTCTAAGGTTCCACAGCTGCTCTGTGGCTGTAAGGCGTAGCGCCACAGGCGGTGGCAGCAGCCGAGGTGAAGGGGGAGGGGAATTTACCTGAGGATTTTTGGGAGCTTTTGAAATCTGGGCGTTAGTATCTGGGCTTGTTGAATCAGCAAGAGGAGGGTAAAGATTAACTTTGCTGATGGGTGGGTTTTGTCTGACTTGGTCAAATTCTATTTTTGGAGCTGTTGAATCTGCTACTGGGCAGTTCTGCAGGGTTTTTTTTTTATCACTTGAAACCTCTCTTTTATTATTTTCTGGTGCTTGCAAACTTTCCTCAATCTTAGGTGGGTTTTTTAAGCATTGCTGGATGGCTGCCATTATCAGGAAAAATGCCTTTCTTGGATTTCTTTTTTACAAGCCAGATGTGCAAAAAAGTTCCAGACCTCTGGATCAGATATGTCTGCTGATAGGATCCAGGGTGCGAATTGATACACCTCATTCCAAAATTTTAAGCTTTCCTTTTGGGAGATCTTAAGCCCTCTTGATTTAAGTAAGGCTCTAAGGGAACGAATTTGGAGTTTTCTCTGGCGTGATATTGAATTCCCCATTATGAAAGGAAGATGTTTAATGTTCCTGGAGCAATCTGACACCAGGGGGCGCTCTGGCAGATAGAAGCCTTAAACTGTACAACTGCAGAAAAAAAAGTGGCAGTTTTAAATCTTTTGTTCTGGCCATGAACTACCTTGAACTCCCAGGTGCTTGGCAGGGGCTAGTTAATTTAAATTCTCACTTAACTGGTTTTAGCTGTGGCTTGAGTGCCTGGGGGCAGGGTGACAAAAGCAATTAGGGAAGTTTATCTTAGAAAGTGACTCCAAGGCTTACATGAAGATCCCTGGAACTTTGGGGATTTTTCTAGCAGTTTTAAGATAGAAAAAGTGGGGTGAAGTGATGGTTCCCAAGGGAACGTGCCTGAAATTAAAATTTCAGGGGATTCCAGTTGGTTCCCAGCACAGGCCTTCCCACAAATTTAAGGAACTGGCAGCCGTCCTAATGACTCTTAAGTGGCCGTTGTGTCACCAGATTTTTATATTAGAAAGATATATAGATAGAGGTCTTTTGTCTACACCTTTGCAGGCAGTCGGGATCCATTAGGGGGTCAAAGAGACCTTTAGCTAATATCAGGGAGTAGCCCTGACCAGGAAGCCTCAGTTATCTCTCTGTCCTTAGCATTCCCATGCAAAGACTTTTAGACCGGAAACAAAAGGAGGAAATTAGAAGAGATTTGTATTGCCCTCTTGGTGGGGAGGGATACTCACGAATCCTGCATTTCAGAGGGTACCAGCTGCTCACTGGCACGAGGTTCAGAGGCTCTCATGTTGGGTGCCAGATTTGGGGTGCGCAGGGATCCCGGGGTGCCAGCTGCTAGCATGGCGCCGGTCCCCTGCGTGCACCTGGTAGGCGGTGAGTCCCGCAGTACATTGCCATGGGTCCCTGCTTCTCCGGTCTCTGTGGGTCTCTGCTACTGAGGCTGGCTCGGTCGAGTTCTGCCCCAATTTCACCCATGCACTCTCTCTCTAAGTTCGGGGCCCGTCAGCTGCCAGGTCATGAGGAGAGGTGCGGGACAGCTAAAGCTGGATTTCCGTGACTCGATGATGGAAGGATAGCGCCCTCTGGGAAGATTGGATCGTAGGCAATAAGACACGGGACTCAGCTTAGTCTGTGTTACAGCTCTTTATTCAGTGACCCAGCTCGGCTCCAAGTCTTGGTGATCCAGCTCCAATTATTGAGGAAAAACCAGGACACTTTATACCATGGGGGTGGTAGTAAAAACCTTAGCTGATAGGTACTTTCAGGATGCCCCATCTACATGTGGCGGTAAGCTCCTGCCAGGCTGCCAGACTGCCTGAAAATCACACAGGAAAACCTGGCATTTCCAGAGCCGGAGGCCATGTTTCTGTGGTGGCTACTTCAAAAGACGAGTCAGGAAGATGCCAGGAAAGCATCCTGCTGAAAAAGGAGTCTCTGCATTTGAATCCGAGCCCATGGGCTTTCCGGACATGAAGAGACTACTACTTTACACACCAGGAGTCCCCAACATTCCAGGAACAGCAAATCCTCGTAGAACAGCCTATCCCAAAATGGGAAAAATAACCTGTGCGTTGTTTAGGAAAAGAGGTTAGAAGAGATAAAGAAAGGATGCTGAAAGGTTTATTAAAAATCATTGGTTTAAGGGATCCCAAGTGAAAAACTTCAGCCAACTTAAGGACAGCAGAAACATTCTCAAGGTTTCAATGGAAGGGGAGGTCTTGTACCTCAAGGAAACAAGCTTAGTAAATATGTTACCTAAAATTGACAGTGGTCATGCTTCCTCTAGGTAGGTCACTTGGGCCAGCTAAGTGACCCATGCAGTGTGACAGCACTCACTTGTCCCAGCTGTGGTCTTCTTCATTTAGGGCCTAGTTACTTGGAGAGCTTGTTTCTAGGTGGGTCAGGTTTCCCATACCATGTGGCATGAAGCTGGGATAAAGAGGTTGTACCCTGGGACAGAACATCTTGTAGACACCAGACTATTCCCCTTTTGGCAATGACAGTGATTAAAGAATTGCCTAATTATGCATACCTAGCCCCTTCCCTGATTCTTTCCCCATTAAACCTGAACCTTTTATCAATACCCCAAAGATAAATTTGAATCATTGGACTCCTTTATCTACTCCTTTTCCCTGTGGTCCTTGATTAAATCTCCTCTCTACTTCTCATCACATCTTGTCTGTTGGGTTAGAGCATTGGAACAGGTAGTTGAACCTAGTCTGTTGTGTCTGCTGTAGCCAGAGCTTTTGCCCCAAAATGTCAGGTACAGGAGGTTTGTAAGTTCAAGGCCTGCCTAAGCTGCAAAGTGAGTTCAAAGTCAGCCTGGGCCATTTAGTTAGACATGGCCCCTTGCCCAGCTTGAGTGGTGTCCTATATCTAATTCCCAGTACTCCAAAAACATAAATAAAGCCAGTGGGGTCATATAACTGAATAGTTTCATGTTCTATTCCAGGGAGTTTCTTTCTGTAGGTCTAAATTAGATGAAAGGCATTTATTTATCTATTCATCCTTTCATGATCATTTGCTGCTGGATGGACTGGCTAGTGCTTTCAGAGCCAAAGCAGTTAAATTTTCAGTTACATGCAAAAACTAGATATCCATCAGCTCAAATCTAAACGCACTTCTTCTGCATGAATAGAGACACACCTTTGAAAAAAAAAGGGTGCTTTTACAATAAATAGCTCATAAGCCAGTGCTCACTGTAAGATTAATATTAGAGCTGTGACCTTTTTTAAAAAAAGTCCAAACCAATATTTAAGTTTCAGAGGATAAATAAAGCTAGTTCTAGCACCTATACATTAAGAATTTTAAAGAAATAGGTCTTGATGCACTGAGCTTTGTGAATCGATAGTAAATTGTCCTGTCTACATGGGTGCTTCTATAGTTGTGATACATTAATTGGAATTTTTGAAATACATATTGTTTCTCAAATTCATGCTTCTTTCTGAAGCAACTGGGGACTTTATTGTGAAGCCAGCCCTGCAGAAGGCCACGAGTTCTACAGGATTCCTCAAAGATTTCTCAAAAAAGTTCTTCACAGACCTAAGAGATTCACAATCGCTGTACTGAGACCCGGAGTCATGACCCATTCCCACATTCTCAGTTCTGCTTTGTCGAGTCCTGAAAGCCAGGATAGTCATTCTTTCTGTGAAGAACCCTTTTCTGAGCTTATCTGTTCTGCCCTCATCTCTGGTACAACTATCTCTCAAGATTTGGTTAAAGGTTCCTACTTTAAAACGTTTTCCTTGATTCTGCAAGAAACGTGTTTCCCATATTGTAACACTTTTGTGCATATTCCCCTTATAGCCTCAATGTCTTATGGTCCAGTTTGCAAAAGTGGGAATCATGGCATTTTTCTTTTTATATATTCTTTAATTTACTCTTGGACAATATCATACATGCATCAATGTGTTTTGATCATATTCACCACCACCTCCCCCTTCTCTGAGATTCCCCTCTTCAGATTCCCCTCACAACTTTATGTCCTCTTTTTTATAATTTATCCAATATAATCAGTGCTGCACATTCATGGATGGGTGTGGGACCATTCACTGGAGCATGGTCAGCCTACCAGATGCCATGCCCCTAAAGGAAATTGACTCTTCCTCTCCTAGCAGCCATCAGCTACCAATAGCTCCTCGGCCAGGGGCTCACGTACCCCTCCCTCACCCATGCTGGATTGCCGACAGACTTGATATTATGCAGGCAACTGTAGCTGCTGTGGGTTCATGAGTGCATTTTTCTTTTTAAGCCCAGGACTCCTTAAACATAAGGTTCCACCACACTGTAGGTGCCTAGCAAATGTTGTTTAATAAATGAATACATCTGATTTCTAGATGGAAATAAAACAATACATTATGTTTGGATGTTGAATAAAGTGAGCCTTAAACATTTGTTAACAAACTTTTGAGACTTAAGAAGTCTCTGGAATAAATGGTTTATTAAGCTGTAAAGATGCCAGCCAAAAAGTAAAGACCCAGACCAGAAACAAATTCCCTAACCAGCAACATGGCTAGATAGTGTTCACAGAAAAGGAGCAAGGTGTTTGACAGTGAAATTTTGAGAAGAAGAAACATAAATCACTTATATTTGGAGGTTAATTTGTAGTGTTTCTGCCATTCTTGGTTCGTTAGCTCCAAAAGGTGAATGGGATATGGCTAGATGGGCATCTTCAGCAGCTAGGAGGGAATGTGGAGTGCCTTTTCTTTCACTGTGTTGATCTAGCTTTAAAGCCATGAATTAGTATGCATGTCTCTCTTTCCTCCCATTCTCTGGTCTGTCACTAAATTTAGGACATCTCAAATTTTCTTATCACATTGTTGATGGGATTTAAATTAGTATAGCCATTATGGAAAGCAGTATGAGGCTTCTCAAAAATTAAAAATAGAAGTACCATATGATCCAGCAATCCAATTTCTGGATATGTAGTCAAAGACAATGAATTATCATCTCAGAGAAATATTTGTACATTCTATAGCATTATTCACAAAAGGTATGGAAAGAACATAAGTGGTCATCAATAAACAGATAAAAAAAATATAGACACTTTTTGTGTAGTAGAATATTATTCTGCCTTAAACAAGAACTCCTGCTATTTATGGAAGCAGGGGTGAACCCAGAGGATGACATGTAAAATGAAATAAGTCAGACCCAGAAAAACAAATATCACTTATATGTGGAGTGTAAATACTAAAAAGAAAAGAAGATTCTAGAAATCTGGGGGGTTAAGAACAAAAACCATGCCTACCAGATGGTAAATGCCTGCCACCCCAAAAACATTAAAACACCTACCAGAGCTCATTAAAAGAGAAATGAGTACCCTTTCTTCATAATGCCTCAACTCTTGCAACTTAGGCAACATATCTTAGAACTGTGCTTTAATAAAACCATTGGATTTTTTGTTTAAAGTTCATAGAGAAACAGGGTAGAAAAGCATTGACAGAAATGGGGACCTGTGGGAACTGGAGAGATGTTGGTCAAAGAATCCAAACCTTTGGTTATGAGATGAAACATTCTAGAGATTCATGGGCAACATGAGGTCCATGGTTAATGACACTGAAATTAGCCAAAAATACTTTTTTTAAAAGGTGGAAAGTGATAGAAGACACCTGACATTGAACTCTGGCCTACACACACACACACACACACAACAATGTAACTATGTAAGGTGATGAATCTGAAATATATATATATATATATAATTGTAACTGTCAATCATTCCTCAGTATGATCAAAAAATACACATTATACTTGGAAAATAGAATGAACTACATGCTGAACTAACAAAATTGCATTCTTTAATGTTTGAAGAGTGTAGAGCAACTTGAAATATATGTATGATAAAAAACGATTTCTTTTCTACAAACCACAGTGTTTGAATGCCAGCAATTTGACATTCCAGCGGAGAGTGAAAGACAGTTTTCACATTTACTTAATTTTCACAAACAGTGTTGGACTTTCCTAAGACTAGGTTCAAGAATGGGAGGCCAGGAAGTTAGTAGCATCTCCCTAGCTTCTTGAAAAATTAGCATAACACCTCCACAATTAGAATCTAAAAGGGTAGCCAGGAGGCTTTCGCCTTTAGCTCAATATCACTGCTGGCAGTGAGCTGAGAGGACCATGAGGTGGGACAGAGTGAAGAGTCAAGACTTCCAGCAGGAGAGATTCAATGGGCTGCCCATCCCTGACCCAAGAGAGGGGTCTGCTCTCCACTCCTCAGCCCACTGAGGGGAGGCAGCAGTCCTGGTGGCAGGCTGGGTTTACCATAACACCTATAACTTGTTACTCAACCCCAATTGTGGTCCATTTCAAGAAGCTGCAAACTTGTGCTAGCCAGCAGGTGAGGCTCCATCTTCAGTGAAATTCAGAGGTTTTCTCTGAAGGTTCAGTAATTGAGTCTACAGAAACAAATCAACAAAAGACAGATTAACTGGAGAAAGGGCTTCCAGGTGTATTGTTACACATGTGCACAGAGCCATACGGCTAAACTCTGCAGGGGAGAGGAATAGGTCCGGAGATGCTATAGACAATGGTACAGGGTAGAAAACAACTTTTAGAAAAAAAAAAAAGAGAGAGAGAAGAAAGAAAGAAAGAGAGAGAGAGAGAGAGAGAGAGAGAGAAAGAAAGAAAGAAAGAAAGAAAGAAAGAAAGAAAGAAAGAAAGAAAGAAAAGAAAGAGCCCAAGGAGTCAATGTCTTCAAAGCTCTCTGAGCTCTGAATGTGATGGTTGACTTTCTACCAACCTCTGTGACATGAGCCTAATATTCCTTGGAACTGACGTTGTGATAAGATTGAAGCAATTGTGTTCTCTTGAGGCTGATCTGGCCTCCATGTAAATAAAGAACTTAGGAGAGTCATTCCCTGTATTTCAGAGGACCTTAGATGATCTGGAGACAGGGAGGTAAGGGAAGATCAGGGAAAACTTATCTTTGAGATCATTTCTCCAGCTTGGCATGTCAGTGTTCTACTTTGGGGTCATGTTTTCTGGGCCATAGAGCATTAGCTGTGGTTATCTAAGGTCTGGTGGTATCTTCTAGAACTCCTCTGATCTTCCCAGCAACCTCTGCTTTAGTACCAGGAAAATGGATGATTGTCAAAGGGCCAGAGTGAAATATGAGAATCCAATAGAACTCTCTAGTGACCATTCCTGGGCTCACTTTGCAGTTCCCAATGAATCCAACTGGCACTCTAAAGATCATCACAGCCTCTGCATTAATGTGTAGGTTTACCTAAGGGCACACAGGCATCCTGATGCGCCCAAACAGAGAAGAAAGCTGCAAAGTATATGAGCCCCTGGGAGCAGCATGGACCATGGCCCCTGGTAAGAGAAGTTCAGTGAACACACTTCCCATGACCTTGGGCCATGGGACCATGTTAGATGTCATTGGCCATTCAGTGTTGCTCCCTCCCTGTGTCGACACAAAAGCATAACTCTCACCTCAAAGACGATGAGAGATAGTTTATTCTGGAGCCAAATATGAGTGATGATGGCCCAGGAACGCACATTCAGGTTACCCCAAATTCCACAATCCAACATTGGTAATGGTTTTATGAAGTTTTCATAGTAACAGAACAAAGAAAAGTCATAAATCAAGAGATTTTTTTTTTTTCAAAAAAACACAGCTGTCAGCCTCAGATGCAGCTGATAGCACTCAGCCTTTTTGGTTGGTGGAAGCTGATGGTATGCTAAGCTAATACATTCCAAAAGGTTTTTATCTGTTAGTCACAGGGTGTTAAGTCAGAAACAAAAGTGGGCAAACAGTAGATAGTTAGGGAGCTAAAGATGGCCCAAGATAAATGGTAATTAGGCTTTAGACCTGCAACATTCCAAATTCTCCACAGTCACTGACATTCTAATGAGTTGATCAGCTCTACAGAGAGTTCAGTTTGAAGATGCCATTTTGCTGGGTCAGTTCACATCTGTTGACACTCTTGATCTACCTCCCTGTACTATATTAATCATTTAGCTCTTATAACTACAGTCAGTGTATTTATTTAAACAGTATGTCATAAAAGAGGTCTCATGGTGTGTTTTAAATTATATTCATGATCTTATGCAATTAATCATTTTTCCATCTTTATGATGCTCCACAATATGGGAAAACTGAAAATCCAAATCAATCCACATTGCAATCCATGAACCTAGTCCATTACTGTTGATGATCTACACCACATTTTATTTGTGAACTCTAACAAATATTTCCAAAATTCTATCACCTGACCTCAATCTCTTTTCTCTTTCATCATTAGGGTGTCACTACAAGTTTTCAGACACCTCCTACAAGTCCTGAACATTGGTGTATATTCATACTAAAGTATATATTCATGATCTGAATGAAATTCAAATTCAAGTGTGCATACTCCATTTTCTCTGGAAGCATTACTTACAGCTGATATAGATCTCATATTGAAATAAAGGTTACTTGGTACTTATCATTTTTTATCTTTTACAGGGTACAAAAGTATATGATCTTAACATCATGATAATACCAAATATGTATACCCTTGGGACATTATAATAAACCATGAGCTCTCACCCTGTTAATGTTTTGTGTTTCTTTCTACTATAACTTTATATCCATGCAACCAGGCTGTTTTATTCATTTTTATGCTTTCATCTACTAGAAAGGATTCAGAAATGTACAATTTCTCTCTAAAGTTCAAGTCTTTTGAACCTATATTAAAATTTCTTAGAAGGTAGAAGCAAGAATTAAGAATGCTGTATTTCAAAAGTCTCTCAGAAAAAAATTATTATTTATGAAAAGTTGCTCAAATACTCAGAACAAGTCCAAGCCCCTGATTTTGTTGTTGCTGTTCAATGCCTTGGCATGCCCTATTACCATTCCTTAGAAAAATTTTTTGCGTAGCAATCACCGCCACTCCAGAACAAGGAATGGAAGGGTGTTGGCTTCTAAATCGTGGATAAGCTTAAAGTGGTACCTGATCTTCCATGGAGCTGTACTAAAATATTTATGAAGATACACAAAAATGGAAATTATTAACATACACGAAAACTAGAACAAAAAGCTTATTTCCCAAGCAAGAGAATCTGGGTTTAATAGCAATACTCGAGACTCATAAGCCTCATGCCACAGTATGGGACCTCTTTTGCATTGCTGTCAGAAGAAAGAAAAACCATATACAGTTGGGAGAGGCTCCCTCTCTTTTCCACTATGTGATGCTCCATTGAGGAACACACGATGGTATCTGCCAGAGACAGTCTGCCTGTCCTTCACTGAGCTCATGGTATTTTCTAGGACATCCAGATGGTGATTGCTCAAATCACTCACCCCCATCTCATCCCTAGCTACATCTAGAGATGGCAACTCTTCACAAAACACCTGGGCAAGACTTAGACTGTGGGCTACCATCATAGTAGTCTCCATAAATAAAGCACTATGGGCCAGGGGGAAGATAGAAATAGAAGCAGTAAAAACCAGGGCTAGAGCTTTCCATGCGGTCCATCTGTTCCATATGCTAGCAAGCCGGCCGTGGACGTAGGAGTGGATCCCATTTCTGTTTGAGAGAGCAGAAGTAGACAGGAAATGTGTGAGGTGCTGGGCACACCAACCTACCCGCCATCTGCATCTCCTGCCAAGGGATTCAACCACTACACAAGTGGTCAGAGAAGAGGGGCTAGGTGTCCTCCCACCTGCTTCCCATCCAAAACCTGAAAAGGAAGAGAAAAACTGGAAGAGGGGCATCTACCAGAAGACTCATGAGGAAAGGAATAACAGGAAGAAACTTGCAGAAACCTTTGCCTAAAGAAGTGAATTAAAACAATTTTAATTTGTTTGTGTGTCTGTAGACAATGAGATGCAGTAGGAAAGGTCACTGAGAAAAATAGACCCCCAAAGCAAAGGTAGGAGAAGAAAGTCCTACAAGAAAGTGATGTAAGAAATGCTGCAAGGAAACAAACACTTCAAGATGCAGAATTAAGGTAGAAATAGCAGAGCTGGCAGTGACAGACAGAATAAGGAATGTGGAAGGCACACTTGGGATTCATTATAGAACAGAGAAGGATTAAAACATGAGGAGAGAGGAAAAGAATGGATACAAAAACTCAGAGATTGAACTAAAGCTCTAAGTGACATGCTAACCTGATGTTAGTAGACCAGTTAAAAACACTGATAGATCAAACCACATAAATTTGTTCAATAGACAATGCAGCAAAGTTAACAGGAGGGGGTAGGGTAAAAGAAGATGCTTAGTGGGGCAGCAAAAATGCCTCCAAACCAGCAAGGATGGATGGACAGGTAAATGGACTGATGCTCAGATCAATGGATAGATAAATGGATGGATGGATGGATGGATGGACAGATAAATGAACTGATGGTCAGTTAAATGAATAGATGAAGAGATGCTTACACATATTGGATGGATGGATGGATGGATGGATGGATGGATGGATGGAGAGATGGATGGCATGACAAATGGATGGCTGAACAGATGAAAGGACTAATGGACAGATAAATGAATAGATGAACAGATGGATAGATGGATACATGGATGGCTGTACAGATCGATGGATGGATGCACAGAGAGATGAATGGATGGACAGATAGATGGACAGGGGTACAGGTAGATAGATGGATGAATGGACAGGTAGATGAATGGATGGACAGCTAGATGGATGGGTGTACAGATGAATGGATGACAGATAGACAGATAGATGGACAGGTAGATGAATGGTTGGAGAGTGCTAAACTTTGGATCTGAAATGCCCCCAAGTTCATGAGCTAAAGTCTTGGTCATTATCTTATGGTGCTATTGAAAGTTGGAGCATAGTGATAGAATGTTAGTTTATTGGAGGCCCTTTAAGAGGATATTGGGACAACAATCCCTTCCTCTTTCTCTCTTTGCTTCACAAATGACATAACATAAACTGCCCTTCTCTACCTGACACCATCACCATAATTTACTGTGCTACATACAACAGGCCCCATTGACCATGGATTGAAATCTCTGAAGCTGTAAGCCAAAATACACCTTTTCTTATAAGTTGATTATCTCAGATATTTGTCATGGCAAGAGATAATGATAGATGGATAGATAGATAGATAGATAGATAGATAGATAGATGATAGATGACAATGGATGTATAAAATGAATTCACAGAAAAGGAAATCAAGGATGTTCAAGCTCTGTAGAAATCACAGAAATACAATATAAAGTAAGATATTACTCTCTGCACATCCAAATGGGAAAATAGGAAAAGTAGGTTTACAGGCCTCAGAGGAGGGGGAGAAAGGATGGCATTACTGATGCTTCTGTTCTCTGCAGTCTGGCTGTGAATAAAAGATGTGAATACTTTTGACTCATGCAGATCAGAGCCAAGCAGGAAAAGCAGACAAATAAGAAGCAAAGACAAGAGCCCAGGGAGGAATAAAGGCAGTTAGTAAGGAGGGAGTCCTAGCTGAAGAAGACATGAGCTAATACAAATTTGATAAAAATAAGCCCCAACTATTTTATTATCTTTTAACTTGTTTTTCATCTTCATTCTAACACTCTTGTTTTATTGTATATATTATGTACAGACTTGTATAATGTATCATACATAAATATCAGAAAAGAAATTATTTTTAAGTACCCATAATCCTATCTCTGGAGGTTTATAGCTACAGTTAACATTTGGTATATTTCTTTTAGAACATTTTCTATGCACAAATGTTCTTTCAAATCATTAGGTGTTTTTTTTAAAAAATGACTTCATCAGTTCTAAAGATCAGCTAGCATTGCATTAATTGAATGTACCATAATAATTTCTAGTTTTTTTTTTGTAAATATCTGTATTAGTCCCAAATTTAATTATTTATTTAATAAATAAATAATTTTACATAAGTTTATTAGCATTTCTAATGACATTTTAAAGCTATGTGTTCACAAATGCAAAATGATTATACTTAATCATTGTTAGTACTTCTTACTCCTTACTACCCTGTTGCTTTCATGAACAATCAACATTTCCTTGTACAGCATGAGCTCATATAACCATCAGCCATGTATTTTTAACTGTACGATATTTACAAAGAGAAATATTATGACATCATTTGGATTTTCCATTTATTAGTGTTGTTTTTAAAATTTGCATTGATAAGCCATCTTTGCCTGTGTGTTTAAGCATCATCTTCTCCTGAGGTTGCAACCCCTCCAGTCAGCATGGCTGCCTGCTACCTCAGCCTCCCACCCCTTCACTCCCGATGCCCTTCACCCTTTTCCCTTTATACCTTGCCATAGCAACAGGCACCTTCTTCTATACTTCTAATTTACTTGTTTGCTGAATCTGGTTTTCATTGACCATGTGTCTATTTTTAGATCTATTACATAATTTTTTCAAGAACAAAAATTGTTATATGCTTTCTTCAAGTGTCTATCTCATGATTCTAGAAGACCTAGCCCATTGTTAAGCTGTCAAAAATATTGTTCTTTTATTTTAAGGAATATGATGCATTTACTTTAAAAGCTATCTAGTTCTTCTTAAGTAAATAAGTAAGAGGAAAATCTGTGGTATATCCAAACAGCAGCATATTATTCAGTGATGAATATGAAGACCTTAAATGTGTATTGCTAAGAAAAGAATCCAGTCCACAAAGGCTCTGTGCTGTACAGTAATAACTGTTAGATGAGCTTAGAAAGGCAGAATTGCACAATACTAAGAAGTGGTTTCCAGGGACAGGGAAAGAGAAGTGATTTTTTTTTTTAAATAATAATGTGTCAGGATATTCTCCTCGGGGCTAGGGATTGTGGCTCGGTGGTAGAGCATGTGTTTAGTATGCATAAGGCCCTGGGTTTGATTCCCAACCTCACTCTCTGAATCTATGTCTCTCTCTGAATCTGTCTCTCTGCCTCTGTCTCAGTATCTCTGCCCTGTTCCTCATCCCCACCCCAAACCTGTAAAGCTGTTCCTCTGCTAATTTATTGTACAATATGTGATGTTAATAAAGGGGAAAATGAGCAATAGGGAGTGGATGAGTTTTCTCTATACTTTATGTATAACTTTAAAAAAGATTTATTTTTGACCAGGCATGGTGGCGCATGCCTTTAATCCCAGCACTTGGGAGGCAGAAGCAGGCGGATCTCTGTGAGTTCAAGGCCATTCCTGGTCTACATAGCAAGTTCCAGGCCAGCCAGGGCTACAGGGAGACCCTGTCTCAAAAAAGACCAAAAGAAAAAAAAGATTTATTTTTATTTTATGTGTATGAGTGTTTTGCCCACATGCATCTATCTACACCACGTGTGTAGTACCTGTATAGGCCAGAAGAGGACTCTTGGAACTGGAGTTACAGATGGTGGTTAGCCACCATGTGGGTGCTGGGAACCAAATTCAGGGCCTCAGCAAGAACACCCAGTGCTTTTAATCACTGAGCCATCTCTCTAGCCCATGCATAGCTTTTTATACACTTATTTACCTAAAAAAGCAAAGTATTAAGAGGCCTGTGGCTATCTATTGGAGAGAACAAGTACCTGCAGGAATGACCATCTAACTGCTGAACATGAGTCATCTGGCAATTTTAGTTCCATGAAGACAAGTCATATGACTATCCAGGACCATTCATCTCATTTCTTTCTCTTTTCTTTTTTGTTTTTTGTTTTTTTTTTTTTTGAAAAATCCTAACGAGTTTATTGGGCTTGCTAACAGAGCATAGGGTGGGGGTTTATTTACAGAAGAGTGGGCACCCCTCCATTTAGGACCATGCTGGAAAATCCACACTCAAATACAGATCCTGTGACTTCCCCATAGCCACACAAAATGGCAAGAGAAGTGCCTCCTGACTGACATTCTTGGCTTAGCGGCATACACCTCTAATTCCCGCACTTAGAAAACTGAGAAAGGAGGCTGGGGAAGATCAAGAGTCTAAGGTCAGCCTGGGCTACAACTGAGACTCTATATAAATAGATTAATAATTTCATAAATAAGTAAATAATAAAAATAAATCATTAAAAAAAGATGTTGGTCACACACACTTACAGCAATAGAGACAGCATGCACAAGACCCAGGCAAACTCAATCAGACAAAAATCAACATTGAATGGGGAAAACAGGCAGGAGGCCTCAACCTAAGGAACTATTGGCAGCTCATCACTGCTGGGTGAAGGAAAGTCGATCTTCTTTGAGTCATGTTAGATAAGCTGACCAGGTTCCAATGGATGAACTCACACCAAGGGATATCTGGGTACACAAACTTGATTCAATAGGCTTTAACACATGACAGAATGCACAAAATCCTGTGACAGGCTGTGGGAGGGGTCTACAATGTGATTAAGATGTATTGTGTGATATGCACAAAAATTCAATAAAAATATACATTGAAAAAAAGCAAAGTGTATTTTCCCTTAGTTCCATGTTTTACTTTTTACACTTAACTCACTAGTCTGGAAATGATACGTAGGTGAACATTGGAAACAAAATTTAATCTTTAAATACCTTTCTGCAAACTGTACAGTAACCTCACCCATCTTTATATTTATATGTGGGTCTACTTTTATTTTGCATTTGCTTTTAGAAACAGAACCGCCTTCTAATATTTTGGCATCATCTAGCATCTCCAAGATTATTTATGCATATGCAATCACTTCTTGGTATCTGCAAGGATTGGTTCCAGGAATCCTGTGGATACTCAGACCTGTGATGCTCCAGTGAAAATGGTATACCAGTTGCACATAATCTGAACATGTTCTGTTATATTCTTTGACTCACCTCTAGGTTACTTATAATACCTGCCAAAATGTGAATTCTACACAAATCATTTCTTCACTGCATTGTGTAGGGAATGTCAAAAAAATCTGTATATGTTCAGGACAGATGCAAATTTTTCAAATATTTTTGAACCATGATTGGTTGACTCTGTGGATGTGGTACCATAGGCACAGAGACTTAACTGTATAATATGATTTTAGAATTATAGCTTTTAATATAATTTATAACTGAGCTGCTAGCTTTGTCTTTGCTAGCCTTTGGTACTGTTTCGTTGGTCTATTAACTGGTTTGTCTAGTAGATTTTCTTATATTGTCAAAAATTGATATTATTTGTAAAGCCATTTTTTAAATTTCTTTTCATTTTGTACTTCTTACATTAGTTTAAATTTTACAAAAGAATATAAATAACCATGGAAACAAATGCATCCCTCTCATCTCTTTTTTAATTAATTTGTTTATTTTTATTTTATGTGTATGAGTATTTTACTTGCAGGTGTTCAGTGACCATCAGAGGTCAAAAGAAGGCATTGGATCCCCCTGGAACTAGAATTATAGACAGTTGTTAACTGCCATGTTGGTGCTAGGATCCAAACGAGGGTCCTCTGCAAGAGCAGCCAGTGCTTTTAACTGCTGAGTCATTTCTCCAGCACCCCTATTTTTAACTTAAAGTCTATAGTGTGACAATTTCCAAAATGTTTTAGTTGTATAGAATCAGTTCCAACAGGTACTACAAACAGAAAGAGACTGGTCTAGAGTTGGTGTTTCTGCAGTGAGGTCTGAGAGAGAGAGAGAGAGAGAGAGAGAGAGAGAGAGAGAGAGAACACAATAAATAAGTTTATTTGAAAATGCATAAGTCTAATAGTCTGGAAAATGGTGATTTCTTTTTAGAGAATATGCAACACCTTCTACTTTCTTGAGCCTGGAAGTCCTCAATAGGACATCTATTAATATTTCTCTGAAACATATTTAGGAAAATGTGCATTTGTTATTAACATAACACTAGCAGTTGGTTTGAAAGACACTGTTACCCACGTCATTCATTCAGTGAGCAAATGTGAGCCAGGGCTCTGCTAACAGAAAGCTTCAAAAAAGGTCTTTCAGTGGCATTCCTGATACACAAGTGCACACCAAATAGTAATGCTGGGGCTGGTATCCCGGGAACAGGGACGAGAGAAAAGGAATTCAGACATGTGAGAATGGGGCTAGCAAGGAACTTTTTTAAAGAAGTAGTGATATGATTTGACTTCCAAATGGTGACACTACAAACTTGGCAGTCTGACTGACAACATAGCTGGCCATTCCAGGCAGAAGACATTGAGTAAAAGGAAGTTTATGACACAGCTAAGAAAGGAAGGTTTGACAAGGACCTGAAGAGATTTACTTAAAGTCAGGAAGTAGCACAGGGAGAAGAGTATTTAGAAATATCATCCTGGCTGCATCATAGGCTCAAGTGGACAAGACAGGCACCAAAGACATCAGGAAGCAGGTGCAATATCCAGGCAAACCAAGGCAGCTCATATTCAGACAGGATTAGAGAGAGAACATAAACCAATCCTTTAGGCTGGGTTGAAACATGTACTTATTTTGCTGGAAAATACATGTCTGTGTTGTGTTCTCTTAGCCCTCCACAAAAATATGAAATCTTAACAAGTCTACATCACAGTGTTCCATTTACAGTAAGTATAAGAGGTATAAATATACATAAAGAGGAATTATTATACATATAAGGTCAGCAAGATGGCTCAGCAGGTAAAGGCACTTGTTGACAACTTGAGTTGCAACCCTAGAAACTCCCATGGTGGAAAGAGAGAACAGATTTCCCAAACTGTCATCTGACCTCCACATGCACTCAGTAGCAATGTGCATACACATGCACACAATAAATAAACACGCAAATGTAAAAACGCTTTACTAGAGAAAGAACCAGGATGCAGAGGCCCTTTCTGTCTACTATAAAATTTCCAGTGTGTTCAGTGTCTTACAACAAAAACATGCAGTAATCGATATTACAATTAAATCACTGACTCTCACTTTATAAAATGCTATATTTCATTTTGCTGCCGTGGAGTATGGTTACTGTATCGTGCCCTTTCTTGTTTCCAGAATCTGGATGCTACATTTTTATTCAGTTACAGTAGGCTTTCTTCACTTATTCCCCTCACTTCACCACATTTTTATTCTTATTTTTTAATGTTCTTTTCATTATTAAATTGTGTTTCTTTAAGATGACATGTTTCAGTCCTCCATGTAATGTATTTGGGGCCAGGGATAAATTCAGGAAGAAAATCACATACTTTAATTTTTGTGGAAGCAATAATAAAATTATTGCTAATCAAATAATGCCATCCATCTTGACGAATCAGGAAAAGAAGTTACTTATCCACAAGCACGTGTGCACTGGCTGCAGGGCCAGCCTTCAAATACTATCCCCATTCTACACCATTGTGCTCCCCAGTGTCCACCAGGCAGGACTCAAACAGGCTGCACGGAGTACATCATTCATTACACCTAAAATATCACTGCTGTTAAAGATTTTCAGAATTAAAAAGGACTGCTGGAGTTAAAATTACTTTATCTGAATCAGAGATAAGCAATTTCATCTATATAAAGCCAAGTCCAACAAGCCTTTTCAGGTTGAAGGAAACGAACACCAAGATCCCTTCAATTAATGAGGCTTCTTTAAAAGACTGCTCATGGGAACTAAAGAATGCAGAAAAATGGTCCAAACGACCTTATGTCAAGACTCTCAGAGTCTGAATTGATTTTTGAGATGACTCCTGACTTCCATCTCCATGGCAAGGAAACAGTGCCCATCATGCCAAGGTCCATGATTACAGCCAGGGCTGCACACAGTGGCTCTGCATCTGCTACTGAAACTGGTGCCCCACTCAGGTGGACTTTCATACTATCTTTCTTCTCTTCCCCTCTGCAAGACTCTGATTACGATGGACTGAGGTCATCTATTGCCTTTGCTAAGCTACTTGAATACTGGAGTTGATGAATCTTCAGCCTACAAAAAGATTTGTACTTCCATTTGGCAGAGGTGTTTGTAGGTCACCTGGGAAACCAATGATCAGACTAGATGGTTGGGTGTGGCCCAGGCACTAATCAAGTCAGACCTAATTCCTGAATGCCAAGTTTACCATTGCACCCCACTCTGCACATGAGTCAATCATGTTCTGGGATTTCCATAGAGACTTAAGACCAGTTTTGTCAAACCAAAGGCAGGTTGTAAGAACCAGAGGGAAACAGTGTCTGTCAGACATGACAGCACCACAGCACACTTGAACTCATAGCAGCTGGGACTAGGGCCAGCAAAAATCCCAGCATGCACTGGAGAGGGCTTATAAAGTCCTACTCTATCTGAGGAGCTGTCAGCAATTCTAAAATGGCTTTTAATGGCTCAGGAAATTTAGAAGTAAAATAATAATAATAATAATAATAATAATAATAATAATAATAATAATAATTGAAATAGAAAACAAAGATGAAGCATGGATGTCAAGCCATGGGATGAGACCCAAGGGAACCTAAAAACCTGCCCCTTAAAATTCATTCAGCTCTACATAATGTGGGAAGTGGCTGTATGAAGACTCCTTGGACAAGGAGTGAGACTCCCTACTCACCCCACATAACTATAGCTTGGCTATACTGGAGCTGCGTTTGAAAAGGCCACATACAGATCATGACTCAGAAGCATCAGCCACTCTTGCCTTTCAAACGTCCCATAGCATTGCTCCTATCATATCTAGCACATACATTCTTTTTCCATTATCACCAGCCACATGGAAGAGGGTTAGCTAGTGAGCACAGCATGAGTTGAAGGGACTACCATTAACAGTGCTGCCAGTGTGCTTTGCAAATCCCTTTGCTCTGGTCACCTCAGTGTACGAAGGAAGTTCTTTCTGTCTGCTGTCCTAGCAGCTTTTTGTGGGAAGCCAGCCTCACCACAGCTGGTACTTATCTCAGACAGAATGGCTGGGAGGCACATGCACCAACCACCCCATCCCATAGCTTCCTGGCCAGATGCCTGAAGTGCCTACCTGTTTTCCAGTCTCATTTCTCCTCTTCCCTGCCACTGCCTCCTGGGATTACCATACCACTTGCACTAGAACCCTGGACTTAGGGCTGACTTCCAGAGGACTCCAAATGAAGACACCAAATATTACTATTCCCTTATGTTTTTCTCAGAGGTAGAGGTATTCCTTTGTTGCTGTTTCATTGTACAGACAACTTCCACATAGGGTGATCACTCCTGGTCCTATTTGCCTAGGACTGGGGATAGGAGGGTCATTCCTACGATTTCAGTACCACAACCAAGAGCATTCTGGGTAAACCAGAATGCAAGATCATATAAGACTCTATCTACCTATCCCTTCTTCCAGACTCCATCACATTCAGCATTCTTGAACAGACAGAGGCCTGCAGCTCAAACACTCGGAATCAACTGAGAAGTGTCAATCACATGCAGGCTAATTTCCTGCAAGATAAATAGAATCTGCACACACGATATACAGCAGGCATGCCAAGGAAGGAGACGAGAAGACTGAAGAGCTTGAATGACCATGAGACTTGAAATACGGGCAAGTGCTTGTCACTCTATAGTCATTAACATTTCCTAGCTGTGCCTTGCACGGGGATCTCACATTTTGCCAAAACTCCTGCAGCATTTCATGGGATATGAAGAAAATTATCATGTTCATTAAACCAAGTGTCACTAAGTGCAGTATTCAACTCTTAAGCACATCAAAGCATGTTAAGGTCTCTGGTGGCATTTGCTAGCTGACTTTCTTGTTAATTTCCAAAACAGGCTCTCAAGCATAGCTTCTCTAATGGAAAAATATAAGCAGAAACAATACTTTCATGGTATGTCAGAATTCTATAACCAAAAACATCAGTCCAAATCTGAGTGTTGAGTTGGACCTGAAACATCCCAATATTTCCACACGGATACATGGGTTGTAATGATGTGTGAAAATATTTTGTAAACCATAAAGCATCAGTAAGTTGATTAACCCATAATTCATCCATTACACATCATCATGACAGTTAAAACTGTAACATTTTACATTAATGTGCAGAGTCATTTTAATATGGACTGAGATCAGGGACTTTTTAATCACTCAATCCTAGCCCTAGAAATATGAACACAAGACCAAGCAACTAACAAGTGCTTGCCTTATGAATATATAAATACATAGAATGAGTGGCACTGCTTTCTGACCCTAGATCTATGTGCCAGGGCCTGGCAGTTCTCCAACTTCCCCTATTACAGTGTCCTGGAAGGATGTTAGATTTAGAAGGCAGAGTATATGTCATTACAGTTCTGCAATTGTGTTATAATCTACTACAATACAAACACCTTTCATTCTTTCCTTCCCAAAGGTCAAGTTTATGTTAAGCTATTTTCAGAATTCATCTTCTTATACATCGGCCCCTGACTCCTCCTGAGCTAGTAAACTTCCTTCTTTCTGACATTAAAAGAATTTCCATTTGCTCTTCTTTGCTTGGTGTTCAGAAGTCCATAAACAACTTTTATACACAACTAGTTCAAATTGAACACCAGCTTCTTATCCCTTTGACTATTCCTTTTTTAAATTGCTGTTTTAAAGACATTCCAAATCTTTCTTGGCTACAGAATATAAATATACCTATGCTTGGTGCCACAAACTATAAACTTAAAAGTAGGTATCTAATTTATAAAAGCATTAGTCTTGAACTGTGTTTGTATTATGCTTACTTAACATTATAGACTTTTAAAAGTTACCATATGGTGTCTACAGAACAGAATTTTTTATGTTAAGACTTATGAAGCCAGGTAGAGGCTGGAAGATCAGGAGTTTAAAGCCATCCTCGGCATCAGGGTGAGTTTGAGGCCAGCCTGGGATACATGAGACGCTATCTCAAAAACAAACAAACAAACAAGCAAACAAACAAGCAAACAGACAAACAAAAAGACTCTTGAATTCAGCCAAGTTTATACATTTGGCTCTTATGGTGTGGACTAAGGCAATAGAAATGTTTAGAAGTCACAATTTTTTTAATTTTGGGAGATTTTCTTCTACAATCCTGTTGAAGATCTGTTACATACCATTATCTTGAGATTCTTCTCCTTCCTGTATGCCTATGATTTGTAAGTTTGTTTTTTTTTTATGGTGTCACACAATTCTTGCATATTCCATTCTTGTGTTTTCTTAAATTTTTCATAATCTTTGCTTG
>NW_008332644.1:797225-805901 GCF_000622305.1 Nannospalax galili | reverse complement strand
GTAGTCTTCAATATTTCTAACTCTTTTCTGAATTCATTCAGAAGTTTATCCCTATCTTCCTTCAGTTCCTTGATTTCTTTGTTTTGTGTGTTCTTTAAAGTCACTGAATTCTTTTATCATGTTTATAATTGTTCTTTTGAGGTCTATGTCCGGTGTTATCTCTAGGGAGTTCTCATTGTACTCCTCTGGAAGACTATTGGTACTTGGTGGGGATATATTATTTTGGGTTTTCATGTTATTATTTTTTCTCTGGGACGTTCACATGTGAATTTCTTTCGTAGTTTCTGATTCTTTCACATGTGAATTTCTTTCGTAGTTTCTGATTCTTTCACATGTGAATTTCTTTCGTAATTTCTGATTCTTTCACATGTGAATTTCTTTCGTAGTTTCTGACTCAAGCCTTCCTTTGTTGAGTTTAGATCTGCTTCTTTTTGTAAACTTTGTGTGCCTTTTTATAAACTTTGTGTGCCTTTGGTTTACTTGTTGGGCCTGAAAAGCTGGTTGGGCTAGGCTTCAGGTTCTCTTGATTTTATATTGGAGTGGCCTAATTGCTTTTGTCTTCAGGTGTTCCCACAGAGAGTGAGATGAGGCTCAGATGCTCTCAGGCTTTCTCCTAAGGTCTGGGTCCCTCCAGGAAAGATGCAGCCCTCAGCAATTTGGGGCCTGGGCTGGCCTGGGAGTAGGGTCCAAGAAAGATGATGGTCTCAGGAAGCTGGTGGCAGTGCCACCCAGGGATGCAAAGGGAGGTAGGGGTGGGAAGAAGCCCCAAGGGCTCCTGGGGAGTACTGGGAGGAACTGGGTTGGTCTGGATGCAAATGATCAGGAAGCAATGGTGGCTCTGGGCTGAGAGGTTAGTCCCAGTGTCTGGGGTGTCAAGACAAGAAATGGGCCAGTATCCAGGCTAGGAGAAGAGGCATCGCAGGGGAGCTGGGAGGGTGAAAGAGGCTGGGGGAGTCAAGGCGTGGTGGGCATTCTGGACTAACCCAGGAAAGGTGCTGGCACTAGGACACTGGAGGCTGTGCAGCCCAGGAAGCAAAGGGAAGTGATGGTAGTACCAGGCCCAGAGGGCTCCTGGGGGTCAGGAAAGAAGCTGAGCCAGGATGCCCAGATGCTGTGAAGCCCAGGGAAGTAAAGGGAGGTGAGGGCAGGCTAGAACTCACTATTAAAGATAAATAACATCTATATTACAGGGTAGAGACCTAACTTGCTCTACTACCTAATAACTTGGATTTCTGGGATTCAGCAGGTCCTTAAGAAATCCCTGGCAAGCAAATGAGTGCAAGAGAAAGAAACATGAAACTCTCCTGACATGGTCTCTTTATATCAAGTGCCTTGAGCTTGGGTAAAAGGAAGGTAACTGTCAACAAACCCTTAACCTGTGACCATTTCACATTTCAAATCCATGCCCAAAAGCACTTAAACTCTGGAACAACTAAGTTAGCACAACTCATGTGCTAGAAATGGGATCCATTGTGCAATGAATGCCCTTGGTCTTTTTCTCATGTGTTATGCTCTGCAAAACCAACTCCCCAAACAGCAAACTTGCTCTGATAATATAATTCGGTAGAATACAATAAACACCTCAGCCCCAGTAGAGGAATGGTTTCTGTATCTAGTCTTATGATGATCCCTTTAGGGCTCATTAAGAAAGGAAAAGAGCTGTCTATATCAATCTCAGAAACGCTCTCGGAAGGTAGCCAGACCTGGCGCTGGTTTACCAGGACGGGCTCACCTGCTCTGATCCTTGGGATGTCTCTTCCTCGCTACAGCCCACTACCATCTTTATGGTCATGCAGTCACATCTATAACCCCACTTCATCTTTGGGCTGCCATCTCTGCTATTGCAAGAGTCACACTCCCCAACACCTTCACGGGAGCCTGTGATCTGACTGGAAATGGCTCTGACTTTCAAGCAAAGTACCACTTCTAATCCACAGTGGACCACATATATTAGTTCACTTTCTGTTGTTATAATACCTGGGGCTGGGTTCTTTATAAAGAAAATGGGCTTAATCAGCTTACAACTTGGGGGATTATAAGTCCAAAAGCAAGTCCACCAGCCTCTCGTAAGGACCCCGCCCCCAGACTGCATGACAACATAGTAGAGATGTAGGAAGAGAGTAGCCACATGTAGAAGAGATCACACAGCAAAACAGGAAGAGAGATCAGGAGAGGCCAGCACTGTTCTTGGTGTAACAAGCCACTCACTCTGTGAGACCAGCATTAATTCTTTGAGGTGGTCTAATCACCTTTCACTAGGGCCCACCTTCCCAAGGCTCTACCACTTCAACACCTCCACACTGAGGTCCTAGCTCCCCACACGTGAACCTTTGGGAGACAGACTATATCAAATCCATGGCACCCGATGGTCAGAGTTTTATGTGGGACCAACAGATGTCTGTCCAAACTTACCCTTTCCTGCCATGGGAGATTAGAGAAACAGAAAATTCTAGTACACTGTCTCAGACACCATTTTCTAAAAGGACTACGAATGATGAAACAGGATTGGGGTGGTACTGTGGGGCCTTCCTCAGACAAAAGCCTGCCATAGAGCCACAGAGATGGACTCTGACTACAGAGAGCAGAATCAAAGGAGCGGATCTTACCGACATGCTTACCCACGTGAAACATGCAAGCAAGTACCAGGGCCAGGTTGTCTGCTGGTACAGTCTTTCAATGTACAGACCTACCCCAGGTGGATGAGTCTGCAAGCTTGCTAATACACCCTTTCTTACATGGCTTAAAGTAAGGGAAGCTCTAAAATTAGTCACTGCATCTTCTTCCTGGGACAATGCACTTCCTCTTCTCTGAAGGAAGATGGTGGAAGAGAGGGCTCCCTATTCAGAGCTGCTTCCTTCTACCACCAATCTGAGCATCCCCAAGGGGCCTTTGAGAAGTGACTAGAGCAGACAGGACTAACTCTTGGTAGTGCCTATTATGCCAGAGACTCAGAGAGATGCATGTGTTTGCTGTGTGGAGCAGCCCTGTGACTGAGTGAAAATCTGAAAATCAAAGAGTATCAAATGAACTTGGAGAATGATAGAGTGGGGGTTCCAGCTTAAGTCTGTAGGACTGTGCCTTTGGTAGAAGACGGAAGTGACCACACGTTCATCCTTGCAGTGGTGCCTGCAGTGCTCAATGCTAGCTCTTGAAGACTTGGCTTACAGCATCATGCATCTGACACTACATTCTTATATGTTCCCTTAAAAAGAAGGCACAAGTATAGTTGATGCAAGAAGAGGGAGAAAAAAGATTACTTAAGGAATGGCTTTTTCACTATGACAAAACTCACAATAGGGTTCCTTTAAATAGTCAGCTCCCCTAGTGCTTTTATTATGTAGGTTGGTTTACCAAAAAAGAGTAACTTAAAAAAAAAAAAAAAAAAAAACTTTTCAGGACATTTGCTGCATAAAGCAAGCACCAACATGCCTCTGATTTTTTATGGGACTCAGAAACAGGTTCCAAGGGAAAGCAACTGGACAGCGTGCATCCACCGGGCTCCCATGTGCACAGGTCACCTGACAGCAGCATAGAACAGGGGGTAGGAGACCCAGGCCAACAAGAAGTCAGGACGAAGGCACCGGAGAGACTTCTAGGAAGTTAATTTCCTGGGCATGGGAGCTTCTTTCTGCCAGTGATGGAGCAGCAGCCCTCCTTTTCCCAGAGTACCCTTGCCACCCTGCTCTGACTTCCAAACTCTTCACCTCTGCCTTAAGGAAGCAGATACTTGAACTCCTCTGCCAACAAAATAGTCAACGAGCTGCCTCGTTCCCTGGAGTTTTCTTCTGGTTCTCTCTTTTCACCAGTGCTCCCTAGACCTCCAGTGTGACTGATCCCCACACTTCCATGGCCTCAGGACCACTGTTATTACATCATTAGATTACATGAAATATATTATGTGAGTTATAATTTTTATTTTAATTAATTATAATTTAGCTTAGTTAATAATTTACTAGTATGAAATGATAATTATATATATACATATTTGTTTAGATCCAAGACCATGAGCTTCCTCAGTGCAGGGTTCTATCTGATTTAGGTCTGGGCATCTGTTGGTCTGCCCAGCGCCTGAAATAACTGGGATGAACTGATCTGATTTCATAAGGACAGGAATATAAATTTTCAAGTATTATTTCTTCATTGTCAAGGCCTAAACAAATATGTTGCATCAGAAATATAGTTTTAACACACAGTACCATCATCTGATTGGTCTATTTCAGATGTGATTTCCCTGCCCCCCCAATACCATTGCAAAATTATTTCATAATTAAAATCCATAACAGAAAATTGTCCTATTTCCTTATATAATGTTACACTATTAAGGAAGACAGACCAAACCCCGCATCACCTTGGATGGGACTCCAGCAAATAACTCTTTGTAATTCTAATCCACATTCCCTTTTATCTTCAGTTACAAGAAAGAAAAAACAGAGGTGAAAAGTTAAAGGAGAATAATATTGCTGTGCATACAGTTTTTCTTCCCCCACCCCCTTCTGAGTGTTTTTCTCCTCAATGCATGCAATTGGTAATTAAATATATTTCTACTGGTCTTGTGGCCATATGCCTACAATATGTAAAAATACATTTGCGCTTCCCCCCCCCCACCCCATTCCTTTTGTTCCCAGTGCTGACTGCTGTCAGAGAGAGAGAACCGTCCAGATTCCCGTGTGCTGGTATCCATGGGCTCCGACTTGCCAAGCTGCCAGTCTGGGCCGTCACACCTTACTGCCTTTAAAGATTGCCCTGCAGAGATAGAGGGAAATGGCAATTTTTACATGATGCAGTCTGGCGACCCAAGAGATTTGAAGTCAGAACTGGTGCCAAGATTTACCCAGGAGAGCAAGCAGAGGCAAAAACAGAGAACCTGGGCCAAAAAGAAAAAAATAAAAGGAAGAAAGGAGAGGAGAGCTTGGGGGAAGGGGAGCCACTGTGAAACCTCTAGGGGGTCCTTCCAAAGGCCTGAGCGGAAGGCCACTGAGTGGCCAAGGCTGTGATTTTAGGACTATGCAAGTCCTGAAGAAAGTCAAAGGGAAGAGGTTGGCTTTTTTGCATGCCCTAAATTGTAGTAGATTGCAGAATGTAAATGAGACAATTATTACACCAACGCTCATCAAGCTGGGCTGGAAAGACTTCAATAGCCTGATGAATATGCATGCAAATTTGTTAATTAAGTTAATTATTCTGCTGAAAATTCATTTGTCTTCCAAGGACATTTTCCCAATGATTTTAACATGCTAGCACCATTAGTCACGCTCCGTGCCATTTAACGGTACTTTTTGTCCACTTTCTTTCCCCCACCCTTTTAAAAAAATATTTTAAAGTTTTAAAAACCAGTTGATTGGTTCTTTTAATTGACCCCTGCGATGTTGGAAGATGCCTAGAGCCAGCTCGGTAGGCATTCTCAGAAACACGTTTCAATTAAATATTTCCTTGATATATAAAATGTCTGCAAAATGTCACATTGGTGGGGAGGGGAAGCGCTCTATCCGGGGTCATTAAAGCTAGAATTTGAACCGTTCTCCATCGTGACTGTAAGAGGTAATCTGTCCCTGCTGTGGGCGATTCCCAGCTCTGAGTGCTATTTGGTGCAGGGACTTACCTTGCCATGGGAAGCATGGAGTTCCAGCCTCCTCACTCTTCCCGCCGCAAGGCGGAAACTCAGCGAATATGTGTGTTCAAACAGGAACCAGTACTGTGGCACTTCTCAGTTACCCATGAGGGCCCAAGCCCGTTACCATGACAACAAGGGGTGATGGTGGGTTTTAAAAATCACATCTAAATGGCAAATTGAGATATTTGAAAGAAACAGTCGGATTTAATTTCGTTAGCCAACAGTAGCCAAAAATTGTAGTGTGATTTTTTTTTTTTAAATGAATGTTATTTTGCTGGGGAATACAGGTTTGTTCAGTGGAGGCCTTCACTGTGGTAATCTGGGTGAATTCCACCAGATTCTTGATCTTAAGGCTCCTAGACACATGTGAAACAGCCTATTTACATTTCCCCAGATCAATATGCAACTACTGTTCCAGGGCCAATGTGAAACCCGTGCACTGATACAAACGAATGCTCTTAGTAGGACCATAAAATCAATATTTGAAATCAAGACTGTCCCAGGAAATCGGAGGAATAAAATTGCCTGTGTATGTTAGATGATGGCTGTTAGAAGGAAAAAAGCAGACCTCAGCATCAGTCAAGGGAACAGCCTGCTTAAAGGGCTCGGTTGTGCCCGTTCACTTTATTTAGAAAAAAGGAAAGTTCCTGCTCTCTCTGACCTTAATTCATGAAAGAAACTCTCCAAAATGGCTTCAGGTTACAAAGCTTAAACTCAGGGCAGATCAGACCCTCTTGGAGCCTCCTAATGGAAAAGCGATATAAGCATGAAAAAAAAAATTTAATTGAAACAGAAGAAAATTAATTGGCATGCCATGTCTTTGGAGCCAGAGTATCTATTTTATACAATATGAGTGACACTCAGTGTCACATAGATTGTAAACCAATTAAGATGGTATTTTAAACCCTGTGATTTCTATAATTCCATCTGTTTTAGGTTTAATTAGCAAAGTTACAAAAGCCAAATATATTTGAATATTTTGAAGGCAGACTGAATGGCAAAAAAATGAAAAGTTTCCATAAATATTTAACTATACGATCATGTACATTTCATGAGAATATACTTTCCATGGGCTTTCAAGTGATATATGTGCAAGTTTCTATATTTTACCAAGAAGCCACATTCAAGGAAAATTATGATCAAATGTTGTTATGTTGTTAATTAATTCAGTTGATTTTTTTTAAATCAAACTTCCAGAGATTACTTCTGATAGAAAACTCTCACTTATCATTTAAGCTCGACCGTGGGCCCAATGGAGTGAGAGCAACAGCAAATTAAGCACTATTGCCTGTTCTCTTTAAAATACTCTTCCTCTGGGCTTAGAAGAAAGACCTGTCATTTTTATAAGTCATTTCATAAGCAGCCTAACATTTTCCAGTCTCCCAGTAACCTATCTTAGAGAAACTTTGGAAATGCATGATCTTTAAGGGGATCTCTAAGTTTGAGGGCAGCCTCATCTCCATAGTGAGTTCCAGGCCAGCCAGGGCTACATGGTGAAATTGTGTCTCAAAAACAAACAAAAAAATTGAACACAAAATCTAAACCTGTAAGTCTTAGAATTCAACTTATTTCGCCCGTATTAAAGGGAAATGTTGGTGCGTTTTTAACCCTGGCCACATGAGCTCTTGCCATGTTCTTTGGTTTGGATGTTATGCTGAGCATCTGTGCATCATCCTAGGCATCAAACGGCCCCAGTCACCAGTGACTGACAGAATGACAGTGTCAATGTGACACATAATGTCGCCTCTCCTCAAAATCCTGCCATCCCATGATCCTGACTCAGTGGGTGTCCAGCACTGCCCCTCTTTCCTCCTGCATTGCTGACATATAACAAGGTGTGATTAATTTTTTATGTGCTTGTCTTTTTTCTTTACCAGAAATACAGTACCACTTATCATAGCCCATGCTACTTACACACATGGTTTTTGTTTCCAGTTCGCATCAAATACTATCAAGTGAGAACAACTGTATAGTAAAGGAAACAAGGCATCAAACCCATGTTCAGCGTGCTTGTCGCTCTGGAAAACTGACATTTACTGAGAGTTTTCTATAATAGCATGTTTTATGTGCTCATCTCTTTCAATCTTCTTCAACCATCCAAGATAGGTATAACCATTCCCATTTGACAAGAGAAAAAAACAAAATCCAAAGAAATAAAAATGCTACTCAAGTAATTAAAAGAAAGAAAAAAAATTCCAATAATCAAGCACCAAGAACAAGACCAGGAACTAGAAAATGCATCCCGACCTTGCCTTTTACTCCAAAGTGTTCATTCTAATGTCCTTGGACACCTCTACCACTCTTTAAAAACGCCTTGTCAGACCATTTTTACAGCCAGTACTTCCTGTTCTGATTATACAGAGGGGCTCCAGGCCCCCTTGTGGATACCAGAGTCACAAATGTTTGGGTCCTTTATCTAAAATGATACAAAGCTTGCATGTGCCCACACACTTCTGTAATCCTGTCTGGATTACTTTCAATGCCTAACACGATATGAATACTACATAAACAGTTCCTATACCCCACTATACTGTACTGCTTAGTGAATGGTGACAAGAAAAAGTCTGTGCAGGTTCAATACGGATGCACTCTTTTTTCGAATATTTTCTATCCGTGGTTGGTTGAATCCAGGGATGCAGAATCCAGAAAAGCTGGCTGGGAGGCAGCACTCCTTTTACTCGCATATTACCATCTGAACTTCCCATCTGCAGGTCATTTTATTGCATCATATTAAGTTTTGCTCTTATGGGTTTATTATATTTTTAAAAGAAGGATCTACTTTTGCATATTTTGAGTTTAAGAAAAAATAATGAATTACCCCAAGAAGAAGGTTAAATAGATTTTGTTTGTAAATAGTTCAGGGAAGCAACTATTCTTTTCCTCCATCTCTGAGCCTTCCTCACTTGCCAAAGGGCTGTCACCGGAAGGCAGGGCAGAGCTGAGCACTGCAGAAGGCCGGCCTTCAAGAAGTTCCTTCTCTAAAACAAGAAGGAAGGGTTTGTATTGCCTTTCTTGCTGCTAGGATGACTGAGACCTTGAATAAAAGTGATGCAGTGAGAAGATGA
>NW_008332644.1:747000-792637 GCF_000622305.1 Nannospalax galili | reverse complement strand
TAACTCTCTCTCTCTCTCTCTCTCTCTCTCTCTCTCTCTCTCTCTCTCATGTTTTCCCCTCTCTCCCCCTTCCTCTCTTCCCTCCCTCTCCCTTGGCCTTCTTCCTCCTCCTCCTTCTTTCTCTCTCTCTCTCTCTCTCTCTTTCTCCCTCCCCCCCCCATGCCATTGGGTTTTGGGTTAACAAACACAGGCTTCATGCAAAAAATATTATGCACCAATTAATTTTTGTAATTCTGTAGTTCTCTTTATTCAATTTCCCAAGGTGGAAGTGGATCCGTACCATATCTCTAAACTGTGCTGATTTCTCTCTCTCTCTCTCTCTCTCTCTCTCTCTCTCTCTTTCTCCCTCCCCCCCCCATGCCGCTCAAGATTGGGTTAACAAACACAGGCTTCATGCAAAAAATATTATGCACCAATTAATTTTTGTAATTCTGTAGTTCTCTTTATTCAATTTCCCAAGGTGGAAGTGGATCCGTACCATATCTCTAAAGATGCATCTGTGCTGATTTGAAAAGATCTCTGCTTCCTGCTTGCCCATCTCTAACTGTGTCACATTGGGTACTAATCTATGTTTTGTAAACCTGTAAATAGTCTGATGAATCAACCATCCCCATAACAATGTATCCGTTTATAACTGTATGCCAGAGTTGAGTTTCTGTGCTAACAGATTGGCCAGGAGACAAACTGAGTCTTTTTATAGCCCCTGCCTGTGCAGTCACACTTTGGCTTTGACATTTGGAAAGGATCATTGTGGACTGACTGCTAGCCAGATAATTCAAACCAAAAAAAAATTCATTTTGCACCCTGAACTTCTTAATTTGCCTGTCTATAATAATAAATTCAACTTTAAAATAAAATTCTATGCTTCTGAAATTCTAAAAGATTTAGAGCATTTTTGTGCCTTAGTAGTTGATGTTTTCATTTTATCAAAGGTATTTGAACAGTGCTTTGTAATAACTGTAGACTGTAATTATATGTCACCATAGGACTGAGTTACACAGTAAAAACAAGGCAGAGTCTTGGAGCTTGGAGTCAGGTCAGAGATGACACTTATTGCATTTGATGTGACCTTGGGCACAGTCCTCCAGAAATCATATCTCAGTTTTCTCACATACCAAGTAAGCATAATGATGGTTTCTACCTCACAAAGGCTATTATTGAGTTAGTCATTATAGAGTATTTAAAACAGTCCATGACATAGGAGCCAGGTCAGTAAGTATTACATCTCATTATTGAGTTTTTAATGTACCAATAAAATGTCATTGTGTCATAGAATACACCGAGCTGATAACTATGGTAATCACCGCTAGTAGTGTACAGAAATCCTGGACAAAATTCTTCCTATTTCTTGGTAGATATTTGACCTATAACCTAGCAGGAGGCAAAGGATCTTGAGGTTGGGGCTAACCTAGGCTACATAGTGACATTCTTTCTCAAAAAAATCAAAGGCAGAGAATACAGCTCAGTGGCAGAGTATTTGCCTAGCAAGTAAAGGCCCTAGGTTCAACCCCAGCCTTGTAATAATAATAATAATAATAATAATAATAATAATAATAATAATTTCAAATCACTGACCCCCAACCAAATCTATTGATCTATTGTTAATATGCCAGGTCTGCTGATTGAATTTTTAGTATCATAAAAAATGAATTATGCCTATCCTCTACACAAGGCACTATGTCAATGTTTATGGGGTTCACATAGATATATGTCATGGAGAAAGTATAGACTCTGTCTTCTATGTTTAGTACAAAATGGGACGTTTATGATGTGTACAATATAAAATTAGAATGCAAGGTCTAAGGTGAGACATGCTATATAGACAAGTGTTCTAAGCTGAATCTGAGTTGTGTCCTCGCCCAAATTCATATGTTGAATTTCTTAGTACCTCAGAGTGTGGCATTGGGTCTTTATAGAAGTCATTAAATTAGCATGAGGTCTTTAATGCAGGCCCAATATATGGGTGTCTTTATAAGGGGACACTTGGACACAGATTCAGATCAATGGGAGTCATATGAACAAACAGAGAGAAGCCCATCCAACAGACAAGAAGGGGTACCTGCAAAGAAATTGATACTGCTAACTCTTGATCTTGGACTTCTACATTTATTTATTTATTCATTCATTCATTTACTGTATATGCAAGTGTGTACGTGTGTGTGTGTGTGTAGGTCGGAGAACAATTTGCAGGAATAGGTTCTCTCTTTCTACCATGTGGGTTTCTGAGGATCAAAGTCAGGTTGTCAGGCTTGATGGCAAATGCCTTTCCTCTGAGCCATCTCTCTAGCTCCGACTCAAACCCTCCAGAAGTATGAGAAAATCAGAATCTGACGCTGAGCCACTGTGATTTGATACTTTCTTCTTTTTTTGGTCTTTTTGAGACAGGATCCCCCTGCAGTCCCAGCTGGCCTGGAACTCACTAGGTAGACCAGGCAGGCCTTGAACTCACAGAGATCCGTATGCCTCTGCCTCCCAAGTGCTGGGATTACAGGTGTATGCCACCACGCCAGGCTTGAGTACTTTTTTAATGGAAGCCCAGCAAGCTAAAGACAAACAGAAATGCCATATCGATAGAAGGAATTGGAAAGGTCCCACAGCTGAGAGCGCTAGGAAATCTGCATGCCTAGCAGATCGCTTCTGCAGCACAGAAGATGGACACCTGTGTTAGGAGTGCTGGGGTTGTTCACAGTAGGAAGACAACAAGCATCTGGCTGCAGAAAAGCACAGGGATTGGAGTTTTAAACTGGGTGAACGGGAGAAAAGGTAAACCATACACAACATAATATGGAGAGATAACAGGTTTGCATGGGCACAGTAGGAAAGAAATAAAAACCTTTGAAATATTTTGATGGTGCTGTAACAACACTCGAACTGTGCTTGGAAAGATTAGTTTTATTAATGTTACATGGCAATCATGAGGAAGAAGGAAGCAACCTGAGTTGAAGAAGAATGTCTGGCAACCCATGACAGTAGAGTAGGGAATCTGGAAGACTAAAAAGGAAGGCGCTATAAAAGCTCTGGGATAGGACAGAGGCCTCTGCGATGGGAGGAAAGGGAAGGAAGAACCGAGAGGCGGGGGAGAGGACTTTGTGATCTGGGGGGACAACAAATCTGCATGTGGCTGGATATTCACAGTGTAGAGATGTAGATTAGATACAAAGTCTTTGCCTAGAGGTACACACTACCTTGACATCAGTTATCATGGACACCTGTTACTATATCCTTGGCAGTCTTGGTCTTAGAAAGGTCAATATATGGATTTGGATCATTGTTCAAGCTATGAAAGTACTTAATCAGCCAAGAGAAACAGCAGAAAGGCAGAAAAAGAGAAGTTTGTGGGGGGGGGAATAGCTAGGGGGACATTTGGGAAACAGGAGTCAAAGAACAGGAAGCAGTGGTTCCTTGGGCAGGATCTTGTACTTGCAAGAAAACCTCTGCTCCACCTTGCAGTAGTCCCAGGACCTTGAAGAAAACTCTCTGAGTGGAATCGTTTAAATTCATAATGTTCAGCAGAGTAGATACAAAGTGCTCCTAGGTTATGGTAGAAAGTAGATCCGATATTTTTTTGTTTTCTACTTGTATTGTCAGACCAGGAAGGAGAAATCTCAATTTCTTCCTAACCATAGTAGATTTAAATAAAAGTATCCAGAATCAAAGAACTTGGTGTCTCTTATTGACACCTCAAAATTTCCTTGAGAGATTATAAATATGTTTTCATAAAATTTAAAGAAAAATATTCAAACACAGCCTCACAGTGTTGATGCTAGAAGTCAACCAATCTGACTCCATAGAAAGACGGAGGAAAAGACAGTTTAAAGCAGAAAGCTCATGGAGGCTTCCTTACTAAATGTTCACTTTTCTTCATATTTTCATCTCACTGGTTTTTGTAAAATGACTCCCTCCTACACACTACTTGGCTTCTCCTCTCTGCACAAGGATAGGTCTCTGCTGTTGTAAATACATGTGTGAATCTATGGTATCCATCTGATCTGCTAGAAGGAGAGCAGGTCTGTACCCTGCCACCACCAGGAGCTAAAAAGTGTGACTGCACAAAAGGCAAGTGGTCAAAGAACTGAGAAGGCCCCCAAAAGATGGCTTCTCTATTGGCCAGGGACTTAATATGGGTACTTTTTAGCTTGAAAGAAATAACAGTATCTTATCTAAGTAGATTTATAAAGAGTTGCAAATATTTTATAGCATTGAGCTTTCTGGGTATACTACAAAATAAAAGTGTTTACTCTGAATACCAATTAGTTTAAAATTAACTCCAAGAGAGTCCAACTTTCACTTTTGGGATCATAGTGATAAATGTATATGTCTACAGTACAATAGCTATGAGTCATAATGAATGCAAGAGTAACTATATCCACTCATTTAGCAAAAATCCTAGCTATAATAGTAATAGTTATAACCCTTCTGTATTTTACTTCTGGGATGGGTTGAATGAGAAGTGTTCCCCATAGGCTCAAGTACTTGAAGACTTGGTATATGATCACCATTGATGACGCTGATTGTGGAAGGTCATGGAACCATTAGGAGGTGTGGCCCTATTGGAGGAAGCATATCCTTGGAAGGGGCTTTGAGAGTTAACAGCCTCATCTCACCTCCAGTTGCTCTCTCTGCTTCCTACACATGCTGTAAGATGTGAACTCTCAGTTTCCTGGTCCAGCCACCACCTGCCATGGCTCTCCCACCATCACAGATGCTCCCTCTAGAACTTTTAGTCCAAATAAACTCTTTCTTCTATAAGTTGCCTTGGTCATGGTGTTTTAACACAGCAACAGAACAGTAACTGATACATCTTCTTAATGGATATTTAATAAGAAAGTAGTCTAAATAAATAATTCTAAGCCTTGTAAATAATCTCAAAATATCAAGGTTTCATACTGAGTTGTGCCAGCCTCAAACAGATAGTCTTCTATCACTACTGAAAGCCACTCCACAAAGAGGCTCCCCAGCACACTTCCTGGGCATCTGTTACATGATATTCAGAAATATTAATGAACTGATAAAGTCTATACTTAATCAATATATCTTATTCTCTCCTACTCTAGTTATTTTGATAGCAGTATCAATAATTTGTCAAGAGTTGCTTCATTGTTGTTTTAAATAATTCATTAAAACAAGTATAATCAGGGCTGGAGAGATGGCTCAGCAGCTAAGAGCACTAGCTGCTCTTGAAGAGGACTGGGTTCGGTTCCCAGCACCCACATGATGGCAAATAACCATCTGTAACTCCAGTTCCAGGGGATCTGACACCCTCTTCTGGCCTGTGTGAGCACTGCACAACACAGGTGCACTTACATATATGCAGGTGATATACTCATACACATAAAAAAATAAAAATAATAAATTTTTTAAAAAATCAAGTATAACACATTGATGTAAATTCCATACACAATTAAAATTGGGGGATGTTTCATCAAGTCAATACATAATTATTGACCTGAGGATTTCTATGAGTGTCCTTCCAAAGGATTTGAAGAGCTACTTTCAATAGATAATGTATATTCAGTAAATTTATTGTAAAAATAAATATTTAGATCTAAAATTAGTGAAACATGCAACGAAAATAAATATCTATATGCAAATTCAGGAAGCTTGCCATTACATATGTTAACAGCTGCAATCCATGGAGCCAACAATAGCAATCCCCCAAACATGTTTGCCAGGGCTCACATACAACATGGCAGAGGCCATCTTGGGGATCTGAATGAAAGAGTCTGAAAGGGTTTTCTCTTTCCTCATCTCAGAGGGTGCAAGAGTGATTTCCTCCATAATTACAGCAGAATTCTTCTAGAAAAAAAAACAGAACCATTGAATTTGGCATCAAAGACATCAAATCATAATGTGCTTCAACCCAACACTGTTTCCCATGTCAATAATTCTGAGTACTTTTTATCAAATAAAGGAATATTTGCTGCAGTAACTTAGCTGAAATGGAATTTTCATGAAACCATGCTGTCTTTTCAAGTTGTATACTGACTATTGTGTCATTTATATAATTTTTATTCTAAAAAACTGACAACTTTGAACTTGGGAATGTGTCTACAAGCACTGCTGACTCAAAGCCAAAGGGTTTTGTTATAACAGTACAAAGTATTTGTGTGCACCTGTTCTAAAAAGAGTATTTTAGTTACATTTTTATCTACACTGAGTACCTTAGCACTGAAAAAATGGTGAGTTTCTAGATGCATTGTTTGCACTGGGGCGGGGTGGATAATTGGGTCAGTCAGGTTCATATGTATTGAAGAACTGTCTACCGGTTACTGTGGTGGCTGTCACAGCCTGCCCCAATCACGGATGAACTACAGATCTCAGGAAAGTGACATGGATCAAAACAAGAATCCACATTTCGTTTAGCTTC
Organism: Nannospalax galili; assembly: GCF_000622305.1. Taxonomy (NCBI): domain Eukaryota; kingdom Metazoa; phylum Chordata; class Mammalia; order Rodentia; family Spalacidae; genus Nannospalax; species Nannospalax galili. The sequence goes on along the minus strand of NW_008332644.1, from coordinate 786,270 downwards.
AAACAAAAAGCCAGCGCTAATAGCGACTAGATGTTTGATTGCCAAGTGATAGTTGAGAGTTCATTTTAGTGCACCGTTGCTTGTTAAAATAAAAAAGACGACCTTGGAATCTTTGGAAATACAGATAGCTTGACTTAATCATCTCTGTTTAAGGAAAAATAGTGATGTTGAAGGAAAGAATGTCTTTTTGATGGTGATCACAATTCCAGAAGGACTAGGAGGGAACAAAAACAACAGACAGACCAAGCCCCATCACAAAAACTTCTGGCTTCCATAATTGATCAACATTTCCTGAAGACACACATGTTTTCCTTCATAGTCTATTTAAATGGCTCAAAAACAGCAGGACAATGACCAGGCTCCTTTGTTAAAGGAAACAATTACTTGGTAGTATAGGTTATTTTAATGGACATATCACTTTAAACAAAGCCATCACATCTGTTCCACCTTCTAATTACAAATGCAAAAAGAATACAATTCACCAATGCATCATAGAGAGTAAAACCCAAGTGATTTAAATGCGTATGTGTTCCTGAGTAGAGACAGCATGCAATCTGCTATGTCTTTTACATGTTCTGGGCACGAATCAAACGGAAAACCTGCTCTCTGTTCAAATATAATTTCTTCTCCCTGGATAAGTGTGCTGCCCTGTGGGAGCCATGGCTTCCTCATCCTGTGTAGTGTGCAGCACAGAAGCAGCCTGTGTTCCCAGGCAAGCTCTTCCTGGACACTGATATGCTACAATCAGAGCAATAGATCACACGCCACCCTGATGTAGGTTGAATACGAAAATATGTTAACTAGTTTTTGTGCTTTGAATGTGAAATATCACCCATGTTCCTGTGTGTTGGAACCCTTGGACTCCAGCTGGTGGCACTGATTTAAGAGACTATGAAACCTTTAGGAGGTGGGGCCTCACTGGAGAAAATCAGTTACTGGAGGTGGGCCTGGAGGTTTTGTAGCCTGGTCCCACTTCCTGTCCCCTCTCTGCTTCCTGGTATGCCAAGATATGAGGAAGTTTTGTGTACCCCCCTGCTACCTCTGCCACCTCTGGGACTTGCTACCATGATGAACTACATCCTAAAGCTGTAAGACAAAACAAAACCTCCTCTCAGAGCTTCTTGTCTGATGGTTGCTCACAGCAAGGGAAAGTGACTGATACACTAGTGTACAGGATATACTCTTGCTGATTAATAAGACAAATTTATCTTCATAAGAAAACAGAAAGCAGTTCCTGGGCATGGTAGCACATGCCTTTAATCCCAGCACCCGGGAGGCAGAGACAGGCAGATATCTGTAAGATCAAGGCCAGCCTGATCTGAATAGGAAATTCCAGGCCAGCTGGGGCTACAGGGAGACCCTATCTCAAAGAAAGCATGGGGGCTGAAGAGATGGCTCAGTGCTTAAGACCAGGTACTACTCTCTCAGAGGACCTGAGTTCAACACCCAGTGCCTATATCTGGTGGTTCACAACCACCTGTATTTCCAATTCTAGGGATCCAATGCCTCTGGCCTCCATGGATACCAGTACTCATGTGCACACACATAGACACATACATACACATAAACATTAAAGATAAATCTTTTTATAAAAGGAGGAAACATGCAAAGTATTTACGTGGTCCTTGCCAACTCTCTTAGCTCCATAGAAGTGACTAAAAATCATTTGATTCTCCAAAATGGCTAAATAACTAATTTCAATTTTCATGTAAATGGTAGAATAGACATTCTTTTATCATTTTATCCCCTACCCCCCACACACACAAAATAGTTTCTACTGAAAGTAGTCCAATTTAAGGAAAGCGGTTGAATGGAGGTCATTTTTTGGACCTCTGAATAGGGTAGTAAAGTTAGAATTTTACTAAAAATCCAGAGTCAGTAAACAGAATTCCATAAGGCAAAGTACGACAAAGCAACATGCTTGGAGTGTGTATTAGTTACCTTTCAGTTTTTTGAAACAGGGTCTCATGCAGTTCAAGCTGGCCTCAAAGTTATCATGCAGCCAAGGGGTGCAAGGGTGGCCTTGAACTCAGGATCCTCTTCATCTATCTCCCAAGTGCTGGGACAGATCACAAGTGTGCACCACCATGACCAGCCCTACTGTGGCTTTTAAAATAAAGGATTTGAACATACAGAAATGTTTATATCCATGGAGCTTCTTAGAACGAAGCCTAGAAGACTAAAGTTAAAAGGTAGTGGATAATCAGTGATAAAATTTATTCTGAACTTACCTCAGAAATGCAATCACTTAAGCTTACGCATGTGGCTGTAAGCAAATGAGTGTGGCATTTAAAGCACACTATCTCTTTTCTGTGTGTATTGGGGACTTAGATTGTTTAAGCCTTTGTCTCCTCATCTATAACATAGGAATAATAAGTAATAAAATGTTCAAGAATTGGTGGCAGTGACTGGAGGCGCAATCGTGCAAAGCCCATACTGTCTGAATCACGGTAAGTACTCAATAATATTCTTATTATTGGACCCATTCTGGGCATCAAATTGCATAATTTCCTGTCAAATTTTTTAAGTAGATTATGTCATTTCATGAGTAAGGAGAAAATCCTGATGGGGTTTGACAAATAAGGACCCTGAAGGAAATTATTTCTCTTTTACATATACAACTGACTGCCTTTGATATCCACACAAGAGCCCCCATGGACACAGAAGTGAAGACCAAATGCTCTGTGCAGCTATTTGGCTTTCTAACTTCAAAAGCGGAACTCCAAAGCAATCTGCTACAGCATGTGGCCCTCACCCCCTCCTGACTGGATTCACTAATATGGCATCAAATACAGCTCACCTGAAAACTGAAGCTTTCCCTTGTCTCACAGATATAAAAGACATGTAGCCATTGAATATTTTCCTTCCCAGCATCTTCCCCAGCCTTTCCAATCCCACAATGACAATTAAATGTCAGGAGATTGAATCTGTCGAAGATCTCCCATCTATGACTTGTCCAAACCTCAATTCACATGGTTGTCGTCCTACAACCTGATGCAGTAATAGCATGACTGTGCTGAAAACCATCACCATGGCTTCTGCATGACTCCAGAGGCAGGAACAGATCCTTGGCACAAATGATGTGTCTCCTCCACTTGCGTGCTAGCTCCACCCCCACTTTTCACCCTGATGTCCGTGCAGCCGGAGCTTGGCCTCTAGGAATTCTTGCTTTCTGGGCTTCCAGTTGGATTTAACCAAATAAACATGCCCAGACCTTGGTCAAAATCATAGGCACAGAGAAAGGCACCTTTTCCATTCTTTCTATACATGGCTTAGAAATGGCCGTGCTCCATGTAAAGCTGTGGGCCCTGTCCTCCCCGTGCAGTGCCGCTCTCTCAGGTTCAGGCACAAGCTCTCTCCTTGTTCTTCCTCAAGCATGAGGATGGCAATGTCTTCCCTCGTTGAACTCTTCAATTTTATTCTATTCAAATGTGTCATCATGCTGTGATTTGGATATGATTTATCCCCCAAAGTTGCATGGCTAGAAGAATCAGGGTCCCTAATGAAACACAATTGGACTTTTAAAAGGTGAAGCCTAATAGGAGGTAATTAGATCTTTGAGCCAGTACCCTCAGAAATGGTTAAATTATGATAGCAGATTAGGTTTCATGGAATGAATCAAGAGCTCAGGTTCTTATAACATGATGCCAGCCCAAGTGTTTAGTGTGATCCACCTTCTCTACTTGCCTCCACACACACACACACACACACACACACACACACCATATGTGATTATCACATTACCAGGCAATCAGAAGGCTCTCACCAGAGCCTCACCAGACAGCCCCACCCATGTTTCAGCCATTAAAACTGTGAGCTAAATAAATATCTTTTCTTTATAACTTACTTCGGCCATGAGTATCTTACCACTTCAATGTCAACTTGCCATAAATTGGAATCACCTAAGTAGGAAGTCTCAGTTGAGGAATTTTCTTAATTGCTTTTACTGATGTAGCAAGAGACACACCAAATGTGGGCAGCACCTTCTGGTAGAAGTCCAGATAAAAGAGGCGTGACAGAAGGAAGATGATTTGCCTTTTGCAAGTTTGGCCTTCTCTCTCACCTCCGAGTTGATTTATTCTGTAGCTGCTACTGCTGATTCTTCCACTGATACTATGTCCACTGTTTCCAAGCTTCCAACATTGACTGAGGACCAGCAGCTCTTCAGGGATCCTTCAAGTTTCCATTGGGACTACCTAAGCACCCAGCCCTGTGGACTGAGCAACTGCTGGGTGCTCAGCCTCTCCACTGAGACTGCCACTGTGGGACTACACCAACTGCTGAAGACCTGCCTAGCCCCAAGGACCAAGCAGCTCTCTGGTTCTCAGCCTCTCCAGGTGTGATTCAGCTGTTCTTACTATTTCAAAGAAGGTTGACTAATAAATTACATATTTTTTTCATTCTGTCAGTCTGTCCTTCTAAAGAACGCTGACTACCACAAAAGTTGGCACCCAAAGTGAGATAGTCCTGTGACACCTGATCATGTTGTTTGGGGGTAGGATTGTGGAAGTTTTGGAGCTTTAGGCTGAAAAAGTCATTGACAACACATAAATTAATGGGCTCTCCTGTGGGAGCTTGAAAAACAAGAATTCTGAGAGAAATGCAGACAGCAGAGGCTTGTGATGCTTCAGAGGTAAGCGAGGGGTTGATCAGGACAGTTTGTGTGACATATTTCAGGCAAAGGATCTGTGGAAGTGAAACCTTTTGTGCTTTACTGACATAGTGGATGCTGCTTGGCTGGGACTGAAGCAAGAGATTAATGAGAGACCAGCATTAATGAGGTGAAGTCTTCTGGGAAGTTTTTTCTGTAGGGTCAACACAGGGAAGCTGTGGTCCAGAGCGGGCCTGAGGCTCCATCTCAAGCTGGAAACAGGACTTGGTAATGTTTATGAGTCTCCTACATGGCACTGGTCTTGAAGACATGAAGAGGTCATGGAGAGCAGCTGAGGTTTGGCACCTTGTGAGGCAATTTGTGATGAAGGTACAGCTTTCATTGCAGTGGGAATCCCAGAATTTAAGGGGTTATGGAGAAAAGCTGAGTTTGGGCACCATGTGACACAGTTGGGGTTCCTGAAGAGAGGCCAGGAGGTCATTGGTGAAGGTACAGCCTCTGTTGTGGTAGAGACCCCAGCATATTGGAGATGCCAGGACTGTGGGACAACCACCAAGGGCAGTGGCAGGTGTGGAGTGGAGCTGGCCTGAGCTTCCTGATCAGCTATGAACGCTATAGATTGCAGAGCCAGAGAAGCGGAGCTGTCCAAGCCTTTTGGAGCCAGAAAATCATGAGTGTGTCCCAGATGCAGGTCACTGGAGTGGCAAGATCAGTGTTGTCTCTGCTGCTGAATTTTGCTTTGGTGTCATTTAAGAATACCTACTTGTCACACTATGTGGGAAAAATGTAATTTGATTTTTTTATTTTCATAGGAACTTACAGTTAAGAGGTTGAAACTTTTAAAGTGTTAGAATTTTTTTATAGATTTGAGGGCCCCTTTAAAGTAGACTTTATAGCCGGGCGTGGTGGCACATGCCTTGAATCCCAGCACTTGGGAGGCAGAGGCGGGCGGATCTCTGTGAGTTCAAGGCCAGCCTGGTCTACATAGTGAGTTCCAGGACAGCTGAGGCTACAGGGAGACCCTGTCTCAAAAAGACAAAAAAAATAAAAGCAGACTTTATGGGGCTAGAGAGATGGCTCAGCAGTTAAGAGCACCGGCTGCTCTTGCAAAAGACCTGGGTTCAGTTCCCAGCACCCACATGGTTGCTAATAGCTGTCTGTGACTCCATTTCCCAGAGATCTGATGCCCTATTCTGGCCTACATGCATGTGGTTTACTTATCTACATAGAGGTAAATATGTATAAAAATAAAATAAAGTGAACATTATATTTTTAATTTTTATTTTTATTAATAATTTAAATGTTTATGACATTTATATTATGAAATAAACATGAGGCTTTTGGGGAAATGAATAGAAGATTTTTATTTTTAAAGTGACATGTTTGTATGTCAAGTTGCTAAAGAGTAGATTGTGATGACTGGTTTTAATGTCAACTTGTCACAAATTAGAATCCCCTGAGTAGAAAGCCCCAGACAGTGTTCAGCAAGGCCAATTCTAAGACACCACACCACATCTTCCTAGGTAGAAAGCAACTAAAGATATTTTCATAAGCTCAACAGATCCAGGTCTGAGACTGTTCGCTGGTATGACATTAGGTCCTTCCATTTTGGGATATGTATTACTTAGTCTTCTTACTGCTGTGATAAAATATCTGACTTTTGCAGCTTAAGGGGGAATGGTATATTTTGGTTCAAACTTAAGAAGGTATGGAATCCATCATGCAAGGAAGGCACTCCACAGTTAGAAAGCAAACAAGAAGTATGGAGGGCCATAAAACCTCAAGGCTGGCCCCCCTTGACCCACTTCTGCCCGTCTCCGCATCTTAAAGGTTCTACAACCTTCCAAAACAGTGCCACCAGATGGCAACCAAGTGTTCAGACACCTGAGACTATGGGGAAATTTAACACTGAAACCATAGCAGGATGTGAAATATTTCATTACATAATTTTTGTAGGAAATAATAGGGGTGATTAATTTTAACATTTACATGTCACTTCATGTTAATAATTAGCCAAACAAAATATGGCTATCTTACATTGGTTTCTGTAAATTTTATTAGCTGATAAACCCAAAGATGTTGAAAGCGGGTGTTAGGTGCATTAGTTAGGAGCACTGCAAACACAAGGAATAGACTAGTCCAACTTCAGTCCTACAAAGCTTTGGAGAAAATTTATTTAACTTGTCTGAACGCCATTGTCCTCACTGACCACATAGATTTAGAGGCCAAATAAAAGGTATTTCTATTACTTCTCTGTGCACCTAATAAGGGCACAATAAATGATATAATTATCAGTTTATTATATTTAATTTCATATTTTTAATTGACAATATGAATTAACACAAAATTACCTCACACCTTTATTGGCATTATTCTCACTATTATTATTAGAACTGTTGCTGCATTGGTTCAAAGCATAGTAGAAATTACTGACAATGTTCTCCACATTTTGAGTGAATATATTAGTCAGCTTCTTGTCTCTATGGCAAATTACCTATGATAAATCAACTTAAAAGGAGAAAACATGGGCCAGTGAGGTGGCTCAGCTGGTAAAGGCACTCACTGCCAAGCTTGACAACACAAATTCTTTCCCTGGAATCTACATGGTGAAAGGCAAAAGCCAATTCCTAAAAGTTTTCCTCTGACCACCACACATGTGCCATGGCACGCATGCATGCACACACACACACACACACACACACACACACACGCACGCACACACAAAATAAATAAGTGTAATAAAGAAAACATTTTGGGGAGCTGGAGAGATGGCTTAGCAATTAAGAGCACTGGCTGGTCTTGCAGAGGACCCAGTTTGGAATCCCAGCACCCACATGGCAGCTAACAACTGTCCTCACTCCAGTTCCAGGGGAATCTGATGCTCTCTTCTGACTTCTGTGGGCATTGAATGGCACAGGCACACTTACATACATACAGGCAATACACTCATACACACAGAATAAAAATAATAATAAATAAAATATTTCTTTAAAAAAGAAGTCCTTAAAACTAGCCAGATTCACTAGGCCCCTCCTTCCCCAAGCACATAAAAGCAGCAATGACTCTCAGACAGGCCAAGCTCTAGCAAAGGCTCAAATCAACCAAGGTGCCTTGAAGAAGTAGAGATCACACTAACTGCCTGGAAGAGGCACAGGCCACCTCACTCTCTGGAAAGGAGACTCTCCAACCTATCGAGTTGCCTGTAGGTTGTTCAGTATGTCCCAGCGTTCATGAGCTGTCACCCATGCTAGGGTGGGCTTTTAATGATGCAGGTATCTTTGAGTCATTTCTGCTCCTGTAAGTAACTCTGTCGCCCGTACCCCTTCTAAATAACCACAATAAAACTCACTGGTGCAAGCTGGATTTTGGTGGTATCCTCATTTCGGTCTGTCATTGGTTTCCTATCTAGTGAGTAGACATTTATTCTCTTCTCCCCAAGAAGAGTGTCACACAGCACCCTAGTGACCCATCTTCTTTCCACTAGGCAGTGCTTCCTAGGAGCACCACAGACTAGTGACAAAGCTTTCAATACATGACATTGGGGAAACATTTAAGATCCAAACTATAACAGTGTCTCAGAATCTTGTGTCACCTTCTCTTACAACATAATGTGGTCTCCTGGATTAGCCAGCAGTCTAGGAATCAAACAACTTGGGGACAACCTAGCTCTGTCCCTAACTACCCCTGGCAGCATTGCATCCCTTCTGAGCTGCAAAATGGGATAGTGGAAGGGCATGGTTGTAAGATCCTTGAGAGCACTGACCATGTTCACCCACAGAAAACAATTTCAAAGTGGTCCTAAACTCCATCTATACCTCTTCATTAGGAAGATGGAATGGATGTGGAAACAGTGCAACTTAGACATGTTTGCTTTCTTAACACTGATTTTTAAATATAACACGCACTATAACACAAAGTTAACCACTTCCAGCATTCAGTTTTCTGTCATTTAGTGCAACTACAATGCTGTTAAACCACGACCTTCCTCTAGTTCTGAGACATCTTCATCACTCTAGTAGAAAACTGTACTTTACAGAGCAGTCACTTCCCATTTCCCTGTCTCCCTTTTCCTTATCAACTATGATTTCAGTTTCTGTAAGCAGTTTCTGTTCCTGGGGATTTGCCTCTTTTGGACACATCACACAAACGGAGTCATACAGTAGATGTCTTTTTGTACCGGGATTCTTTCATTTCAGGTGTTTTCAAAATCCATGTGAATCAGTTGTAGCATATATTGGTATTGCATTCCTTCTTGTGGCTGTAATACCCCATAGTGTGTACACCATGATTTGCACATTCATTTTCTCACTGATGGTATGTGAATCATTACAGCCATTTCTGAATCACCCACTATCACTTCTGATTTCCAATGCTTTCGCTCCTTTTTGTTTTGATTGGACTGTCTTGTTTTTAATGAAAGATCAGCTAACTTTAAAGGATGCATACAAGAGGGCTTTTTTCCAAAAGATGAGTGTGTGTATGTGTGTGTGTATGTGTGTGTGTGTGTGTGTGTGTGTGTGTGTGCATGAAATGAGATCCTCTATAACTAAGACACGGTATTATCTCAGCGACATTGCTGTCACTTTATACAAGTGCTAAAAATAGCCATACTGTGCAAGAGAAAAACTGACTTCATAATCCACAAGTAGCTCTAGTTACACGCACGCATGTGGGAATAAGTATATTCCAAATCAGGTTAATAAGAATAGGAGTGGCTCCTGGAAACCTGGGGAGGACAGACAGCATTGCCTGTCATATCAAGAAAAAACACTTTGGGATTTTTGTTTGGTTTGGTTTATTTAATTTTTCAGATTTTTGGTTTTTTGAGTCAGGGTCTCCTTGTAATCCCAGCTGGCCTGGAACTCACTATGTAGACTAGGCTGGCCTTGATCTCACAGAGATCCACCTGCCTCTGGCTCCTGAATGCTGGAATTAAAGATGTGTACCACCACACCTGGCTTCAAAGCAGAGTAGGGAGTAGGCATAGGGAGCCACAGGAAGGACCTTTATTTTTATTAATCTTTGGTACTGTGGGCTGAACCCACGCCAGTGCAAGCCCTTACCATGAATTGTATCTCCAGCTCGTTTGTAACTTATATTATGAAACAGACTCTCACTAAATGGCCCAGGCTCTTCTTGAATTCACTGTGGTCCACAAAAGCCTTGAAGTTGAAGTCCTCCTGCTTCAAACTCTCAAAGTAGACTTTATCTTACCATACAATAAAACACTCCAAAATCTAAATTAATGAATACACTGAGGTTATAAGGCAAGATTTGGCAATTTGTTTTTCTTGTCCTTATCATTATAAAAGATATAAAACCATGTTTATAGTTTTAAAAATGGGCTAATCAATTCTCTTTATAAAATTAAAAAAACAGTAGCTATTTACACAAAAAACAAAACTAACACAGAAAGAAGCAAAAATGAAATAATTTTGGATAAAGACTAATATGTGCTGGAGGAAAAAGAGGAAGAAATTATCACTGTGTGGTGATATATGGTCTTTGGAAAATTGTTCTAAGTTTGGCAAGCCAAAACTTAAGAAAGAGAAATTCAATAAAATGAAAAAAAAAGTTAAAAATAAAATGGCAAGAGTATCTTACGACAAAGAAAGACAGAGAGAAAGAAAGAAAGAAAGAAAGAAAGAAAGAAAGAAAGAAAGAAAGAAAGAAAGAAAGTTTCCCTCTTGTGGTATGCATCCTTTAAAGTTAACTGATATCTTTCATTAAAACAAGACAGTCTAATTAAAAATAAAAAGGAGCAAAAACACTGGAAATCAGAAGTGATAGTGGGTGATTCAGAAATGGCTGTAATGACTCACACAGCAATACCAGTATATGCTACAACCGATACATGGATTTTGAAAACACATGAAATGAAAGAATTTCGGCATAAAAAGGCATCTATTGTATAATTCCATTTGTGTGAAGCATCTAGAAGAGGCAAATCCACAGGGACTGACTAACCTGGCCATGAGCTTGTACAGCTCATCCATCTCTGTGGCCCTGGCCTCCTCTCTACAGTAAGTAATCATGAAAAGTTCAACCTTCTACCAACTCTCTTACTTCCGCTCAGTCACTTAGCTCCTTCAACAGAAACCAGCAGCATGAGGGCCATCCCCCAGGAAGAGTGTGAAGAACATGGCTCCACACCGTGGCTCCAAACCAGAGGGCCGCCCCAGAGCCTAGCTCACACCCTCTCAGAACAGACTATTCAATGCAGGGTGTAACTGGCACTTACTTTACGGTGCTTTTTCCTCCTACTTCAATTCTGCTTTGCATGAGGAATCCTGTTCCTGAATCTACCTCACCCCAAAAGTTGTGTCTATGTACCCCACTGTGAGGGTGCAGATCTGGCAATGATCCAGTTCATTTGATCAACATAGCTGGCGGAAACAGATAATTTAAACTCCAAATTTCCCCATTAATCAAAATAGTCTGATGACGGATACATCTGCTTTTACTTTGGGTTGTGTAGACACAGTCTAATTGTGCATTTCCTAAAAACAAAATTGTATCATCTGGAACATTCATAGAGCTCTTCCTGCCCACATTTCTTTCCCAGCCTGTTGACTGAACAGATAACTCAGTAATTAAAATTCATAATCAACACATGTTGAATTGTTTTCCTCTTTCTTCTGTTTTTATAATCTCTTCCTCTAACTTCTAGGTAATTTGCCAACTGTTCTACTCCTAATGAGTAAATACTTGCAGTTGTATCTGCCTGTGGCCCTCACCTTGGCCCTCTTTCTTAACTCTGCCATCTTTCCCATAGCCTCAGCCCCAGCCTCAGTTTAACCACCCTCAGGGGTTGAACTGCAGAAACACTGGAAGTTCTGACACCATCTCAGAGACCAACTAGAGAGTAATTAACTGGCTGTATGAGCGACCAAGACTACTACCTTTTAGAAGGCCTGAGAGCCCTAAACATTTTAGTGCTCTAATTCTATGCCTTTGGAACGAAATTAGGCCAAGGAAATCCTGTGTGTGTTGAACAAATGGGAAAATGGGATAAAGGGCTGGTGGGCCCTTATCAAGGAATAAATGGGGTATTTTAAATGTTTGCCTAAAGACACCAAATGGATGCATTCCAGAAAAGAAGGCATGTGAGCTTGGTCCTGACTCAGGTTCTCTGACAGTTGACTCTGAGTTGTTGAAGGTCAGACTCAGATTTAGAGTGCTGAAGATCACACAGCTTTGTAAAGCAAACTAGAACTACCATTGTAGCTAATGCTTGGAGCGTCTAAGCTGTTGCATAACCCAATTACAGCACCACTTTTAACTGGCTTGTGTGCTTCTCCCAAGCTCACCTTCATCAACGCGGATAAATGAAGACGCTCCTCACAGCTCCAGCAATCTGTGAAGCTGGGGCGGTATTTTTAACGCAACCATTTTAAATCATGTCTGTGCCGAACCACTTTTGCTTTTGCTGTTGGTGCAGGTGAAGGAGCTAACAGCTGAGCTCCGGAGTCGACATGTGTGGCCCAGGGTGGGCCCTGGATTTTTCAAAGGGTAACGTTTTCACACATGGAAAAACACACCAGTGTTTTTAGCATTCATGGCTCAGTATAGCTCCTTCATGAGGATTTCACAGACAAACAAGAGGCATCTAACAATGGAAATTATATCACCTTATCTGTTTCACCCATCCTCCCATCTGGAAAATGTACACACACCTGGGAAGTTCACTTTCTTCCTGAATTCTGAAAAACTTTTAGCATTGTACATAAAATCTTCTCCTTAGAGTCTTCATGAGGGTACTGCCTCGCTCTAAGGAAAACTAGCCCCCGGCCCCCCATCCTACAGTGCTTTGCACCAGCCACAACCTGCCCAGAAGCAGCACAATTGTCTGAGGTTGTAAGAGAAACAGGACTGACTTCCCAGAATGCTGAAGGCCCTACGCCAGATCTGGGGCCTCAGATGGGTCAGGCCAGCCCCTCCTCAAAACTGAAGACAGGGTGCTGTGTGTGCAGAGGAGCCTGGAGATCCTGTCACTCCAACCTCCTTCTCAGAAGCCCCTGCAGCTCCATCTAAGTATTCAAGCCTTCTCTAGATCCCACAGCCTGTAGTCACTCTGTGGCTTTCACAGGCCAGGCCACTATTGTGATGAATGATACAGTGTATTATTCTGAGAAAAAAGCACTTGAATTCCTAAAACCCCTTACCTACCCTAAAGCAGAGCCTCCTTGACACAACCAAGCTCACAATAAAACTCCCCTGTCCTAAATCCACTCCCCAGGGGCTTCTTAGAGGCAAGGAAGATTGACTCTTATCAATGCAGAGACTATCACAAAAGATACATCTCTCCTACATAAGCCCTATAGGCCCTTCAAATTATTTGTTTTCCGCATGAGTCTTTTGTCCAGGATCTCTCTTCTATTAAGACAGTTTAGAAGCTGAGTATGGCATGCCTTTAATCTCAGCACTCAGGAGGCAAAAGCATGCAGTCTCTATGAATTCGAGACCATCCTGGTCTACATAATGAGTTTCAGGCCAACCAGGGGCTACACACTGAGACCCTGTCTCAATATATATGTGTGTGCGTGTGTGTGTGCGTGTGTGTGTGTGTGTGTGTGTGTGTAAGCCTCATATTCTAAGTACCTCTAACTACCCCTTTGAGTCACATTTTTTGTGTGTAAACTCCTGGCCTTACAGAATTATGTGATTAAATCTGTTTTCTAGCTTCATTCACAGCCTCTCTAATCACTAAAACTAAGCCATAGAAGACACAGTTCTCCCAGTACACGCTATGGGATGGGAGTGAGCTAGGTGTGCCCTGCAGACCCGCCCTCCACCCCTGCACCCCTCTGCTCCTGAACCCCCCGCACCCCTCCACCCCTCCACCCCTGCACCCTTTTACCCCTCCACAGTTGCCTGAACTGCTACTTCAGTAAATCTGAGCTCAGGTTTCCAGCTGCCTTTGTCCAATGCTAACAGGGAATGAGGTCACTGTGCTTATTACCAGTTTCCCTCAGGGCCATAGGGTCCCAATGGGCTGTGAACCTCAAATGAAAGCCCTCCTTTCCAGACTGTCTCCAGCTCCAATTCTGGTCATTGTTAACCCCACTAGTGAGTGGCTCCTGCTTCACCAGTGGCCAGTGGCAGAGTTCTATGAGCATTGTCATACCCTTTAAAACATTCCTATATCTTGTTCCACTTTTGTGAGTAGTTCCATTTAACAGTCCTTCAAATTACCCATCTTGCAGATATGCCTGCTGGCCAGAATGTTCCCTGTGCATGGAAGCAGCAGTGAGGTGACACAGATGTGGTGGTTCATGCTCGCCATTGAAGCTGAGCCTTACCTTTGGCATCCCTGGGCTACTGCTAGAGGCCCACTCCAGACTCAGCAGCAGTGTCTTGTTAACATTCCTGTGCTCCTTGGGGGATGAAAACACAATCACTACTCTTTCCACACAGGCCATTGGCCAAGAAGAGAGTAATGTGCTGGATAGCTTCAGTGTCAACTTGACACACCTGGGTTGAGGGAGCCTCAATTGAGGAATTTCCTCCATAGGACTGGCCTCTGGCCATGTCTGAGGGGCATCTTCATGATGAGTGATGTGGGAGGGCCCAGCCTACTGTGGGCGGTGCCACCCCTGGGCAGGTGGGCCTGTGTTGCATAAGAAAGCAAGCTGAGCAGGGGCCAGGGGAGCAAGCCAGTAAGCAGTGTTCCTCCATGGCCTGTGCTCCAGCTCCTGCCTCCAGGTTACTGCCCTGAGTTACCACCTTGGGCTCACTGATGAACTGTGACCTGGGAGATGTAAGACAAATAACCCTTTCCTCCCCAAGTTGGTACTGGTCAGAGTATTTTGGCACAGCAATGGAGAAACAAATCAGGACAGAAATTGGTACCAGGAGTGGGGTACTGCTGTGACAGACCTGATGTTGGAGGACTGTAGAAGTGTTTACAACTTTGGGCTAGAAAAGTCATTGAGTGCTTAGATTTTGTTGCTGTGGAGCTTAGAACAGTTATGTTGAAAGAGTTGTGGACAATGGAGGCCTGACTTAAAGCAGAGAGGGCTACTTTTGTGATATTTTGAATTGAGAATCTATGGGTTCTGATCAGCTGGAGCTGAAGAATCAGCTGTGATTAAGAAGAGACCAGAACTAGAAGTAAAACCTTTGCTTTACAGGGACAATTGATTCTGGTTAGCTGGAGCTGAAAAATCAGCTGTAACTAACTATGGGATAGTCTTCTGGGAGGTATTTCCTTGGGGTCAGCACACAGAGGGGACCTGAGCTTCTAGCTCAAGCTGGAAGCAGGACTTGGTAATGTGTAAGAGTCTCTTGCATGGTTCTGGTATTGAAAGCGTGAAGGGGTCACAGAGCAGCTGAGGCTTGGCACTGTGAGAGGCCAGGAAAGGCCATAGGTGAAAGTGCAGCTTCAGTTGCAGTGAAGACCCCAGGATTGAAGGGGTCATGGAGAGACTCTGAGGCTTTACACCCCAAGAAGAAAGAAGAGGCCATTGGTGAGGGTGCAGCCTCAGTTTCAGTGTGGAGATCCCAGCGTTTTAGAGATACAGGGACCATGGGATGACCACCAATAACAGCAGTAAGTGTGGAATAGAGCTGGCCTAGGTCTGCTAATTGAGCTTTGTGTGGAGCCCAGAAGATCATGAGTGAATCCCAAATGTCCAGCCTTGAGCTACTTTGCTGGACTTTGGTTTTGCTTAGGTGTGCCCAATTCTTCCCTTTGAAATAAGACAGTGCTTGTTTTATATTTTACAGGAGAACCCAGTTAAGAGACTTTTAAAAGAGACTGTAGACTTTTAAGTATTTGGATTTTTTAAGGACTGTGGGGCTTTTAAAGTTGTACTGTTTTTTGTTGTGATAGTAATGTTAACATTATATCTTGGGGATCAGAATTGGAAAGGTTATGGTTCAATAGTGATGTGTTTGTGTGTCAAGTTGACAAGGGGTCAATTGTGCTAGAGAGCTTTAGTGTCCACTTGACACACCTGAGTTGAGGCAGCCTTGATTGGGGAATTGTCTCCATAGGACTGGCCTGTGACCATGTCTGTGGGGCATCTTCTTGATTGCTGAGTGATGTGGGAGGGCCCAGCCCACTGTGGGTGGTGCCATCTCTGGGCAGGTGATCCTGTGTTGTATAAAAAAGTAGGCTGAGCAGGGGCCAGGGAAGCAAGCCAGTAAGCAGCATTCCTCCATGGCCTGTGCTCCAGCTCCTACCTCCAGGATCTTGCCCTGAGTTCCTATCTTGGACTCCCTGATTAACTGTGACCCAGGAGATGTAAGATAAAATAAGCCCTATCCTCCCCAAGTTGGTATTGGTCAGAGTGTTGTCACAGCAATTGAGACTCAAATTAGGACAGGTAACAACATGTAACCACCAGCATTCCATCACTCCTGGCCACAGAGCAATCTCATCTTCTTGTGTTTCTCCTTTGGGAGAAAACATGTAGGCTGTTCTCAGTAGTGCAGTCCCTACAGCCCCAGAGTGGAGCCATCCTCTTCAAATAGTCCTAAAGAAAGTGAATCCTCACTGGCCTGACACTCAGCGATCAGAGGTGGGCTGGTCGTCTCTCAGTTCTAATATCCATCACAGTCAATGTCTTTCCTGCCACCTTTTCCATTCCATTCCTTGGAATACAGAATTTCTTGATCCTCACTTAGAAACCAATTTGGGATCCAAGGCAAGAAAAGAACCACTTACGATGAACTTGTCAAGTGCAGCTCTCAGAGAATGTGGTTTTCCTTTTCAAAATCCTCATGTCGAAATTGAATCCCCACTGCATAGTACTAGTAGATAAAACTTGATCTAACTATGGCACTGAAAAGCAGAGTCTTTGAGAGGCGATCAGGAATGGGCAAAGTAATACACACACACACACACACACACACACACACACACACACACACATACACACATACACTCAGCATGTGATACTTTGTACCACCCTCAGACTCTGTCAACAGGGACATGATGCAGCCTCTCAAATCATAAACTAAAGATACCCCCTCTTTACTTTTTAACTTACCAGTCTGCAGCATTAGTGTTGCTAGAACTGAAAACAGATTAAAATAGGTGCTAAAAACAAAATGGAGGTCAACAGATGACTTGGCCTTTCTCCTGGCCCTCCTTGTACAATAAAGCACACCTACAGCTATAACCAATCCACTTACGCTGTTTTCCTGTCATCTGCAAGAAATAAAATCTTTGATCTGGCTGTGAAGGCCCACTAGTCTTCACATAGTGGAGACTCCAGACCAGTTTGTGTGCATTGGACCAGAGTATGATCAATCAGTCAGATGATCAAGAACCTTTTGATCAGAGTCCAATCAGTCAGATGATTGATCTAGAACCTTTCGAACAGAGTCAGGGCTCTTTGGCTGCATTGAAAAGTAGATAGTAGGACTGGGTGTGGAAGCCCACACCTTTAATCCCAGCCCTTGGGAAGCAGAGGCAGGCAGATTTTTGTGAGATTGAGACTTGCCTGGCCTATATGGTGGGTTACAGGCTAGCTGGGGCTATGAGGAGACCCTTCAGGAAAAGGAAGGGAAGCGAATGGAAGGGCAGAGGAGGGGAGGAGGGGGGAGGGGAGGGGAAGGAAGGGGGGAAGGGAAGGGAAGGGAAGGGAAGGGAAGGAAAGGAGATGGTGGGGCCCTTGGCTATGGTGAAAGCAAGATGACTAGACTCAGAAATCACATAGGTGCCCATATGGTGGAAGAATGATAGATAATTTAGAAAAGGATAGAGGGACCCTGAGCCTAGGTAGGGGCAGGGAGAAGAACAGCCTCCTTAGGCTGTAACCTTCTGCAAGGTTGGGAGTGAGTCTGAGGCCCCTGTGGAGTGGCATGTGGTATAGAACCAGCTATTGGCAGTTCCCAGGGGAACCCAGGGTCCAGCTGCCATGCCTGCTGCTGAAGCCCGCCCAGTCCTCCACTCGAGGGAAGCTAGGACGACAGGGTGAGATGGAGGAAAGGAGAAGAGAAGCCTCGTCTGGAGTGAACCTGACTGGGCTCTGACAATGCCCTCTGTTACGTACCCTCTTTCTCTGTCCTTCACATTCCAGAAAAACCAAGCACCACTTAACAGATGACAAGCTGCTTAAGGTCTCTGGAATGCTAGAATAATAATACCTAACTCAAAAAATGCTTGAGAATTAAATACTATCAAGATTGTAAAGCCAATTTAGGAAACTCTAGTATTAGGCATGATCAAGAAAGTAGTACATGGCAACCACTCCACAAGCCAGTTCAGTGAAAGACACATCTTTATCCACAGATAAAGATGTGGATGCTGAGATGTATTCTCACCTGAAGCAGGAAAGTGACTCGTGACAAAACTCAGAAGAGCAGATCTTGTCACAGAAAAACATGAGCACAACATCAGTTAATCCCAGATTTTAGATTTTGTTAATTTACGTAACACATTGAAAATGCTGGACATTATGCCCTGTGCTTAGACTACCTTGTTGATAGATGGGAAGGACTCCCTGCATTTAGTTTTCCAATCCATTCAGACACAGATGACTCAGCCAGTAAACTAACTTTGCATTGGCCCAACCTATGTTTACCGGGTTCTCTGTTAACCATTCTACCTCGGTCTCCTCCCGGGCCGTGCCACCAGTTTAAACAAACAACTGCATCTGCTCGTAAGAAACACACCCAGGTCTTTGTCTCTTCCAGGCAAAGAAACAAAACAAACAAGTAAACAGAAAAGGTTCATATGATAAAACTGGAGCCAACCACAATTTTTGGCTGAGGCACGTCAACCCAGCTAAACTAATTTTAAAAAAATCAAAATCAACTTGAGGGGATGAATGCACAATTTATTGGGTACTAATCCAATCGAGTAGGCTCATAGCTAGCCAAATAAAGGCAATAATAGAGGAGTTAGCACTCCAAGCCCACACTGTGGGTCGGGCACTATGCTGAATGGGTTTGGGATTCTCTGGTGCTATCACCACAACCCAGGCGTGCAGCACTACTTTATCCAAGTTCTCAGATTAGCAGCAGGAACACTGAGAAGCTAGTGATTTTTCTAAGGAAGTGGCAGAACATTCAAACTCTTGACAGCCTGGCCTGTGCTTGGTTGCCACGATTCCATCTTTGTTATACCCTGAGTATCTCTACATCTTGATTTTAAAATAGCTCTTAGAAAAATTTCTTGAATTTCTGTGGCCAAGATCCAAAATCCCACCCAAATATTAGGAAGTAAAGTATGTAGTACATTCACCCTCTATGGTTGTCAGTGTTGGTCACTGTAATTAGTACTTTTTAAGTTTTATGGAATTGAATGGGTTTATTCAGCTTACATCTCCTGGGTCACAGTTCATTAGGGAACCCAAGGTAGGAACTCAGGGCAGGAACCTAAAGCAGGAGCTGGAACACAGGCCATGGAGGAACACTGATTACTGGCTTGTTCCCTTGGCCCATGCTCAGCCTGCTTTCTTATGCAACACAGGCCCACCTCCCCAGGGGTGGCACCACTCACAGTGAGCTGGGCCCTCCCACATCCCTCAACAATCAAGAAGGTGCCCCATGGACATGGCCACAGGCCAGTCCAATGAAGACAATTCCCCAATTGAGGCTCCCTCAACCCAGGCGTGTCAAGTTGACACTAAAGCTATCAAGCACTCTGTCTTATAATATTAGTGATTTGGGATAAAAGCATCAGGCATTTAAAGATTTTTACATGTAACATATTTACATATCATTGATAATATTGTGAATAATCACGAATAAGCAATTTATATATCATGAATAAGGCCTCATTCTTTTACGCCACAAACATTTGTTATGCGCCTCTGAAATGCTGGACTGTATGATGGGCAGTAGGGTTGAGAGACACAGTCTTCGATCTCAAGGAATTCATAGTCCAACCAGAGAAATGAACAGTCTATAAAACTACAAGTTGGCATTGGTGTTATAAGATAAATACAGAATCCAGTTTGTAGATGCAGACAGTCAGCCAATTAAGAACAGTATGAGGAGTGATCGTGCTATCAAGCAGTTACAGGTAGACTTTGGAGTTTTTTGCTGCATGTTCTGTGACTCCAGGGGAAAATGTGGCCACCAGAGACACTAGTGAATTCCTAGAAAACATTAATGACCACGCCACACTAAAAGCAGGTGATAAACTAGCAGTGTGTGCAATTCCAGCCCTCTCTGCAATGCCACCATCTCTTCTCAGTACCAAAACATGAGGTCATGGGGTCACGTATTAACAGAAGAAGATCAAGAAAACAACAGTGAGCAGGATAGCCATGAATCTAAAATCATGCCAGGAGGGATGGTTGGAGAGTAGCAAAGGAGGTGCATTAGAGTTTTGTTGGCTGTTATCAAATATCCAAAACCTGTCAGATGGAAGGAGGGTTTCATGTCAGCTCTTCTCCAGAATGCATACATGGCAAGATCTCTGAATTTGAGCTTAGCATCAAGTGGCCATCTTTACAGCAGTGTGCAGAGTGGTAGTCAAGGCAGGTTGTGAGGGCACTTCTGTGAACATTTTCTCTAGCAATCTACAAATCGAGGCACTTTCATGAGCATCATCTGCAGAAGAAAGTGGATGTGAGATGGAATCTCTGTCCTCCAGGAAGCTGTGATTGGACTGGGGAATGAACCATACAGAAAGAAACAAGCTAGCCCAAGTCCTAGTGAAGGTCCTGTGCCTTTAGGACTGGAACCTGCGAGAACTGCTGAATTCTGAGAATCCTTCCTTAGAGCATCTTGGGGTGTGCTCTTCCTCTCCAGCACCCATCATGTGGGACCTCAACCCTCCATGCTGGCTCTGTCTCCACATGACCCACCTGCAGCTTTGCTAGGACATTATGCTTGTAGATTGGGAGGGGGAGGGGCTTCATGAAGAATATTTAAAGAAGGTAACTTTGACAGTACATGGGGGACAAGCTGAAAAGAGAAGGCTGGAATACCCAGGATGAAGGAAGGAATTTGTGCCTTTCCCCCCAAGTCCAAGATGTGCCTTGCTATAATCGTAATAACTAGTATCAGCCCGCTGAGTTCTGTGAAGTTTTTTCTTCCACAACCTGTCAATTCACAGATGAATAAACAGAGCACCTCCAGGCAGTTAAGTCATCTGCCCAGGACTTCAAAACAGTTGGTGGTCAGCCATGGCCTCCTCCGCCTCTTATCCAAGCACAGATGATCTGCCTTCGAGTTCCACCAGCTCATCTGCTGGTAAGGACTGGCCAAGCTTCAGTAGGCTTCGAACCTTCTCCTGGGCCCATTTGTGTACTGCTTCATAAAATCCAGTGTTAGCAAGAACCCAGCCAAGTCAACTTAGCAGGAACCCAGCATGGCGCCTCGTGGTAATCAACCAGCATCCTCAGATCCCACTGCCAGACGACGCCTGGTCTACTGGCTTGTTTCAGAAAAGTACTCTGCAGTCAGTTCCACCTGATGAGTTCCACCTCATCCAGATCCTTCCTTCCTCTTAGCAATTTTCTACCCATGAACGCCACCTGCTGCTTGGGTGTAATTCCCACTTGCCCATTCTATGTTTAGAGTGGAGGCCAAGTTCTCTGCAAGAGTGCAGGATAGCGTTTGTGTGCCAATGAATTAAATCTTCCTTACCACACTTTAACAAGTACTTCTGATCATTTTTCTCTAACTTCAATTCACAATGTCAGGCTTCCCTGGAAGCACCACGTGGCACCATTCAAAAGCCTTTGAAGCCTCTAGTCATTCCTGATGCGGTATTTGAGCAGTAAGACTAAGTGCAGTGGATCTATGAAGCAGGGTTGGCTGGTTTGTTCCTTCTCTGGGTCTCAGTTCCTGTGTACCATGAAGGGTGGTTAAAGGGTATCCCAGACCTCTCGCATTCTTAATGCTGTGTCACTTGCTCCTCCACACAGAGAGTTGAACATAGCAGAAGTGAAAATTGTAATGTATTGGAAAATACTACCAAGCTATACATAATAATATAATATATATATAATATGACATATATATATATATATATGCTTTTCTTTTATCATTGAGAAGTAAGGCTAATCTCAGTCACATGCAATGCTGAGGAAAAATTCCATCCTTCTGACTTTGGTAAACCCATATTCAGAAAGAAGAGGCCTTCAGGACCACCACCCAACCAGCACCCAGGCAGAGCAGACAGACGGGGGTGTAGTGCTGGTGCAGCAGCTTAGAGCTCTCCCTGGCCAAGCCTGGTTTCAGGCTGCTGCTTTGTCCCCTGGATCAGACTGACCTCTAGGGGCTGTACTGTGACCAGCAGCCACAGCTCAGGCACACACAGAAGGAGCCGCCAGAGGCCTCCAGTGGAGCCAGCCAAAAATCTGTGTGGAGGGTTCTCAGATGCAGATGCCACAAAGCCAAAACATTAACATTTTGCTTGCTATTTATTCAGCTTCTCTGTCTTTAATTCCCCTTCACCAAGTAGCCTCCAAATGTGTCTATTTCAGTATCAAAGTGATCACTTCGGATTAAAGTATTCCTTCTGGAAAGATACGTTAATTAAAACAAGTGTGGTGGAGAAAGGTGGGGGGCTCCTCTATGAAGAAAAAAACAAGAAAATATAAGTAGCTCTAGGAAAGAAGAACTGGCCTGTTCATAACATGAGGCAGAGTATCTTTAAGCTTTTTGTTTCTGGTGCTCACAACACTGAAAAACGAAAGCAGTGGGGGCAGTACCCATTAACATTTGCTGAGCACCTACTGTATACTGAAAACCAGCTTCACTTTATGACACACATTTGTCACGAGGACAGTGAAGCACAGAGACAGTGACCCGAAGTCACCCAGCTGATGAGCAGTGAAGTTAGGATTAGACCCCACTCTTAATGGCTATGCTAAAATACCATTTCTTGCTACAAATCTCAAGGCATTCTCAAGCCTAACTTGTCCTCTCAATGCCTTCACTTACTGACAGCTTTACACATAGGGAGTCCAGCACCCTCAGTGCCCATGGGAAAGTCAAGGATGTCTTGCAGAGGGAGAGAATAAGCAGGGTTGCCCACAGGGTAGGGTCACTGTGAGGGAAGTGACATCTACACCAGTGAACAATCCCTGCCATGCGAACAGCACATAAATGTTGCTTTTGATGAGCTCCTCAGGGTCTCTGCTTCAGAGTCCTTATCTCTAGAATGGGAATAGTAAGGCGCCTCTACCATAAGAGGCTCATGAAGTTAGGTGAGTACTGTGTGCTAAAGGCTTGGTGAGCGTCTGGCCCAAGCCAGACATGAAAGTACCCAGATATGCAGTGTGGCTCTATGTTGATGGTCATTGGACCTGGATCTGGATGTTCAGGGTGCTGGAGAGAAAGGTGGTTACAAAGTTGCAGTGTATTTGTTAGAATTCTCCAGAAAGACAAAGCCAAGAACATGTACAGCGGTGAAAGATATTAGAGTAATTAGACGGCACAATGACGAAAGCTGTAGAGTACACAGCAGGCCACAGGCAAGTGGAGAACCAGGGAATCCTGTAATGCAACTCTCAGTCCCTGGCCGATGACGCCTCCGTCAGGAGAGCCACTGACACAAGTCCCAGAGTTTAAAAGCCAGAGGCCGTGGAGTTCCAAGGTGTACTGGCAGGGAAGAAAGAGCATTGCCCTTCTGCTTGTTTTGTTTTATGTAGGCCTTCGGCAGATCTGATGATGCTCAGCCACATCAGAGGAGGGCAGGTCTTTCTTGCTCAGACCACTGATCAGACGTTATACCAGAAATAATGCTCTACCAGCTATCTGGGAATCCCCTAACCCAGCACTATAAATACATTTTTAATATTTTATTTTTTAATTTTATTTCTTACGTGAATGAGTGCATTGCCTACATGTGTGTACATGCACCCGTGTTGTGCCATGCCTGCAGAGGTCAAAAGAGGGTGTCAGATCCCCTGGAACTGGAGTTACAGATGATTGTTAGCCTCCACGTGGGTGCTGGGAACAGAACCCAAGTCCACTGCAAGAGCAGACAGTGCTCTTAATCGTTGAGTCATCCCTCCAGCCCCATAAATATATTTTTTAAAAAAAATTTTTGTGTGCTGTTTGAATCTCATTAACAAGTGTATGCTATTTTAAAAACAGAATACATATACATACATATATGTCTCAACAAGTTTTGGTCATATCACCAAACTATCAACAAAATATTTCTAAGTAATAATAGAAGAATGATGAATATGTGTGTGTAAATGAATCACAGCACATTTAAGATTTGCAAGATGAAGAAGTAGATAATATCATACACTGCTACTGTGAATTTAAACAAACATTTTTTGTAGGAATATTTGGCAAAATGTATTGAACACATTTGAAATCATCTATGATTTATCCATTTTTATGAATTTACTCTAAAGAATAAATTGCATAGCATAATGGCATAAATATATGCAAAGAAATTAAATGAACTTTTACTATTAATAGTGAAAATAAACTGAAAATATTCTAAATAATATTTCCAGTTAACTAAATTACATATTTCTCAACCTTCATTGAACCTGTCAATAATCATGATGATTGGCTGTCCTATAGGCATGCACACAGTATGTCTCAGAGCAAGAAGCAGATAGATACATGCATTAGAAAGCTTCAGTTACCTCTTTTTGTAGTTAACTTTAGCTGTGGACTTAGCATAACCCTAGAGTTACCTGGGAAGAGGGAATCACAAAGGAAGAATTTCCTAGATCAGACTGACTTGCGGTCATGTCTGGGAGGCATTTTCTTTATTGCTAATGATGGAGGAGGACCCAGTCCACTGTGGGCAGTGCTATCCCTAGGCAAGTGACCTGAAGCTGTTTAGGAAAGCAGCTGGTTCTCTTCCATGGTCTCTGCTTCATTTCCTGCCTCTAGGTCCCTCCCTGGCTTCCCTTAGTATAACCTGTAAACTGAAATGAACTGTAGGAGACCAAGACAGCAGGATTAGGACAAGATGGGCCTGAACTTTTTTTTTTTCTAGCCTTTTTGAGACAGGGTCTCCCTGTAGCCCTAGCTGTCCTGGAACTCACTATGTAGACCAGGTTGGCCTCGAACTCACAAAGATCCCCCTGCCTCTGCCTCCCGAGTGCTGGGATTAAAGGCATGCACCACCACGCCCAGTGGGGCCTGAACTTTTAAGGTCTGGCGGTAGCCTCTGCTAAAGCGCAAAGCACTGAAAATAGTGTCTCGTAGCCCTGTCATGTGGAACACCACAATGACTAGCAGAAGGAAGCTGGCCAGGTTAAAAGTTTACAGTGCCCTTTGTTCTAGGAAAAAACATCTTGACTTCCTTGATCTTAGGAGGAGAAAAACAACCTAATCAATAACACCAGGTATGTGTATTTGAAATTAACACATCTTGGTTAACAGCCCTGACACATTCCCTTGTCTTGAACAAACAACCTTCTGCCCACACTAAAGAGTTGAACAACCTGTAGGACATGCCACATGATCATCCTTTTTTGTCTGATTGAACTTTACATGTACTCTAGACCCTGCACGTACCCACTAGCCTCTTTCTGTATATAAACTACTGACTTGGAGAATAAAGTTGGCTTGCTGAAAAGACATGAGTCCCAGAGTCTGATCTCTGTGCTGCCAGTATCACTGTCATGGAAGCAAGGTTCCCTCACAAGGCAAAATGGACCCCTGCAATGAACCCTTTCCTCCCCAAGTTAGTTTTAGTCAGATTGATTTATCACAGCAACAGAAACCAAACTAGAATACCTGCATTTGCCATAGCAAGTTTTAAATTGAAACAGAAAACAATGAGCTGAAGGAAAGAAGATGAAACTCAAGAACGCTATTGAATTGTATACAGGTTAAATAATTAAATGCACTGCACCAGAGCATCCTAAAATATGTACTTAGCTGCATACTGTTAACTACATATTTCATGTCTTTCTATCTAAGACAAATTAGACTCTGCTAGTCTTCATACAGACACTTTCCATATCTTTGCAGTGCTCTGACTTCTGTGAAAGGGAAAACCCTAATGCCTCTGTCCCCTGGAAACATCTTTATCTTCATCCTATAACTTACCTTGATGTCCTGGATTATTTACTCCATGTTTCTACCTCCTCAAATGCATTATGTTTGAATGTGCAGCCTTCCCTAAATAGCTGTTGAACCCACAACCATTAGCAAGTCTACACATTGATCACTCCTAGAATTTAATGACTCATAAGTAATCATTTTCCACCCCAAGCTTGAGTATTCTTAGATGGAGCACAAAAGCTAAAAAGATGTGAATGTGCCCTGGTCTTCTTTTACTTCACAGTGTAGACAGGGGTCAACAGTAAGACTGAAAGAGCCCTCTCCAACTGAGGGGAAGCTGACATTGGCAATCAGAGGCAACACAGAAGTGTGTGCCATTTGCTCCCTTCTAACTCAACTGAGTATGGCAAGCCTATTGTTTCAGCATAGTGTGACTGATGACATCAGACTGTCCTGCACCCACTACAGTGAGACTTCTGTTC
Source organism: Nannospalax galili (assembly GCF_000622305.1). Lineage (NCBI taxonomy): Eukaryota > Metazoa > Chordata > Mammalia > Rodentia > Spalacidae > Nannospalax > Nannospalax galili. The sequence goes on along the minus strand of NW_008332644.1, from coordinate 760,275 downwards.
TCCAGACCCCTTTTCATAGTGTGTCCTGAATGGGTCTTCAAAAGCAATAAGTAAAAATCTCTTCCCATGATAGCAGCTGTCAGTATCACAGAGTGACTAAAACCCTGCAGCGAGGTCAGGTTGTTTCACAGATAGGTGTTTATTTTGTACCTCAAGAATCAGAGAGCTTGCAATGTTTCCCATCTCTCACTGTTTTCTGTTCCCCTGATACTGTAAATATTTTACTTCTATCACAAAAAAAATCTTTTCTCTCATGTGTTAAAATATTTTCGTTAATTATTTGAGAATTTCATATATTTTCATGGTATTCACCCCAATTTCTCCTCTTAACTCCTCCAAGATTCATCTCACTTCCTATGCACCCTGACTTTGTGTTCCTCTTTTTTTTTAATATTTCAACCCATCAACATCAATTTGTACTGTCAATATACCTCTGGGTTTGGGTCTATCCACTGGAGCTTAATTGACCTACTGAAATGACACCCCTAAAGAAAATGACTCTTCTTCCCCAAGAAGTCATCAACTCAATTCTCCATGGGTGCTCGGTCGGGGGTGGAAGCTTGTGAGCCCTTCCCACTCCATGCTAGAATGCTGAGTGACTGTATCCTGTGCAGGACTTGTGCAGGTAACCACAGCTGCTGTGAGTTCATGAGTGCAGTGGTCCTGTCACATCCAGAGGTCAGTTTCTCTCTGGTCCTCCCCAGCTTCCAGCTCTTACAATCTTTCTGACCCCTCTTCCACAAAATTTCCCGAGCACTGGAGAGGGGTATGGCACAGATGTCCCATTTGTGGCCAAGTATTCCATAGTCACTTTTCTTTGCACTTTGAGCAGTTGTGACTTTGTTCATTAACCACTATCCACTGCACAAAGAAAGTTTTCTGATGAGGTCCAGCAGCTGCAGCAATCCTAGCCCAGGATGAGTGGGCTCCCTGGGTGTGCAGTAATCCTTGGAGCTGCCAAAAGATATGGAACTTCCCTAGAGCCTGTGGGTTTAACCTGGAGTCAAATGCTATCCCCACCAAAGCTTCCACTGAAGCTCCTGGAAGATGTGCCTAGGCAGTTTCTTCATGTCACCTATGAAGGGTTCTCACCAAGAATTTCAAACTTGGGTGTGATAGCACCTGTGGATTTATCAGTTTATGAGGCACACAAAGCACAGAAGATCATGTTAAACCATGGCAGAAGGAGTGAAATAAGCAAAAATCCAGACATGGAAAAGCCCACAGGACAAAAGTTTCCTTATGAAAAAAAAATTGTAAGGAAAAAGGAAAAGGAAGAAGAGATGTACAGACTATAAAAGACTTAAGAGTCATGTCAACCAAACACAAGTAGACTGGACCATGATTCGGATAGTCAACTATTAAAAGATTAAGGCACTTACAAAACAATTAAGGAAGCCTAAATATTGATTAGACCCTTAATATTAAAAGCTCATTGTGTTTGTTTTTAAAAGAATCCATATTACGTATAGCTGTATCCTGAAGTATGAACAAATGAATGGGCTGATTCCCATTGATCTACTAGGGTCTACTTCCCATTGATCCTTTCAAGGGGAAAGAAGTCTGGACACATGCTGATCACTGGTGAAGCTGGATGTTGGCAGCCTCATGGTTATTTTGCTATTTTTTGTATTATATGTACATATATGAAATTTTCTTTAATATTTTTTCCTAAATGAATGCTCTAACCTTGAGTAAGGAAAGAACCAGGTGTAAATATATGTGTGTGTTCAAGTGTAGAAGAAAGAACATCTGGGTACATTGTGAGCAATCTAGACAAAATAGGTTACAAAAGGCAAGTAACAACACACACATTTGGGCAGAAATATTGAGGCTAAATATTGGATAACTGTGAGTACTACAAGCAAAAAGAACAGCTAATAGGCTGTGCTAGTCCAAACGTGTATTTTCTCATAAGCCCTATGCATTTGTCCGACTTTTTCCCACTGTGACCAAAATACCAAAACCTGTCAACTTGAAAGGAGGATTTATTTTGCTTAGTGTGTCATAGGTTCCAGCAAGGAGGGCATGGTTGAGCAGAGCTTTCAATTCTGGCAACCAGAGAGCAGAGCAAAGAAGCTCACATCATAGCAAACAAGAAGCGAAGCAGAGGTGGCAGAGGTCAGGACAAGATCCAGCCCTCAGGGGCACGCCCCAGTGACCTGCTTCCTCCCACTAGGCAGGCCCCACCTCCCAATAATGATGATGTATTATGAACCCACCTATCAAGGGATTAAACCATTTGTGAAGATGTAGCATTCAAGAGCTAATTGTCTCTGGAAATGCCCTCATGGACACAGCCAGAGGTGTGATTCAGTAATCTCCTAGGTGCTTCTCCTGTGCTCAAGCTATCAAAATTAGCCCTCACACCCTATAACTTTTTAGTATTGGATCAATAATTATTTCTTCCTTACAGAAGAAGAAAGTGGAGCTTAAAGAAAGTATCTAATATTTGTAAGGACACAGAGTAAACAAGACCTTGAGGAGCCAAGATCTTGGCTGAGAGAGAGAGAACTGAAAATAGCCTGCATCCCAAGCATAACAGGTAGGAAATGTCAGACCTGTGTGACATCAGGGTGGGGCTTAATCAGAGCTGGACTTCCTAGAAGATTCTCCACTATGGCACCTGGAACAAAAGTCAGGAAACCAAAAGGTACTGCAGCCATCTGAATGAAGGGTGGTGACAGTGTGAGCAAAAGAAGACACACAGACTGACATGGAATAAGAGAATAGCTGGTGTGGTGGCACACCCCTGGAATCCCAGCTACTCGGGACACTGAGGCTGGAGGACAATAAGCTCCAGGCCAGTCTGAACTACACAGTGAATTCAGGCCAGCTCAAGAAATCTGATGAGACCCTGCCTTAAAATAAAACAAAAAACCAAAAAATATTGAAGAGAGCCAATTGAGTGGGAAAGGCTAGGGAAAGGACGCAGACCCGAATAGCCCTGAACCTGAGAAAGAATTCAGAATGAGATTCCTTTAAGCCGCTGGCGACAGGCAGAGAAAGGCACAAATCTTGTCATATTAGGTGTAGATGTATTTCTGTCCACGTTATTTGCCACAGGGTGGGTGAACTCAAATTTCTTTTTACAAAATGATGCTGCTGTGGTTTGAGCATGTGCCCCAAAAGCTCATATCAGAAACATTTTTAAATTAATTTTTGATTAGCATACAGAGAAATTATTTTCGTCATGATCTTTTCATATATATGAATATCTATTATGCATATGATATATGTGCATATATATGTATATCTAGTCTTATTTGCCCTCTCTTCTGCCCTTCCTCATCTCCACCCCATCTTGCTGACTCCCTCTTCCACCCCCTAAGCAGTTCTCACTCCTGTTTTCATGATGTTTGCATTCCATTGCACTATCTTGCTCCCTCCTCTCCCTCCCTATAGACTTTTCTCTCCCTTCTCATAGACCCCTTCCTACTTTCATGACATATGCATGTACCTAGATTTTGCATATGAGAGAAAACATGCAAGATTTGTCTCTCTTCCTTGTTTCACTTAACATAATGACTTCCTGTTTCATATAGTTTCTTAGGCTATCATTTAATTCTTCTTTACAGTTGAATAAAATTCCATTGTGTATATGTACCACATTTTCTTTATCCATTTGTCAATGGATATCTAGGTTGATTTCATTGCTTAACTATGGTGAATGGGGCATCATTAAGGATTCATGTGCAAGTATCTCAGCAGTGTGTTGATTTAGAATCTTTTAATTATATACCCAGGACTGGTAGAGCTAAATTACATGATAGCTTTGTTTTTAATTTTTTGAAGAACCTCCTTACTGATTTCCACAGTGGTCACACAGTTTACATTTCCACAAGCAATATTCAAGGGCTCCCCTATCTCCACATCCTAACTACCATCTATTGTTTTTTTCTCTTTTTTTCTTTCTTTCTCTTTTTTTTTTAATGTATGCCTGTTTTGTCTGCAATGCCTAAGGAGGCCAGAAGAGGGTAGCAGATACCCTGGAACTGGAGTTACAAAAGGTTGTTAGGTGCCATGTGGATGCTGGGAACTGAAGCTAGATGCTCTGTAAGAGCAGCCCATGCTCTTAACCTCTGAGCCACCCCTCCACCCTCTGATTTCATTCTTTTAGATGCAGAGATCCAGTTTTTCCAGCATCATTTGTTGAAGAACTTATTTTTTTTCCAATAATTTTTTATGTGTTGGAAACTGAGCCAAATCCATATGGTAATGGCATTTAGCAGTAAGGCTTTTGAGAAGTAATTAGGATTAGATAGGTAATGGGGGTGCAGCACCCATAATAGCATTAGTGGCCTTATAAGGCAAGGAGCCATCCAAGCTGGCACATTTGCTCTGTCTTGCCTGTCATATTATAATGCAGTAAGAAGGTTCTTACCAAAGGCTGAACAGATGCCAGTGCCATAATCTTGAACTTTATAACATCCAGCTCCATAAGTTAAACAAACACCTCTTCTTTATAAATTACTCAGTTTGTGGTATTCCTTTACGACAATGGAAAATGAACTAAGATACCCATGAAAATGAAAATATGCCCATCTCTTCAACAGAGAAAAAGCAAGCTTTGAAAGCCTTTTATGTTTTACAGTTTCAGGAGAAAAGTTGGATTCCAATCTGTGAAAGAAGTGATCCCAGGAGGATGGGTGGTACAGCCACATCGGAAGTAGTATGGAGGTTCCCCAAAAGCCAGAAATAGATCTTCCACAGGATCTATCTACACCAATTCTGGGCATATTCCCAAAAGATTCTATACCCCAGTACAGAGATGTCTGCTCATCCGTATTCATTGCTGCTCTATTCACAAGCACCAGGAAGTGGAAACATCCAAGATGTCCATCAATGGATGAGTGGGTAATGAAAACGTGGCACATGTACAGAATGGAAAGAAAATGAAGTTATAAACTTTACAGATAAATGGATGGAGGTGGAAATAATCATTCTGAGCCAGGTAATCCAGACTTGGAAAGACAAATGTCACATGTTCTCTCCCATATGAGGAGTCTAGCTTTGCATCTTTAGATATGTGTCTTTAAATTGGAGTACCCGTAGAAGGCAGTAGACTGGGGCCATAAGGGTGGGGTTTTCTGGGAAGGGGCATATAATTCAGGTCATATGAAGGGGGAACAGGAAATAATGGAACAGGAAGGGTTAAAGTAGGTGGAGTATAGGAGGCCAGTTAGAGGAGGGAGGCTGAGAAGGGATAACTAACACTACAAACCTTTGAAAATGCCATATGGAAATCTACTACTGTAGAGACTTCCTACAATATATGCATCTGCATCTACTAAAAGATTTTTAATAGAGTTTCCCTATACTTTCCTTAGACACTGTAGGCTATCAGATTAAAAAGCCAGTGCCAGGTACGGGTTACCTCTTAGAGGTGTTGGTCAGTGTGGTCCCAAAGACAATTCCCCAGCAATACCAAGCTGCTTCCATTGTTCTTTGTTAGACTTCGGATCTTGATGGTAAGACCCTATTGTTGAAGACAGCACATACTTGAGTCATAGGACATGGAGAAATCAAGAGAGCACTGAACTCGAAGTTTCATCTCTATTGCCTTGCTTTCATAGTTCTGGAAGATGCATGTTATCAGGGTAGAAATATAATCACAGTCTTGCCAAGCTGTGAACCCTGCGAGCTACAATAATGGCAAAATATGCCCACTGTATAACCACGGCATGAATGTTATGGAAATAACCAATTACTTTCCAGTTGGATTTAAAGCCCACTCCACAAGATGAAACTTGTGTTCAGCATTGCTATCTGGGTCAAAAAATCCTATGGCTGGCTAGGTCATAGACCTTAGGAGACAACCTAATACTATTATTCTGCTAAATAAACATAGTAATAAAGTTCCCCTATAATTCCATCTCTACACACATAGATTATTACATCTTCCAACCCTCACCAAGAAAGATTCTTTTCAGTAGATGGCAATAACACAGAGGCCACAACAGGTCAACATGCAGAGAACAAGAGACTGTGGAGTGTCCAGCTCTGACTGGGACATCCATATTACAGCCCCATTCCCTCAAGGCTCAAGGATCATCACAGAAGAAGGGACAGAAAAACTGCAAGAGCCAGAGATAATAGACATCTGCAGTGAAACAGCATTTGCTTGGCATGTCAGTACCACCGCATTTATGAGCTCACAGAGGTCCTGCACACACAAACTCACAGTGGCTGGAAATGCTTGCACAAGACCTGCATAAGGTCAGGCAAGCCAAAATCCCAGCATGGATGGAGGAAGGGCTCATGAAGTTCTACCCATGACTGAGGAGCTATTGGCAGCTGATGGTTGGGGGGAGCCACTTTTCTTCAAGAATGAGCCCCTAAGATGATCTAGTAGGTGGTCCTACATCCATGAACATACTGAGTGGACTTAGTGAGTTTACAATTTTCCAAAAAAATTTTTAAAGATCACATAAAGGTAGGAAGGAAAAGTGTTGGTGAAGAAAGTGAAAGAATTGGAGGGGAGGGAAAGTAGGGATAGATTTGATCAAAATGCATTATATTCTTGAACATTTTTTTAAATATCAAATGTAGTTACTAAGCCATGGGCAGTCAAATAACTCAGTCTCTATTGAAAAAGTCCCCATGCTCAAAGTGCGTAGGAAAGCCGGATCCAGCATCTTGGCCCTGCATCCTGATGGAGATACTAGAATGGATGGCACTGTACTTCTGGTGTTAAGCCTTCCAGAACTACACAGAGATGCCTGGTCACTCTCTTGAGAAGACACTCAATACATGGCAGGGGAAATTAACTTAAAGGAGGAAGGTGAACTTTGATCTTAGAGAACATGTGTGCCATCAAAGACAGGAACAAAGCCACAGACCTTAACTTCCTATGAGTTTTGCGCCTGGAGCAGGCTGGATGGCGAGCCTCTGGGGTCTGGTGCAAAGTTGCCAAAATAAGAAACACACTGTGGTAACAAGTAGCAATGGCCCATCCCATCAGCAAGAGCCGGGGTGGTCCTTGTCACTTTGGCTGATCTAGGCAGTTATATCTCAGAGATCAGAAGAAGATTTTCCCTGAGTGACCCTATCCATAGACAGAGGGGCAGCACCAGGGCCAGATTAGCAGTGTCATGGGAAAACTTGATCATAAATTTGGAATGATGGTTGGTCCATGTCCATTATGGATGACTAGCCTCATTCATTTATTTACTTTCTGGGCCAAGCCATGAGCTAAACCCTAGAGATCACAGAATCAAGACTTGGGTCCTTACCCTTGGTGTCTGAAAAATACAGTGAAGGGTACAAACACTTATTTACAATGTGTGATTGGTCCTACAATATTGGCATAGAAAAGAGCTAGAGAGCTTTAGAGGAGAAAGCAGTCAATTCCATCTGAGGGAATGGAGAGGGAGATGGTCAAGGAAGGCTATAAAGTGATTGACAATTGAATAGGTTTCACATGAGATTAGGTCACCAGATTAGGAGAAACATTGTTTCCAAGAATGGGACAGCATGTACAAAATTACAGAGTCTGAAAGCAAAAGGGACAGAATCCTTGACTTCTCAGTGTGGTCCTACACCTTGCCTATCAGACGGGTGACACTTCTGGTTGCTGTCCCACCCAGGTGTATGATAAAGGCTACTCATCTCATTTGTTCTGTCGTACTGATTCTTTTAAGTGCTTAACTGTGGCCCATAGCAGAAAATGAAAGATGGTTGTTTTATGACACTATTCCTGAAGAGACATGAACAAACATCTTTTCACCCCAGATAGGGATTCAATGACAGGCCACTGTGAGGATAGCGCCAAAGTCTAACTTGGTGAAACAACGAGGTCTACTGGGGTACTTGAAGAAGTTTCAGGTCCTTCCTAGTTTGGTTTCTGTTGCTGTGATAAACACCATGACCAAAAGCAACTTGGAAGGAAACAGTTTCAGGTTACAAGTTTCAGTCCATTATTGGGAGAAGTCAAAACAGGAACTCAAGGCAGGAACCTGGAAGGAGGAACACTGCTTACTCACTTGCTACCCCTGGCTTGCTCAAGTTAGCTTTCTTATACAGCCCAGGCCCACCTGTCCAGGAATGGCACTACCCACAGTGGACTGGGCACTCCCACATGTTAGTAATTAAGAAGATGCCTCACAGACATGGCCAAGGTCAATCTACTGGAGGAAATTCCTCAACTGAGGCTCACTCTCCCCAGGTATCTCTAGTTTGTGTCAAGTTGAGTGAGAGGTTACTTACAGGAGCAGAAATGAATGAGTCAAAGACAGCTGCATCCTCAAAAGAAACCCTCTCTCCCTTACAGGCAGATCCGAGGTTGGAGAGTGTCTTTTCTGGGTGGCTCAATTGGTCTGAGCCTCTTCCAAGCAGCTCTGCTTATCTGAGTGTCTCTCAGCAGCTTATACATGCTTAGGGAAGGAGGAATTTAGAGACTTTGGTCAGTTTCAGTGATTTCTTGAAGCTATTGAGTTGTTTACTTTCTGAGCTTATAGAGCTTCCCTGCAGAATGGAATGCTTCATCTCCTTTTAGAATACTCTGAGTCTTAATGAGCTTCTTTGGAGGATGGAGGTTTTATCTTGGAGGAACTTGTTACACAACAAAAGAAAACACAAGATCTTTCTTAACTTGCAAATAAATTAATTTTAAATATATGGAGATGAACAATAGCCATGACTTGGTGAATCCCTCCCATTTAGCTTTTTAGGCACATCATTCTTCACAAACAAGTGTCTGCCTTGTGGGCCATCTTGGTGTGAGAGTAAGGCCATGATTAGCAGCTGGAGTTTTCTACTTTCTCACACTAATCTCCAGTCACCTTGAACAGCCCCCTTGCATGATTCCATACTGCCATTCCTCAGAAAGGGCTCATTGCCTGCTTATTCTTTCTTGCAATAAAAGGTGTTGTGCTCTCTAAAAAGTTCTATTTTTGCTTTAAATGCTCAGCTGGGAACATTAAACTTTGTTTTGCTAAGTCATTTGTAACTGAAGCTGAACAAATAGCATATGATCCGAACTCTATAAATTTTTCTCCTAGCTTCAGAGACTTCCCCTCCCAAGAGCTTGAACTCTGGCACCTTCCCCACCCTCATGGTTGGAATATTTGAAATCCAAGGGTGAAACTTTCCCCAAGAGTTACGTTTAGCGCTGAAATAGTTCTGATTCACAGTTGGGACTTGGCCCCCACCCTTTCCCAGCCTGTCTGCATTTCTGCTGCCTCACCTGTCATTCAGGCCCTCACAGTGACTTCATGAGGGAAGGAGTTAAAGACAGAAGTGGAAAACCAAAAGAGAGGCCCCTAAAATATAAGCCCCATGCAAGTTCCCTCATAAAATCCCTGCATAGACTCTGCCAAATAATGACATGGATCAACCATTCACCGTGTGCCAAGCATCAGGGATACCATGAAAAACACATCAAAGACCTATGCCTCTATAGAAGCAGAAAACAGGGAACATTATGACAGAAAGAAGAAATACAAAACTGGCTCTGTGGCTGGACATGGTTTGAACATTCTCTAGGGGTCCATGTGTCAATGTTGAATTCCTCCTGTGAGAGTGGAAACGATCTAATGCTTGGAAGTTGGAGGTGAATTGGATTCAGCAACCTCATCAAGGGGAGCCCCAGAATTTAATCCTGGTGGTTTTATAATAAGAGAGATCAGAGAGACAGACGCATACACACTCCCTGTCTCTTGCCATCTGATGGCATCACAATCCCCAACAAGCTTCACTTTTCATTATCCAGAAGTTGCCCGAAAGCAGTATTGTGGCTAATCCCTTTCTGTGTATGCTATTCCTGGATTATCCTCAGATCGCTATTTTATTGAGGCCTCAAGGAAAAGAAGTGATAACAACTTGGTTTCATGCAAGTTTTAAATTTCTCATTTTTAAAATTTATCTGATAAGAGCACCATGCTATCTTACTGTTTGTTTTCTTTAATCCAGACCTATAGTCCCAGCTACTAAAGTGGCAGAGGCAGAGGGAATCACAAATTGAAGTCCTGTCTGGCCTACAGAGTGAGTTTGAGGTCAACCTAGGAACTTACTGAGATCTCGTCTCAGAATTTAAAAAGAAAAAAATATTAAAAAGAGGTCTGAGACCTGAACTTTCCTACAGCCTGCACAGCTCCAATCTCCCCAGCCCCACATCCTGTTCTCCTAGCCTTGGGCACAGGTCTGCTTTTGCTGTCAACATCCCAGATCTCTGAACTACCCTCTTAGTCCAGACTGGCCCATTGCATCCTGATCCCCTGTACCTAGACCAGCTCAATTTTAATTTTTCAGTCTAGTTTCATAGAGTCTTCACAGGCTGTCCCCATCCCCAACTTGCCTTGAATTCCCCAGACCAGCCTTCTGCCATGGTAAGTCTGACCATACCCACCGCGCCTTAACTCCTCTACAGCCTGAGCAACTCCAGTCTCCCAGACCCCACATCCTGTTCTTCCAGCCTTGGGCACAGACCCCTTTTTCTCTTAGCACCCCAAATCTCTGGACTATCCTCTTAGCTCCACAAGTTCTTGAGCTCTCCAAATTGAGTCCTGCCCATCCCCCTACACTGGGACCATCTACAGCCCCTCCCACTGCTGCAGGGCTAGCCTTCCCTGCCCTTTAGTGGGGGCCCAGACTTTGGCAGACTGCATGAAATCTCTTGATTCCAAGCTCTGCTTAACAAGCTTCCCAAATTGTGTTGTGCCTGCTGGCTAGAGGCACCCATACCTTAGGAGGAAGCCTGAGAGCATCAAATTCTTGCCTGACTTGAGTCTCTGCAGGAACTCCTGAGTAGCTGGATGAGAGCCATCTGGTCCTTCCAATATAAAATCAAAAGTTAGAACCTGAAGCCTAGATCAACAAGCTTTTCATGCCAATAAAAAAACAACCAAGGCACATCAAACATACAAACAGAAACAAACCAGCTCAACAAATGAAGGCTGGAGTCTCACCAGAATCACAAACAACAAAGGAGATCCACATGCCAAAATCACACTGAAAAAATAATAATATGAAAAAAAACAAATAATATATCCCCAACAAACACCAACAGTCCTATAGAGGAGTTCTACAATGAGTACCCCTAGAGGTAACCCACCATATAGAATTTAAAAGAACAATCATAAACATGATCAAAGAATTCCAATTTAATGAACAGACAACAAACAAATCAAAGACCTAAAAGAAGATAGAGATAAACTTCTGACTGAATTCACAAAGGCAATAGAAGCATTAAAGAAAACTCAGGCTGAAATGAAGAAGGAAGTAAAACACTCAATAAGCCAATTAGAAATGACAGGAGAAAGCCTCACTAGTAGAATGAATGAAATGAAAAACAGAATATAAAGACTAGATGGTAAAGTTGAAGAATTGGATCACTCAAACAAAGATTATGAAAAATTTAAGAAAACACAGGAATGGAATATTCTGGAAACGTGGAGCACCATGCAAAGACTAAATTTACACATCATAGGCATAGAAGAAGAAGAATCTCAGGATAATGTTACGGACCAGATCTTCAACAGGATTGTAGAAAAAAATTTCCCAAAATTAAAGAAAGACATTCCCATACAACAAGTGCATAGAACACCAAATAGACAGGACCAGAAAAGAAACTCTCCATAGCACATCACAGTAAACACTAAACACACAGAAGAAAGAGAGAATGCTGAAAGCTACAAAAGAAAAACAACAAATCACATATAAAGGAAAACACATCAGAATTACAGCTGAATTTTCAAAGCAAACTATAAAAGCCAGAAGAGCCTGGACTAAAGTATTCCCAGTTCTAAATGAACGCCAACCCAGAATACTTTAAAGACACAGATTAATCCTAATTCACTAATAGTAGGGGACTTCAATACCCCTACTGTCTCCATTAGACAGGTCAACCAGACAAAGAATAAACAGAGAGACATCGGAATTAAACAATACTATATATCAAATTGACCTAACAGACATATACTGAATATTCCACTCAAGCAGCAATGAATATACTTTCTATTTAGCAACACACGGAACTTTCTCCAAAATCAACCACATACTGGGGCACAAAACAAGCCTCAATAAATACAAAAATTTGAAATAATTCCATGCATTCTATCAGAGCATAATGAAATAACTACATGAACTCATGGAAATTAAACAACATACACCTGAGTGATGAGTGGATCAAAGGATAAATCAAGAAAGAAATAAAAGTATTCCTGGAATTAAACATAAAAGACACTATAACACAACAAATCCTCTGGGACACCTTAAAAGCAGTCCTTAAGGGTCCACACAGAGGAAACATTTCCTCCATCCTTCAAAGTGAAGCCAGCCATGGTTGAGCAAGACTTTGACTTATCTTCACATAGATGGAACTGGTAAAAGAAAGGAGCCAGGGGCTTCTCCCAAGCCCATGTGACCCCTGAAGAACAGACACTCAAACAACCTTAAGAGTAAAAATAAATTGGTTTATTTGGGCCAACTGTATGGTTTTAAACACCCAAAAGGAAAGTATAACCAAAAATTAAAGTGATCAGTATAATTCTTTAAGAGTCCATGTGTATAGCTAAAGGCTATATAACAAGAAACAATGCCAGACAGAAACCTTCCTTTGAATTATTGGCCAGGGTAGCCCAAGAGACTCCCAGACAGTAGCCCAGCATAGAACTGGGAAAATAAACAGAAGACCCCAATCTTATCTAAAGGAATGTTGGCAACTGATTGCTGCTGGATGAGGAAGACATGATCTTCCTAAAACAAGGAACTCTAGATAGGCTGACTAGACTCAGCAGATGGACTAGCACTGGGAAACCGTTCAGGGCACTGATAACACAGTGGATAGTAACAGGGATGACAGAGTATATAGGCTTCAGTGGGTGGGAGAGGGGAAGGCTATGGGAGGGTGCCATTTGGAATCCAAGTATAAAGATGAATAAGATTGTTTGGGTTGTTCTGTATGAAATACACACAAGAAATCAATAAATAAAAAATGAGTTATATTTGGGGATGAAGCATAAAATTTGCTTCATGTTAATTAGTAGATATGAAAAACATTACCATTGAAATCTACCTGATGAATTTATATCTATGCTCAGATGTCAAGGATCTCAGAAAGTAACCAACTGTGACTAGTAATAATCAGATATATAGACATTAGAGATGTATGCACAAACTTCTAGGTGATAGTTGCATTTTAAATGAGCTTATCTGTATGAAACAGTACATTTTAAAATGAAACAGAAATCTTTTTTAAAGATTAGAACCTCCTTCAATTTTATGTCTTATAGGGTTTATACTGAGTACAATAATGTATAAATGTATTAGTTCAAC
>NW_008332644.1:717734-746877 GCF_000622305.1 Nannospalax galili | reverse complement strand
AAAAAATTATAAATTTCTAAAAAATAAAAATAAAAGCATTCCTTAGAGGGAACTTTGTAGCTCCAAGTGCCTACATTAAAAAATTAGAAAGAAGACAAATGAATGAGTTAACATTGCAACTCAAGGCTGTCGAAAGGCTACAGCAAATGAAACCCAAACCCAGCAGACAAGAGAAAATAACAAAAATCAGGGCAGAAATTAATGAAATAGAAACAAAGAAAACAATACAAAGAATCAATGAATCCAAGAGCTGGTTCTTTGAAAAGATAAACAAGATAGACAGACCCTTAGCCCAGTTAACCAAAAGAAAGAAAGAGCAACTCCAAATCAACAAAATCAGAGATGAGAGGGGAAACCAAAACAGACAACAAAAAGATCCAGAACATTATAAGGAAATACTTCAAAAACCTATACACTATTAAATTTGAAAGCCTAAAAGAAATGGATGTATATAAAAATCATGGGAATAACTAAAGCTAAACCATGAAGAGATCAACAGCTTATATAGACCCATAACACATAAGGAAATTGAAACAATAATACAAAACCTCTTGCCTAAGAAAAGCCCAGGCCCAGATAGAGTCACAGCAGAATTCTACCAGAAATTTAAAGAAGATCTATATTCGATATTAAATTATTCAAAAATATGGAAACAAAGGGAGAACTCCCAAATTCCTTTTATGAAGCCAGCATCAATCTAATACTAAAACCGCATAAAGACACAACCAAAAAAGAAAACTATACACCCATATCCTTAATGAACATAGATACAAAAATTCTCAACAAAATACTTGCAAACTGCATATAGCCACACATCAAAAAGATCATCCACAATGATCAAGTAGGCTTAATTCCAGAGATGCAGGGATGGTTCAATATATGTAAGTCAATAAACGTCATAAATCATGTAAATGGACACATTTCAATAGATGCAGAGAAGGCCTTTGACAAAATTCAACATGTGTGGTGGTTGAATGAAAATGTCCCCCATAGGCTCCAAATAGTTGGAAATTTTTATCTTCAGTTGGAGGCGCTGTTTTCGAAGGTCATAGAAGGTGTGGTCATGCTGGAGGAAGCACGTCACTGAGGGCACATGTCCAGTCACTTCCTTGCATCCTATACCTGCTTGAAGATGTAGAGCTTAGCTTCCACTCCTCCTCCATCCACCTCTGCCACTATGCCTCCCCCCCATGATAGATTCTTGCCCCTTGGAACCATAGCTCAAATAAACTCTTCCTTCTATAAGTTTCTTTGTTCAGTGTTTCTATCACAACAACAGAAAAGTAACTAATACAACATGCATTTATGATAAAATTCCTAGAGCGAATTGGATTGGAGGGAATACACCTCAACATAATTAAATCTATATACAACAAACCCACAGCCACCATCATTCTAAATGGAGAGAAACTGAAAGCATTCCCATTAAAATCAGGAACCAGAAAAAGATGTCCACTAACTACAATCTTTTTTAATATATGGCTTGAAATACTTGTTAGAGCAATAAGACAAGAGAAGGAAATTAAAAGAGTACTAATTGGAAAAGAAGAGGTAAAATTGTCCCTTTTTGCAGATGATATGATATTGTGCCTGAGAAATGCCAAAAATCCTACCAGAAAACTTCTAGAAATGAATAACACTTTCAGTAAAAAGGCAGGTTATAAAATTAATCTACAAAAATCAGTAGGGTTTCTATATACCAATAAGAAGCAATTGGAGAAAGAATACATGGAAACCCTCCCATTTACAATAGCTTCAAAATAAAATAAAATATTTTGGAATAAACCTGACTAAAGACATTAAAGATCTCTACAATGAAAGTGTTAAATCTTTAAAGAAATAGATTGAGGAAGACACCAGAAGATGGAAGGACCTCGCATGCTCATGGATTGGAAGAATTAATTTTGTGGAAATGACCATCCTACCAAAAGCCATTTATAGGTTCAATGCAATGCCAATCAAAATATCCATAACATTCTTCACAGAATTAGAAAAAAAATCCTAAAATTCATATGGAAGCACAAAAGGCCCTGGATAGCCAAAGAGCCCCTGAGCACAAAGAGCAATGCTGGGGGAATTACTATACCAGATTTCAATCTGTATTACAGAGTTGTAGTCATAAAAACAGCATGGTACTGGCACAAAAAATAGACCCATAAATCAATGGAACATAATTGAAGACATGAGTACATGCAATTTCAGTCACCTGGTATTTGACAAAGGTGCCAAGAACACACAATGGAGGAAAGACAGCATCTTCAATAAATGGTGCTAGAAAAACCGAATCTCCACCTGTAGAAGAATGAAACTAGATCCTTATCTTTCACCGCAAGAAAACTTTAGCAATAACCTTCAAGATCTTCAAGATATAGGTGTAGGAAAGGACTTTCTAAATCGATATCAGTTGCTCAGGAATTAAGGTCAAGAATCAACAAGCAGTACCTCATTAAACTAAAAAGCTTCTATTGACAAAAGAAACAGCCACAAAAGTGGAGAGAAAATCCAGAGTGGGAGAAAATCTTCACCAGTAACACATCTGACAGAGGTTTAACATCCAGAATATATAAAGAACTCAAAAAACAAAGAATCAAGAAAGCAAGTGACCCAATTTAAAGATGGGTTAAGGATCAAAACAGACTTCTCAAAAGAAGAAATAAAGATGGCTAAGAAACATCTTAAAAGGTTTTTAGCTGTTACTAATTAGGGAAATGCAAATTAAAACCACTTTAAGATTTCATCTTACCCCAAGATCAAGAGAACAAATGATACTAAATGCTGGAGAGGATGTGGGGAAAGGGAAAAGCTCATCCACTGCTGGTGGGATTGCAAACCCGTGCAACCCCTTTGGAAAGCAGTGTGGCGAACACTTAGAAAACTGAAAATGAACCTACCATTTGACTCGGTTATGCCACTTCTCAGCATATACCCACAGGACTCATCCTATCACAGACACACTTGTACATCCACGTTTGTTGCTGCTCTTTTCACAATAGCTAAAAGATGGAAGCAGCCTAAATGTCCCTCAACTGATGAGTGGATAATGAAAATGTGATATATTTACACAATGAAATTCTACTCAGCAGTAAAGAAAGATGAAATCATGAAATTTGCAGATAAATGGATGGAACTGGAAACTGTTATACTAAGTAAAATTACACAGACTCAGAAAAAAATCAAACAATGTATGTTCTCCTTCATATGTGGAGCTTAGCACCAAATCCTCATATGTGATTATATATCCTGGAAGCCACTTACCCTGAAGGCTAGCCTTCATAGCTTTGGAAAGTACTATGCAAGCTGCTAAGGGAGAACATCAATCGATGATTCAGCACCAGCTTCAAGACCAAATAACCACATCAATGATCTGCACTGCATATGACATTGGTGCCGTAGTGGCACTTTTATCTTGAGGGCAATCAACAGTACCTAATTGGACTAAAAGCCCACTCAATGGGAGGAAACTCAAATGTGGTACTTTAAACATAACCAAATACACATGGTTGGAGAGGTTATAGATATTTGAGAAAACCCCAAAACTGTCACATCCCTGGACTAATGTAATTTCTTACTAGGTGCAATATACATATCCTTATATTTACAGATAAATATCCTAGTTACCAATCATCAAAGAAGTTTCTTTTGCGCCAGGTGGAGACTATTACCAAGTACCACAAATGGTCACACATAGACATTTTCTATGAATTTCCCAACCTAAGTCACACATCTACAATGTAACCTCTACATGTAAGGCTCACAGAACATAGAACAGGGGTAAAGAGGACACTAATGAATCTTTCAATTCTCATTAATGAAGTTCCCTCATGCAAGAGAGGGTCAGGAACACAAAAGGTCACAAATGGCCAAAACATAGAGATTAAGAGTCTGCAGAATGCTAGTCTGTGGTCAGGATTCCTATATTGATCTTCACCCACCCAAAGCTCACGGCCATTTCAGAGGAGAGGGCAGAAAGATTCTAAGAGCCAGGGGGGAGGTACATGACCATATGGAAATAGAGTCCTACAAGTTCCTGGGAACCTGCTCATATAAACCTACAGCAATGGTGTCAGTGCACACAAGTTCCATGGAAACTCAAGCAAACAAAAACCCAGCATAGAACTGGGAAACTGACAGCAGACTCCAGTCTTAGCTCAAGAAATATCAGCAACTGATTGCTGCTGGGTGAGGAAGAGCTGATCTTCCTAAAGTGAGGGACTCTAAACAAGCTGACTAGACCTCAGTAGATGAACTTGCACTGAGGAACATCTGGGGACACTAACTTGACACAAAAGGCCTTAACACAAATGACACAATGTATGAATTCCAGTCGGGGGACTATGGGAGGTGCCAGTGGGAAAGGGGTATAAAGATGATTAAGATGATTGGGATGTTCTTTATTAAATACACAAATATTCAATAAAATTTTTTGAAAAAAACTGAATAAAAATAACTAAATCAAAAAAAGATGTCTGATTTTATAGCTCAGTGTTTGCCTACCATACTGAAGGGTACTGCAAATTTTTAAGATGAAATAAAATAGATATCACACATTTGAAATCAATTCAGATTGACATGTGTATATATATATATATATTATCAAGTGTATTATTTCTGCCCTCTGCTTTGCATTCCATCTTGTTCACACAGCACACTTGACCCATTGCGCTGCTGTTGGCTGTCTAGTTCGCTTCTAATTCCTTGTTGCCAAATACTTTGCCTTAAACAAAAATCCTAATAAATGTCTCCTTGTGTTCTGAGGTTCTCTGAATTAGACAGGTGTGAGACTACTGGTCCTCCCACACAGGGTTTCGTGGTGTAGCCTTGATTGACCTGGAACTTGTTATGTGACAGACTAGACCTATCTCAAAATCACAAAGCTCTGCCTGCCCCTGCTTCCCAAATGCTGGTGTTAAAGGCACCATGTCTGGCTTGCAGCTTTAACATTCCACATTGTTTTGTCAGGGGCATGCATGGCAGTGTTACCAAACACAAATGTCTGCTTTTTGCTCCCACCCTAAATAACCTCCTAAATGCTTGTCAAGGTTATTGCCTCCGTTGGGATCATTTTTTGCTTTGGTCTCATAGATCCACATATTTTTCTCCTATTTCACTGTATCTCACTAGCCATTTCTTCCCAGTCCCCTCCATGTCTTCTTCCTGGATGCCACCGAGATCAGCCTGAGGGCTGGAGTCCTTCTCTCGATGTACTATGCGAACCTAAGGGGCGTTCACACTCTCCCATGCCCTCCCTGCATGCACAGCCCTGACCTTCAGAAGAAATGCCCAACTTACACATCTGTCCACTAGCTCGCTGCTGACACTGAATTTCTGGACCTTCACACTAACCAAGCCCATGATTAAACTATTTTTTAATAAATAGATAATTTATTCTTTCTTAAAATTGTGTTTTTATTGAATTTTTGTGCATTTCATACAATGCATCTTAAAATAATATTTAGACCCCTCCCTTATCTGTGCCCTTCAGAACCCACCCACAAAATTTCATGCATTCTGTCATATATATTAAGACCTATGGAATCAAGTTTGTGTACCCAGTTGTCCCTCGATGTGAGTTATCCGCTGAGCCTGGTCAGCCTTTCTAGCATCCATCATTCCCTTAAAGATCAAGTCTCTTTCACCAGCATGGATCAGCTCCAATAGTTCTTCAGCTAAGTTTGGGGCCTCCTGCCCATTTCCCCAGCTCTATACTGGTTTTTGTCTGCTTGAGTTTGCATGGGTCTTGCATGCTGACACCTTGATTCTCCTCCACAATCTGCCCATCATCTTGTTCTCCAGTTCAGTAAACTGCAGTTCCACACTGACCCCTTCACTCTCTAGCAAGAAATGCTACTCCACAGTGCAGCTACTGCACCTGCTCTTTCCTTTGATGCTTTGAATGTCTAGAATAAACCTGTAAATTCAGAAGATATATTTAAGAAAACTTCCCCCATCTGATTGTATTAGAGAGAAACAAACACTGCCCTTGTCAAGGCAATAGTGGGGACAGAAGCCCTCTGCTGGCTCTGGCCCTCCATGGCACCCTAGTCTCCCACCCCTGCTCCTGGCAGCCATCATAGCTGTCTGCCTCCTCACATGGTGATCTAAACTCCTGCCCCACAGTGATGTCTCGTCATATTTGTATTGATAGCTGGGGGTGGCGATGAAGCCCATCCCCCTCTGTGGCTGATGGTGGCTGACTCCAGTCCTTCTCTGGCTTTCCCATGACATATCCAGAGATGAGTTCAGGGAGCGATCCCAAAACACACGGTGATCAAGGATCCTATGCAGGTGAGTGTGGATTTATCTGAAGCATTTCTGCATATTTTTAAAAGACAACCACCTAATCCAATGTTTTGCTAAGAAAATAAGCAAATATCTTTCATAAAATTATGAAACCATTTATAAACTATAGACACACACTAGCAACTTTATTCCTCCTTGAGATCCTAACTAAAACAAGGCTATACTGACCAACAGCTTGATGGTGAATTTAAGACCCACTGTCAAAACCAACTGAGGCTCATCAAGTTGTAAAAGTTATGCTGGGAAGCCTAAACAGATTTAGAAGTGTGAGATCTCACCAAGTTAGTGTCAGGTGGAGATACTTACATAAGAAACCACCCTTGCAAAGTGGATGCGAGAATTAAATGAGGAAAAGGAAAACTGAGTCAAGAGAAGGGATATTCTTCATTAAAGTATTTGATTTGATTTCTTTTTTCTTTGCAAGAGAATGAAGTGTTAATAAAAGAAGCATCTCGTAAAGGCCTCCTCATACAAGGTGTTGGTATTTTATGTAGTATTAATAGAAATAAGGAAAGGTAATCACTGAATGTTTAAATAGAAGACTAGCTAATACAATCCAACTCTCCCTTCTCCCAGTAGCTTCTGTGAAGGTTTTTCTGCCAAAGGACCATTCAATGTAGCACACATGAGCATGTGGTTATTATGCAGGGAGAGTTTTACTCTCCTGCAGTTATCTGGCATCAAAAGCATCCTCTGAGTGGTGAGGGTCTTCAGTTGCTGAGAAACAGAAGAATTCTTTTGCCTGAAAATCTGACTGCTTTTGATCTGTCTGCTTCCCATTTTGCTGCCCATCTTTCTGCTGGCATGCGATGCTGGGTGGCGTTAGGCAAGGAATGCAGGCAGGAAAAATGCAATGTTGTAGGAAGCAAATGATCACTCAGAGACTCCACTGTTTAATATTGCAAAAGCTTGTAGAGGGAGTGCTTGAGAAAAGCCAGTGGGCAAGTCACATTCCCCCATTCCAGTCAGTTCCCATACTCTCCTGCATTTTCCAACTTCCTTTAGGGAAAAAGAACCATCCCCTAAATGCCTCCCCACACAAGACTGAACTACCTAGCAAAGTGACTCCCAATAGGGCAAATCTAGATGGTTCCCATCATCAGAATGAATTGGTTTAATAACCTCAATAACTGGAGTTTTCAGTTTGTTTTGTTCTGCTAGCTGAGTCCTGTTTGTGAATGAAATTATATATCTGGTATTCCCTCTTCTCTTCCCTTGTACTTCTGTAAGGTTTGAGGACCTAATCAAAGATGCAGGTATTCCGCCACAGTAGCAAATACATGCCTATTCATAGAGCAAAAGTGCAGGCATAGACCACATTAAAAACTCTTACCCTAATTTTTTCCACAGTGATCCAGTCCCACTGTTTGATAACATTTGGCACATAGTCACATGAGCTAATACAAGTGGGAGTAAATTTAAACACATTCCCCAGGATCCTTGAAGTTGTGACTATTGGAAACCACACAAATGCCAGTCTAAGTTAAGAACTGCAGTAAGATATGAGTGTGGGCAGCACAGTCTAGAAGACAGAATATGCATCTCAGCTCCCTTCTCTATTCACCTGCTTTGTGTCTTGGGAAAGTTGTCTAACTCTGTGGCAGTTCATCCTGATTTTGAACTTGGTTAGATCATGAAGGGCCTGGGATGTTAGTAAAGCATTGCTCTGGATATGCTTGAAAGGGCATTTCCAAGGAGGATTTTCTGAGAGGGGAAGACCTACCCTGAATGTGGATGACCTGCCCAGATGCTAAGGGGTGAGATGTACTAAAAAGAGAGAAGGCAGAAAGTCAGATAACATTCTCATTCTCTCTCTCTCCCACCCTCCCTCCCTCCCTCCCTCCCACTCTCTGCCATGATGTGAATTGCTCTGGTCTGCTGTGCCTAACAGTGATGAATGGACGCCTTTAAGACCATAAGCCAAAATAAATTCTTCCTCCTTTTGATTGTTTCTCTAAAGTATTTGGTCACATCAGTGAAAAATTTCTAATGCACAGAGATATTTCCCAGCTGGGAAAAGGAAGAAAGCTAATAAGATCAATAAAACCCTCCTAGGGTCAATGCTGCTCAATACTCCTGAGGACCCAGTACACTCCCCACAAAGTTAGCAATTGCTGTGTGTGCTTTAATAAACTCAAACCATTGGCACTTTGCTATTTTGCTACTTTGTATTTTTTCTTATCTTAAACATAATGATTCAGAAACATACAAATTCAGGATCAAGGAAGAGAATCCTGTCCCAAGGTCTCCAAAGCAGGCAGATTTCCATCTGGCTTCTAAATGCCCTTAACCCCCATGAACTAACACCACAGGAAGACGTGTGGTTCGTTAAGTAATCCTTTCCAATTTGGGACAGGTCTGTACATAGAGAACCTTTTACTTGTGTTGGGATGAACTCTCCCTTCACCGCCTCTGCTATTTCTAATATGCTATTTAAAACAGGTAGAATTAGTCTCTAGCACGAGACAGGTTCAGAAGGCAGGAATATAGTCATATTCATCTCTATGTTTCTCTACCAATGTGATAGGACCTAGCTCTGGATGGATGCTCACTTTTTATCTAATCCATTCAGGCCTTAAATATTTGTTAACAGTCATGTGTTGCCCTCAGAGACTTAAAATTAATTTACCCCTATTTCTTCATAAGTAGTATATAACATGGTTCTCAGAATGTTCATATAAACAGTCCTTTAGCTGAACACAATACTCCAGGGCTCTCTGAACAGGCCAAAAAAGCATCACCAGCCACCTAATTCTACTCTCCCTATTCACTCCTTCATTCATCAAATCATTCATCAAATTGAACGTGGTTCACCAGCCACACTCATTCCTAGAAAACTCTTGGAGACTCCAAAGTAGGAATTATATTTAGTTAGTACACATCTCAACTCACTTGGCTGTTGACTAATGATTACATTTCCCTTTAGGGAGAAAACATGCTAGTTCTTTCTAAATCTGTCCTGGTACTAATTTCAGATCACATGAACCATTGAATCATTTTGTTGTTGTTGTTGTTGTTGTTGTTGTTGTTGTTGTTTCTAATGTTGAATTTCTGTTCACATTCTTAACTGACCTACTCTTTCTCAAAATTAATTTTTAAAGAGATTTTTTTTCTCTCTTTTATAGTTGTAAGTTAATTATCCCTTTCTATACAATTTCTAGAGGTTGGAAATCTTTCTTTTGCTCCCTTTACTAGGTGGAAAATATATATCTCCCTCTCAGTTTTCATCTACACAATTATGGAAACTATGCCAGGCATTTCCAGAGAAGCCCTGCCTTCAGGTAACTATCACCAAGAGACGGGGCAGGCGGGGAGGGGCAGGTGAAATAAGGAAGGAAAAGAAATGTTTTCCTACCCAAGATTTTAAAAAATATTCTGTACTTCTGCAAGCAAGTCAGCTACAGGAGGAGATGAAACTTTGTCTTGTTCCCAAGAAACAACTGACAGATTTAATTTAAACACAGTCCTTGAAAGAGCCCAGGGAGTCTAGGATATCTAGTTATTCTCTAAACCCATGATACAACAGGACAGAAGGGGAGTGTGTCCCTAATAAATATTGATAGTGGCTCCCAGACTTTCAAATGATGACTGTTTTCAAAGGCAGAGCCTTTTATCTGAAGGGTCAGATTGACAGACAATGATTTCGAAGCTCTTTCATCAACAAAACGGGTGGAGAAATCCTAGCATAATTTTTTGTGATTTTTTTTTTAAAGACTTGTATGTCTACAACTTTCAATCCAGTAGCTCTTTTTCTGAATTAAGTTCTCTTTCTCAGGAAGTAAAACAAAAAAAGTTTTCAGACTCTTCAAGGTCAAACTACCAATCAGTGGGAAATCTGAAGACAGGTTGATTCAGTGAGGAAGAGACGACCTGGACAGTCTAACCCTTCGTGACTGAAGATCCAAGAGACACAGCAAGGGCCAACATGGCTTCCCTACCATCTGCCCGCTGTTAGTGGTGTGTGTATAGCCTTTTATAAAGGAAACCAATGTACCTCAACCCTTTGGGCTTTTCCTGCTTACCCGATTTCACAGAAAACAAGCAGGGGGAGTTGGGGTGCAACTCCAAGTGACTTGAATGGGAAGCCAAAGGCATTTCAGATGGTGTTTTCAACTCTTCTTCCCAGGCAGAGTGGAGACTCTGGAAGAAAAAAGAGGTTTGGGTACATAAACAGTTGGTGAATTGGATTGAAATTGCAAGCTGCATTTTGATCCAACATGATAATTATGAAAGTGAATGCAAAATGCATCCAATGAAAGCTGAAGGCAAGACACAACTGAAGAGAGTTTGAAATTGTACACATGAGAAAAGTGCTCACATGAAATGAGTTTAACAGAAGACACACACACACACACACAGACACACACACACACATGCACACCTGTTTATAAAGAACATTAAGCTTCCTCAGAGCCAATGTAAAAGTCCTACCCTTCAGATGTACTGCTTAGCAGTTCCATGTCATATTCAGGGCTATAAGTACAGAGTGTCATAAAAGCAAACACACTATTTACAGCTTAGTGAGGGATCAGTAGCAGTTAAGAGTGTGCAATGGCATAATGATGAAGAGGATGGATTTTAACTGTCCAGATAGGTTATTGAACCCTGTGCCTCATTTTTATCACCTGAAAAGAGAAATAATAATTCCTATTCACATACTTGTTTCAAGAAACAAATTCTGATATGTGCAAAAGCACATGGGAACATGGAAAATACCCAGCAAACAATGACTGTAAAAAAATGAAAGAACCATTTACTTTCTGTATTATATATTTCTGTGATGTATTTTTCTAAGAAATATGAATTGTGATAATAATTAGGGGAAAAGAGGGGAAATATGCTTACTTACCAAGCTACAAATAAATACGCAATAATCTGAAGCTGACTTTTTGAAAGGTATGAGTATTTAGAAATCAAGACACAATTATCCAAATCCAACTTGCTTTTATCCCAGGTCATGTTACAGGGCAGTTAGGACTTAGAACCCACCTAGTCACCATATTGCTGGAAATGGAGTCCCATGCCTACTGACCTCTAGCACCCTGGCACCCCAGCACCCTTGGCACACAGAGCTTGTCAAGGGCACATACTAAGGTATCCTAGCTACAGCAGAGGGACAAAATGTGGAGTTTGTAGAGGGCTGAGTTGGTGGAGACATTTCACGTAGATTCTTCCCTGAGCAAAGGGTGTCCTCTCTTCTGGTAGGTGCTGAACTAGACACTAAACAGATGCTTGTGCAAATAAGGAAAAGCACAGCTACAGGAAACAGCTCCTCAGTTCAGCTGGCACAAATGGCTCCTCTAACAGTTCAACCACGGTGTACATTCAACTTCTAAGTACACCATGTTTTTCAGTGAAAAGAGGATAGTTTGGATTCTGAGAGAAAGATATCAAGTCCTCTCTCTTTTCAAAAATGTTTTCCTTCCATTTTGTTGGGCTGCCATATGTGGAGGTTTCATGCGTGCAGCTTCCCTGTCATGTCTAGAATACATTATCTAGCAGCAGGTGTCTTGTCCCTCTGACTTTTAGAACCTTTCCACCTCCTCTTCTGTGATGTTCCCTGAGCCTTATATGTAGATGTTGCATTGTAGATATATCGGTTGGGACTGGGCATCTCACAGTCACTTATTCTCTGGATTTTGAACAGTTGTGGAGCTTTGTAACAGTCTCCATCTTTTGCAAAAAGATGCTTCTTTGATGAGTGGCAAAAGCTATACTTGTCTTTGATATAAGGATCCCTGTTTAGAATATAGTAAGAAATTATGTTGGTCTAGGAAAGAGGTAGTAATACGTTCTATTCTAGGGTCTATGACCTCCCCAACCATATGTGCTTGGCCATGTTAACAGTATCATGCATGGATTCCCTCCTACTGTGTGGGGTTTAAGTCCAAGTAGACAGCTGTTGATTATCCCCAAGATCAAAGATTCAGTATTGCACACAATAGAGATAATTTGCTGGATTGGTCATCGTTGTGGTCCATAGACTTTACAGCTGGATAGGACCATTCATAGCTTTTCTCCCTCGGTAGTTTTCATAGCACCTTCTGATACTATAAGAGCTAGTCTTTGAGGAGCAGGCCTCCAGGTCAGTTCTACCTTGATTGCTCCATGTCCTGTGTCTAACGTATGTCATGTCTTCAGTAATAGGGTCTTACCTTCAAATTCTGGGAGGCAGCCAAGGGCTGTGGCAATAGCCTGTATTATTTGGGGAGTCTCTTGAATTACCTTGAACAGTAACTCAAAGTTTTCCTTTCCTTGCACTGTATTTTTGTTACATAGCCTTCAGCTATACACATATATGTTTATTTCTCAGAGGACATATGAAATAATACATTCCCACATGGTTTTTCACACTACCTAAGTATTACTAATGTTTCTTTCCTCTCTCTCCCTCTGTATAGTGCTCCCTCCTCCCTCCCCAGTTAATCTACCATCCATTTTCCCCATTTCTCTCCTTGATAGCACTTGTGACCTACTATCTCCCTCACTCAAGCTCCCTTTTTCTTTCCCCTCATGGTTCCTTGCTACTTTCCTGTCTTCTATGGTTACTTCAGAATATATAATCACATATAAATATTTGGAGGTAGGATCCACAAATGAGGGAAAACATGGGTCACTAGATCTTCTCTTGATTAGTTCATGCAAAGGCATATCACCCATCTGCTTATCTACAAATTTCATGATTTCAGGGGTTTTTTACAACTGAATAAAATTCTGTTGTGTATGTACCATATTTTCACTATCATTTCATCAGCTGTGGGACAAGTCGATGCTTCCATTTGCTAGCTGTTGCAAAAAGAAAGGCCATAAACATGGCTAAGCAACCATTTCTATAGTAGGATAACAAGTCCTTTGGGTACATGCCAAGGAGTGGTAAGGCTGGGTCACATGGTAGATTGTTGTGGGTTCCTCTCAGGCCAGCTGTGAAGGCCCTAACATGGATCGGGTCCCCTGCTGATGGGGGTAGGGCAAGAGGTGTGGAATAATGACACACAGACCCAGGAGTCTGGTAGAAGCAAGCACTAGGCAAGGTGCTGCAGGCTCATTTAATGCAGGAGAGGGCAGGCCTTATATTTCCCTTTTCTCCACCCCCAAGTCAGCATATCATTTTCTGATTGGTCTGCGCCATGCAGTCTGTCAGCAGTCACTGGGCTCCGTGAGCAGGGCTCCTTTTGGCAGGCTATTTGCTGGCCAAGAAGTGAAGTGAATTCTCACTGAATCCCAGGGCTCTGGATCCCCGCCATCTTTGGAGGCCTCCTGCTACAGTAGATCTAGTTTTAGCTTCTTTTTCTTATGTGAATATAATCTTTTCATTGAAATTTTGCAAACTTCATACAATACATTCTGATCATATTTAGGCCTCCTCTCCTATCTGAACCTCCCCATAGTCTCCCACTGGATTTCATACATTCTCTCATATATGTTAAGGCCTACTGAGCCAAATTTGTGTTTCCAAATTTTCCTCAGTGTGGGTCCATCCACTGGAGCTTGATCAATCCATCGACCATCTCCGCCTTAAATAAAACCAGTATGGTGTGACACCACAAAAAGACCAAACTTACAAATCATAAGCATACAGGAAGGAAAAGACTCTCAAGATAATGATATGGACAGATCTTCAACAGGATTGTAGAAGAAAATTTTATAAATTAAAGAAAGACATACCCATACAAATACAAGAAGCATAAACACCAGATAGACAGGACCAGGAAAGAAACTCTCCACGGCACAACATAGTAAAAACACTAAACAAACAGAACAAAGAGACAATACTGACAGCAAAAGAAAAACAACAAGTCACATACAAAGGAAAACGCATCAGAATTACAGCTGACTTTTCAGTGCAAACTATGAAAGCCAGAAGAGCCTGGACCAAAGTATTGCCAGTTTTAAATGACCACAGATGCCAACCCAGATTACTTTACCCAGCCAAAATGTCTATTATAGTCTAAGGGAAAAGAAAAATTTTCCATGACATAAATTGGCTGAAAGAATTCATGTCCACACAACGAGCCCTTCAGAGAGCTCTTGAAGAAATACAAAGAGCTGAAGAAATGAACAACTATACCCAAGGGGTTATGGAAAGAAACTTAATGAAGGTATAACTATGGAAATGCACAGCTATACCAAGAATGTGAACAAAAATTAAAATGACAGGAATCAATACACATCTTTCATTAATAATTTTAAATATCAATGGACTGAACTCCCCATTCAAAAGACGCAGACTAGTTGAATGGATTAAGAAACAGAACCCATATTTTTGTTGTCTGCAGGAAACTCATCTCACTTTCAAGGACAGGCACTACCTTAAGGTGAAAGGATGGAAAAAATATATCAAGCAAATGGTATAAGAAGAAAGCAGGTGTTGCAATTCTAATATCTGACAAAATAGACTTTAAACTAAAACTAATCAGAAGACGTAAAGAGGGCCACTTCATTCTGATCAAAGTAACAATCGACCAAGAGGATATTACAATTTTGAACATGTATTCACCAAACTCTGATGCACCCAACTTCATAAAAACAGTACTACAGGATTTATGAACCAGATTAATTCCAATTCATTAATAGTAGGGGACTTTAATGCCCCATTGCCTCCATTAGATAGGTCAACGGGACATAGAATTAACAGAGAGACATCTGAATTAAACAATACCATACATCAAATGGGCCTAACTGACATCTACTGAATATTCTACCCAAGCACCAAAGAATATGCTTTCTATTCAGCACCCCATGGAACCTTCTCCAATATCAATCATATACTGGGACAGAAAACAAACCTCAATAAATACAAAAAATTGAAATAATTCCATGCATTCTATTAGACAACAGTGCAATAAAGCTTAAAATCAACACTGGAAGAAACACTAGTAACTACATGAAGACATGGAGATTAAACAACACATTGCTGAATGACGAATGGGTCAGGGGAGAAATTAAGAAAGAAATAAAAGCATTCCTGAAACTAAATGAAAAGGACAATACAACACAACAAAACCTATGGGACATTTTGAAAGCTTAGAGGGAAGTTTATAGCTCTAAGTGCCTACATTAAAAATTTGGAAAGATCACAAATAAATGACTCAACATTGCAACTCAAGACACTTGAAAAGCAACAACAAATGAAACCCAAACCCAGCAGACACAAAGAAATAACAAAAATCAGAGCAGAAATTAATGAAATAGAAACAAAGAAAACAATACAAAGAATCAACGAATCCAAGAGCTGGTTCTTTGGAAAGTTAACCAAGATTAACAGATCTCTAGCCCAGTTAATCAAAAGAAAGAAAGAGCACCTCCAAATCAACAAAATCAGAGATGGAAGGGTAAACATCACAACAGACACCAAAAAGATCCAGAACATTATAAGGGAATACTTTAAAACCTATATACTACTAAATTTGAAAACCTAAAAGAAATGGACTGGTATCTAAGAGCATGGGAACCACCAAAACAAAACCAAGAAGAGAATAGCTTAAACAGACTCATAACACATAAGGAAACTGAAACAACAATACAAAACCTCCTGACTAATAAAAGCCCTGGACAAGATGGATTTACAGCAGAATTCTACCAGACATTTAAAGAAGATCTACATCCAATATTACTTAATTTATTCAAAAAAATAGAAATGGAGGGAGAACTTCCATTCCTTCTATGAAGCCAGCATCACTCTACTACCAAGCCAGGTTAAGATACAACCAAAAAAGAAAACTATAGACCCATATCCTTAATTAACATAGAAGCAAAATTCTCAACAAAATACTTGCAAACCATATACAGATACACATCAAAAAGACCGTCCACCATGATCAAGTTGGTTTTATTCTAGAGATGCAGGGATGGTTCAATATATGTAAGTCAATAAAGGTTATAAATCATATAAATGGACTCAAAGACAAGAACCATGTGGTCATCTCAATAGATGCATAGAAGGCCTTTGACAAAATTCAACATGCATTTATGTTCAAAGTCCTAGAGGGAATTGGACTGGAGGGAACATACCTCAACATAATTAAGGCCATATACAACAAACTCACAACCAACATCATTCTAAATGGAGAAAAACTGGAAGAATTCCCATTAAAATCAGGAACCACACAAGACTGTCCACTATCTCCACTCCTATTTAACATAGTGCTTGAAACTCTTACAAGAGCAATAAGACAATAGAAGGAAATTAAAGGAGTAATAATTGGAAAAGAAGAGATCAAATTATCTCTTTTTGCAGATGATATGATATATATTATATCTAAGGGATGCCAAAAATTCCACCCCAAAAATCTCCTAGAAATGAGTAACACTTTTAGTAAAGTGGCAGGTTACAAAATTATCTACAAAAGTCCATGGTCTTTCTATATGTCAATAACAAGCAATCAGAGAAAGAGTACATGGAAACACTCCCTTTCAAAATATCTGCAAAAAAAATCTCAAAATAAACCTGATCTTAAAGACCTCTACAATGAAAATTTTAAATATTTAAAGAAAGAGATTGAGGAAGACATCAGAAGATGGGAAGACCTCCCATGCTCATGGATTGGAAGAATTAATATTGTGAAAATGACTATCCTACCAAAAGCCATTTATAGATTCAATGCAATGCCAATCAAAATCCCATGACATTCTTCATAAAATTGGAAAAAAAAAAATCCTAAGATTCATATGGCAGCACAAAAGACCTCGAATAGCCAAAGCAACCCTAAGCACTAAGAGCAATGCTGGGGGGATTACTATACCATATCCATAGGGCACTGGACCATTTCTTCTCTTGGCACCGAGACCTCTGGACTGCCCTCTTGGCCAACACACCCACTGCTTCCTGATCCTTTGCACCCAGACCAACCCAATTCCTCAGTCAAGTCCCTGGGAGCCCTAGGGTCCTGTTCCCTTCCCCACCTCACCTTTTCATGCCTGAGACAAGCCCTCGACACAGGCCAACCAAGTCTCCAACTTCCTGAGTCTAGCATCTCCCCTTGATGGATGCAGACCTTAGGCGAAAGCCTGAGAGCATCTGATCTTCATCTGACTTGGGCCTCTGTGGGAAATCCTGAGAAGCAGGATGAAAGATATCTGCCTGCCCCCAAGAATCAAAAAATGGGACATCATTAAACTAAAAAGCTTCTGTATATCAAAAGAAGCAACCAAGGAAGTGAAGAGAAAACTCACGAATGGGAGAAAATCCTCACCAGCAACACGTCTGACAGAGGTTTACCGCCCAGAATATATAATGAATTCAAAAACCAAAGAATAAAGAAAGGAAGTAACTCAATTAAAAAATGGGCTAAGGACCTAACAGAGAGCTCTCAAAAGAAGAAATAAAGATGACTAAGAAGCATCTTAAAAGGTGTTCAACATCACTAGTAATTAGGGAAATGCAAATTAAAACCACTTTAAGATTTCATCTTACCCAAGTCAGACTGGCTAAGATCAAAAGAACAAATGACACCAAATGTTGGAGAGGATGTGGGGAAAGGGGAACACTCATTCACTGCTGGTGGGACTGCAAACTTGTTCAACCCCTATGGAAAGCAGTTGTGGAGAACTCTTGAAAAACTAAAAATGAACTTACCATTTGACCCAGTTATACCACTCCTTGGCATATACCCAAAGAACTCATCCTATTGCAGAGACACTTGTATATCCTTCTTTGTTGCTGCTCTTTTCACAATAGCTAAGAGATGGAAGCAATCTAAGTGTCCTTCAACTGACGACTGGGTAATGAAAATGTAGCTCATTTATATGATGGGGTTTTACTCAGCAGTAAAGAAAGATGAAATACTGAAATTTGAAGGTAAATGGATGGATCTAGAAACTGTTATACTAAGTGAAGTAACACAGGCTCAGAAAGAAAAAAAACGAATTATGTTCTCCCTCATATGTGGATCCTAGTGCCAAATCCTGATAAGTGAATGTATATCCAGACATAACTACAGGCGCCAGGATAATGAAAAGGAACCAAGGAGGTAAAGGAAAAGAAAGAATCTGAACGAGAAGAACAGTAGGAAACAGGTGTTAATAAGGGAGATATGGATAAAAATGGGGCTATTTTAAGAGGATGGGGGAGGGAAGGTTTTACAAGGAACATGGGGATAAAGGGAAAGAAAGAACTCAAGAAATGTGGGGCCATAGGAGAAGGGTATTATTAAGGGACAAATGGGAAAAATGGGAACACTTTAAATGGGGAAACCATGGTGGAAGGGTTAGACAATGCAAGGGATAAATAATGACTAGCTAGTTTTAAAAAAAAAAGAGGGAACCATATTAAGCGAACAACCTACTGACAAATTACACATACAACTAGCTCAAGGAATATAATATATGTCTAGGCAAGGTTTATGTGAGAACGTTTTTTCTTTGCCCAAGCTTTATCTAAATAGCACATGGTAATTAAAAGTACCAGACTGGTGAAACTAACCTTCTTGGATGTTTAACAGACATACTTTGAGGCCTATACTAATTTGGTCAGAGGGACATAAAGGACAGTTTTTGCTCCTTGCCGTCCTAGGTTGACTAAGTTCCAGGATACTATGAGAATCTCTCAAAATGTCCTGTAACTGTGGTAAGTCACTTGTCCTCTTGATCAAGGAGGCCATGGAGACCCCACTAAATGTACTTGAACCAGTGTCCAGTCTACAAAGAGGAGGGTCAACACAGAGGAAACATTTCCTCCATGGTTCCAAGTGAAGCCAGCCAAAGTCAAGCAGGAGCTTTGACTTATCTTCATGTAGACGGAACTGGTAAAATAATGGAGCCAGGGGCTCCTCCCAAGTCCATGTGACCCCTGAGGAACAGATCCTCAAACGGCCTTAAGAGTGAAAATAAATTGGTTTATCTGGGCCAACTTTATGGTCTTAAATACCCAAAAGGAAAGTATAACCAAAGGTTAAAAAGATCAATATAATTCTTTAAGAGCCCATGTGTATAGCTAAAGGCTACATAGCAAGAAACAATACCAGACAGGAAATACCTTCCTTTGAGTTGTTGGCCAGGGTGGCCCAAGAGACTCCCAGACAGTAGCCCAGCATAGAACTGGGAAAATAAACAGCAGACCCCAATCTTATCTAAAGGAATATTGGCAACAGCTTGCTGCTGGATGAGGAAGAGCTGATCTTCCTAAAATAAGGAACTCTAGATAGGCTGACTAGAGTCAGCTAATGGACAAGCACTGGGGAATGGCTGGGGGCTCCGACAACACAGTGGACAGTAATGGGGATGGCAGAGTATATGGGCTCCAGTGAGGAGGGGGTGGCTATGTGAAGGTGCCATTTGGGATGTGGGTATAAAGATGAATACAATTGTTTGGGATGTTCTGTATAAAATACACCCAAAAAAATCAACAAATAAAAAAATGAGTTATATTTGAGGAAGAAGCATAAAAATTTGTCTCATGTTAATTAGTAGAGGTGAAAGACATTACCATTGAAATCTACCTGATGACTTTATATCCATGCTCAGGTGCCAAGGATTTCAGAAAGTAACCGACTGTGACTAGCAATAATCAGATACATAGAGATTAGAGACACATGTGCAAACAGCTAAGTGTTAGTAGCATTAAAAATGAGTTTTTCTGTATGAAACAGTATATTTTAAAATTGAATGGAGATCTTTTTTCAAGGTTAAAACCTCATTCAATTTTATGTCTTACAGGGTTTATACTGAGTTCAATATTGTATAACTGTATTAATTCAACTTAATTCAACTGTGAACCTAAAAATTTACAGCCAATTTTGAAAGAGATGTGTTTTTGCTCTGGAAATTGTTATTGAATACATTCATGCTGTAATGAAATGCTTCTTTTAATCCTGTGGTTATTAAATAAATATTTTTAAAATAAAATAAAATATTTAAATTTAAAAAAAAAAAAGAAAACCAGCTTTCCGTCTCCTAGTAGTCATCAGTTGCCATTCGTTCCTCAGCTAACGTCGTCTCCATTTCCCCATGTCTATGCTTTATTTTTGTCTTGTTTTCAGCTTGCGTGGGTCTTGTGCACGCTGTCACCATTGCTTTAAGTTCATATAAGCAATTTCCCAGCTATCTGGAAAACTCTGTTTCCATCACCCCTGGGTCTGACAGTTTTCTTCCCCTTCTTCCTCAGTCCCTGAGCCCTGGGTGACAGAGGTTTGATTCCGGTGTCCTATGCAGGGATAAGCACTCTGCAGTCTCTTAATCTCTGCACTTTGACCAGCTGTGGCTTTCTGTATTAATCACCATCTGTTGCATGAGGAAGCTTCACTGCCGAGAGTTAAAAAAACGCCGTTAATATTCTCTATGTCCACTGTTCTGCTGTTTCCTGAGCCTTAGGTGCAGAGGCTGCATTGTAAATGTGTCACTTAGGGTTGGACACCTCACGGACATTTATTCGCTACATTTGACCAGTTGCATTACTCTGTATTAGTCTCTATCTGTTGCAAAACAAAAGGCTTTTTTGAGAAATGATGATAAGTACACTTCTCTGAATAAGGATATACGAATATATATGGATATATAAGGATATATAATATATTTAAAGTAGGGTAAGAAATTGCATTAGTCTAGGAATGTGACAAAAATAGGTTTTTCTCTAAGATTTAGGCCCTCTCTAGTCATGTGTATTTGGCTATGTTTACCATACCACACCTGGGCTCCCTCCCATTGAGTGAGACTTAAGTCCAATTAGGCAGCTGTTTATTACTCCCAAGATAAAAGTGCCACTACTGCACAGATAGTGATGGTTTGCTGGGCCAGTCATTCTTGTGGTTGGTTATTAGGGTTTACAGCGGGGCTGGACCATTGATTGGTTTTATGCCTTGGCAGTTTACAATCAATGTTTCATTATATGGCCTTTAAGTAGCCCTTAACATATATGACAGAATGCATGAAATAAGGTGGAGGCTATGGGAAGGTTCAGATAGGAGAGAGGATCTAAATATGTTCAATATGTATTGTATGAAGTTTGCAAATTTTCAATTAAAAAGATTATATTCACATGAGAAAAAGAAAATAAAATTATATCTACCATATGACCCAGCCTTACCATTCCTAGACATGTACCTAAAGGACCTGATATCCTACTACAGAGATGGTTACTTAGTTATGTTTGTGGCCTCTCTTTTCACACACACGATAACTGGACTCATGTGCAGCTATTATGTGTGTATTTTTAAGTAGGCTTTTGAACTAATACATTTCCCTCTGGTTTTTCACTCCAACTCAGCGTTATTTATCTCTCCTCTCTCTCTCCCTGTATAACCACCCTCCTTCCCTAATCCTCCCCCCCAATCAAAGTGCTCCTATTTTCTCCATTTTCCCCTTGATAACATCCATCTCCTACTCTCACTCTCTCAAGCTCCTTCTTCCCCTTTACCCTCATGGTTCCATTCCATTTTCCTACCTCCTCTTTACATCACGATGCATATTCCCGTAAGTATTTGGAGCTAAGATCCACAAATGAGAGAGAACATAATTGTTTTTCTGAGCCTGTGCTGCTTCACTTAGGAAAACAGCTTCTAGTTCCATCCATTTACCTGAAAATGTCATGATTTCATTTTTCTTTACTGCTGAGAATCCATTGTGTAAATGTACTACATAATAAATCATATAAATGGACTTAAAGAGAAAAATCACATGATCATCTTAATAGAGGCATAAAAAGTCTCTGACAAAATCCAATACATATTCATGATAAAAGCCCTAGAGGAAATTGGACTGGAGGAAACACCTCAACATGATTGAGTCAACATTAATCTAAATGAGGAAAAACTCAAAGTATTCCCGTTAAAATCAGGAACATCACAAGGCTGTTCACTATGCCCACTCCTTTTCAATACAGCAGTTGAAACTCTACCTAGAGCAATAAGACAAGAGAAAGAAATTAAAGGGGGTACTATTTGCAAATAATAATATTATACATGAGATCCCAAAAATTCCACCATAAAACTTTTAGAAACGAGCAACACTTTTAGGAAAATGGCAGGATACAAAATCAATTTACAAAAACCAGTAGCCTTTCTATATACCAATAACAACCAATCAGAGAAAGAGTTCATGGAAATACTCCCATTCACAATAGTCTCAAAAAAATCTAGAAATAAACCTAATCAAAGACATTAAGGACCTCTACAATGACAACTTTAAATCTGAAGAAAGAGATTGAGGAAAAGACAATGAGATGGAAAAACCTCCCAGGCTCAGTATTAATTTGTAGAATTAATATTGTGAAATGACCATCCTCCCCAAGTAATTTATAGCTTCAGTGAAATCCCAATCAAAATCCCCATGACATTTTTCACAGAAGTAGAAAGAAAAGTTCTAAAATACATATGGAACCCCAGAGGCCCTGGATAGGTGAAGCAATCCTGACTACAAAGACCAATGCAGGAGGTATTACAATATCAGATTACAATATCAAGATATATTACAGAGCTATTGTAATAAAACAGCATAGTACTTGAACAATGCTGGGAAGTTACTCATTTGAAATTACAGCAACTGTAACAGACCCATTAAAGCTCAATCCAGACAAATCCCAGCATAGACATGGAGAAGTAGGTAAGAAGCCCCAACCTTAGCTGAGGAGCTATTGCCAACTGATAACTTCTAGGATAGGGTGAGTTGGTTTTTTTAAGGCTACGATGCTAGATAGGTTGACAAGTCTGTAGATGGACCCACACCAAAAGACATTTGGGGACACAAATTTGACTCAATAGGCATTAATATATATGACAGAGTACATGAAATCTGGTAGGGGCCATAAGAGAGGTACAGACAGGGGAAGGGGTCTAAATGTGATCAAAATGTATTTCATGAAATTCACAACATTTAATATAAAAATGAAAAAAGTAGGAGTTTTGAAAGCATCATTTTGCATCTGCCTGATTCACAGACAGGCCATCAGTAGATAGTAACTCCTCCAGTAGAGCATGTGCTAGGAAACAAAAGATGCTCATAGATCCTCTTCTACCTAGAATTCAGTACAAGCAGGGAAATCTTTTTTACAGTACAGAAATATGGCAGACGCCACTTAGCCAAGTGATCACCAGTCCCACTGACAGTCCTGGGCACAGTGGAATCTGTGACTCCTGAGATAGTGCTTTGAGAAACTAAATAATCTCTGCAAAAGTCTTGCTTAACACTGAGTGCAATCATAAGAACTAATCCAACAAATACAACGTTGTACTCATAAAAGCAGCAGTCCTGGACTCTGTGAAAAAAGTGTCAACCCCATGAAAGATAAAATGAAGTCAGAGTGACAGTTCCAATGACAGTTCGGGAAAGCTCAGCTAGTGTGTTGCCACTCTGAGCTTGTCTCCAGAGATGTCTGGATCAGTCAACCAATGATGGGCTCTGGCTTAGATGGAAGCCAACAGAATCAGGCCACATCACTGATGGGGAGGGTGTTCAGTTTGCTCCTTCAACAATAGAAATACTGGATTTATTCACTGGTTTTTACTTATTTGCAATATTTTTAGTCTGCATGTGGGCATGTCTGTGTGTGTGTGTGCGTGTGTGTGTGTGTGTGTGTGTGTGTGTTTGTGTGTCCATCACTGGCCAAAACAACAACATCAGCTTGGGCCTGCTGGAGCTAGTTCCTGTAATTCATTAAAGAGTTATTTCTCTACAAATTAAACTTCACAAGAATCTACTTGTCTTGTGCTAGTTGATGCATGAGGCTAGGAGAAGAAAGGATGCTGCACATGCTGTTATAGGAAGGTCACCAGATGTTCTGACTTCAGTAAATCTAAAGAAAAAGTATTTAGCAGTTAACATCTTAATCATTTAAGGACAGCATTCTTTAGAATCAAGAATGTCAGGCATAAGGAGGACAAGCAAAAGTAACTCTGCCAAGGACAGTTCTCAAAGGTGCAGTCATTGTCACACAACAAACACATGCCCAGCCATATACAGCGTGTGCACAAATTTAGCCTGAGCCAGTCATGAATATCAGCTTATCTTCCTGTCTGCACTGATCATAAGCCAACTGCTCCATCAGATCCCTTTGTCAGGACTGTGCTGTGGGGTAATGTGCCTTCATCTCTGTGGCATTTGTCTTATTTAGATGATGGAAGGTAATGCTGTGGTAATGAAAACAGAATTCATTCCTCACACAAAGTCTTCAACAAGCCAACCAATGTGCACAAGGGCACCTTTGCAAGTGGTGCCACAAGGATCTCTGCAGCACCGCTTTGGAATACAAAGCTCCATCAGAGATGATGAAGAGCTTGTGTCTGCACTAAGAATCTGCCCCTAGAAGTGACCTGTTTCTTCCCCACCACAGCTCACTGACCACATGGCCCCAAACAGACTGAAAAAGAATCTGATAAACACCTATTCCTGTGTGCTGGCACGGCAGGGAGCACACAGTGGCTTGTGTCTGGAGTGGCCTTGGACCGTGTCCTGACTGGATCAGGGAAGAAGCTCTGCGCAGAAGGAGTGAGAGAAGAGAGAAAGGGAAAAGTGTTGTGGAAGCCGGGAGTGGTGGCACACATGCCTTTCTTTAGTCCCAGGACTCACTCAAGGTAGAAGCAGGTGGATCTCTGAGAGTTCAGGAATGGCTCCGTTTATAGAGCGAGCTCCCAGCCAACCATGGCTACATAGTGAGATCTTGTCTAAAGCATTAAAAATCACTGTGGGAAAGTCTTGTCTACAGAGTCCAAAACCTTGTCCTTGATGTCATCTTCCTGGTCTTTCCTACAGTCTCAGTGACAGAAAGGCTTTTATGGCTTGAGTGTTTCCATGTCTGCAACCATAGGAGAGACTATAGTTAAGACGTTTTCCTAGTATTAATATAACACCTACCTTGTTAATATTCATTCTTTTTTATTATTTTTAAATTATTTTTATTTATTAGTTACATTATTCTTGTGCATACA
Organism: Nannospalax galili; assembly: GCF_000622305.1. NCBI lineage: Eukaryota > Metazoa > Chordata > Mammalia > Rodentia > Spalacidae > Nannospalax > Nannospalax galili. The sequence continues at coordinate 721,723 of NW_008332644.1, read as the reverse complement.
TGCTCCATGGTATGTGGAGGGGAGGGAGGGAGAGAGGAAAACTTGGAGTTGGTTCTCTTCTTCCACAGTGCAGGTACTGGGAATATAACTCGTTTCAACTGAGCTTGGCAGCAAGCACCATTTCCCACTGAGCCATCTTGCCTACCCTAATCCAGTCTTGTTTAGACGTTTTTTTAAAAATCTAGTTACTCAGGGCTAGAGAGATGGTTCAGCAGTTAAGAACGTTTGCTGTTCTTCCAGAGGACCTGGGTTCAATTCCCAGCACCCACATGGCAGCTCACAACAGTCCATAACTGTAGTGCCAGGGGATCTGACACCCTCTTCTAGCCTCTGTAAGCATTGCATTAACATGGTACACTTACATACACTCATACACATAAAATAAAAATAATAAAATGCTTTTAAAAAATCTAGCTGACTGAGGAAATTTTGAAGACCCTTTATTATAGGCCGAACACAATTTTTAATATAATTGCATTTCTATTTGTTTATGAAGATTTTAATGTATGTAATAAATTATTAGTATTAAATCAATAGACAGCCTATATTCTTGTCCCCAGTATATGGAGCTATCAGATGCTAACTAAAAGCTGTCAAGATACCATTGCATCTGTCAGCTGGTTCTCATGTTTCTGACACTGCATTTGTATGCAATACCCAATCTTTCTGTACAGGAGCAATAATGATTTGTGAGTTTTCACAGTCATAGGCCCCATCACCATGTTCTGACTCTTGGTTCCAACTTGGATTGGAACTGCCTCATGCAGGTCTGATCCAGTCCCTTTCCATTTACCTCCCTGATTTGTAGGTTTAAATGTTTCCTTTGTACATAGCACATGTGTGGATCTCTTGCTCAAATTTTAAGGTTAATCTGAAAGCAATTGTTAAAGGAATAATTTGTTTAGGCTAATGATGAAGATACTAGTTCTTTGATTGAGTGTTCTGTTAAGGGAATATTTTTCAAATTCCTGTGTTGTTTCTTTCAATTTCAACCTTTTATGCCACTGAGTTTTTAGAGCTTCTGAAATATTAAGTATTAAATGTTGGAAATCTTCCCTCAGGTCCCACTGTACCTAGCTCTCAAGAGTTCTATGATGCAAATATTTTATGTTTAACATTTGCATTATAACTTAGGTCTATTTTTAAGCTCTATTAGGTTTTGTTTTTGATATATGAATTATTAGGAAGTGCATTTTATTTCAAAAGTGGGATTTTAACTTTTGCATTGATGGGGGTTGATCCAGGATCATGTGTGGTAGACCACTGCTCTGTCCCTGAGCTGCTTTCTCCCTAGTTCCCTTCCTTATTATTCCTAACGCAGTTGAGGTCAGACACTGATGTCAAGATTGCAGCAGCTTTGTATAGGTCTTACTGTGTTTGACAAGAAAATGCAATCCCCTTATGAGGTGCAGATTTTTGAACATGTCCCATTAGTTGAAACTCAGTAGACTGTGCTGCTCACATCTTTTCTGGTTCCACTATATTTTTTTCTGCTTAAATGAGCTATGTTAAAATCTGCTACAAGGATGGTGACTTTGTCCATTTCTCCTCATTCTATCAATCGGATACATGCATTTACAGTTATATATTTGTTTGTCTATAAATGTATCTACAATTATCTAGAATTATTTATATATTGATATTCTATACTTATTTTTTATATGCATAGAATTTATGTCTTTCTGGTGAATTAAATTTTTCTATTATATATTGAATCTCTTTGTTCTGAATTATTCTGTTTCATTTAAATTCTATTCATCTAAATGTAATGGTACCACTGTAACTCCCTTTCAGTTAGAGTTTCTGGTATGTTTTTCTGTCATTTTCTCCCTTTACCCTACAAATAGGACAAATAGTCATGAACATTGTCTTTTTAAATTTGCTTGTATTTAATTAGCATACAAATAAATGGGTTTCATTATGACATTTCCATGCATTATTTACTTTTACTGACCCTCTCCCCCATCTCACGCAACCTAAACTTGTACCCTTCTCCACCCACCACCGGGTAGTTCCCTTTCCATTTTCATGTCGCATGTATTCTATTACCTTCTTTTTAAAATCTCTTATCCCTTTCTTCATATCTCTTTTTTCTCCTCTAATAGTTTCATCACACACACACACACACACACACACACACACAAATTGAAATATAGGGTCTGCATATGAAAGAGAATTACAGTATTTGTCTTTCTAAGTCTGGGTTACCTCATTTAATATAATAATTTGCAGATCTATCCATTTTCCTACAAATTAAAAGATTTCATTTTTCTTTATGGCTGAATAAAATTTCACTGTGCCACATTAAATAAATATACCACATTTATTTTCATTATTTCTCATTGGTTGACAGACAACCAAACTAGCTCCATTTCCTTGTGATTGTGACTAGAGCAGCAATAAACATGGATGTACAAGTACCTCTGTGGAAAGACTTAGAGTTCTTTGCCTATGTGCCAAGGACTAGTGTAGCTGGATCATATAAGTAGTTCTAACTTTAGGGTGTTTTTTTTTTTTGAGAAACCTCCACTGGTTTTATAGTGGCTACAGCAGTTTACACTCCCACCAATAGTGAGGTTCCTTTTCCCCCATATCCTCGCTACCACTTGTTATTATTATTTTTTTTTGAAGATAGCTATTCTATTTGCATGAGTTAGGATCTCAAAAATGGTTTTAATTTGTGGTTTCCTAATGGATTGGGATGTTAAACACTTTAAAGTATTTATTGGACATTCAAAAAATATTTCTCTATCATTCACATTTCAGCGTTTGAGAACTCTCTCTGTAGCTCCTTGCCCAAATTTTAATTGCATTGTTTGCTATTGATGTTTTGACTTTTGAGTTCTTGGTATATCCTAGATATTAACCTTCTGTCAGATTTTTTCCCATTCTGCAGGCTGCCTCTTCACTCAAATGAAGGTGTCTTTGCTGTACAGAAGCTTTTTAGTTTCATGAAGTTCCACTTGTTAATTGTTTGTCTTAATGTCTGTGCTATCAGAGTCTAAATGTTCAACATCTTAGGCATCAGGGAAACACAAGTTGAAACGACTTTGAGATTTCATCTTATCCCAGTCAGAATGGTTAAGATCTAAAAGACAAATGATGACAAATGTCAACAAGGATGTGGGGAAGGGGAGCACCTAGTCATTGCTGGTGGGAGTGCAAACTGGTGTAACCACTCTGGAAATAAGTATGGAGTTTCTCCAAAAAAAAGTTATAAATAGGAACTGGAGAGATTGTTCAGTGGTTAAGAGCTGACTGCTCTTGCAGAGGACCTGGGTTTGATTCCCAGCACCCACATGGCAGCTAACAACTGTCCGTAATTCCAGTTCCAATGGATCCAGTGCTCTTTTCTGACCTCTTTAGGCACTGCATGATACAGGTGCACTTACATATGTGTAGGCAATACACTCATACACATAAATTAAAAATAAATAGAATATTTTTAAAAGCTATAAAAGATCTACCAAATGATCTAGCTGAGCCACTTCTAGGCATATACCCCAAAGACTCTGTATCCTACTACAGAGATACCTGCTCATTAATGGTCATTGCTGCTCTGTTCACAATAGCCAGGAAATGGAAGCAGCCTAGATGCCCATCAACTGAGACCAGATAACAAAAATCTGGTACACACGGACTATCATCCAGCTATCAAGAAAAACAAAATTATGAAATTCATAGGTAAATGGATGAAACCAGAAACAATCATCCTGAGGGAGATAATCCAGACCCAGAGAGATAAAACCATATGTTTTATGTCATATACGGATGCAAACTTTGAATCTTTAAATGTGTGTGTTTAAATTGAAAAGTCCGTAGAGGTCAGGAAAACAGTAGGGGTGCATCCTGGAAGGGAGGTAGAATGCAGTGATATAAAGTGGGAAAGAGGAATAATGGGATAGGAAGTGTTAAATAGGGTGGGGAATGGGAGACCAGAACAGAAAAGGTAGCATGGGGAGAGATAACTGACACTAAAGGTCTTTTGA
>NW_008332644.1:716324-717718 GCF_000622305.1 Nannospalax galili | reverse complement strand
CTAACAGAAAGCAAATAAAATACCCAGTACCAGAAATGGGCTCCCTCTTTTAGAGTTGTTGACCAGGGAGATCCCATAAACCCTCAAACAATACAGGCTATTGCCATTACTCTTGGTTGCCCTCCAGAATCCAATGGTATGGCCTTATTGCTGAAGATACTACATATGTGAGTTGTAGTCAAACTAGGAAAAATTCAGCTGGTACTTACCCTGAAGCTTCATCTCTACTGGTTAGCTTTTCATAGTGCTATACTGGAAAAAGAAAAGTAATCATCAGCATTACCCACCATGAACCCTGTGAGGTAAAATAATGACTGGCCTGAGATATGCCCATTGCTGCAATAGTGACACAAATGTAATCAAAGTAAGCAACCACTTTCTGATTAGATTTAAGGCCTGCTTCACAAGATGGAGACCATAACTGGCACTTTATCAGAACCAAGAACCTGTGGCTAAACAGGTCACACGACCTAGGAAAGGGCCTTCTACTGTTAACCTGCTAAATAGATATGGTATTAAACCAACCCCTAATGACTTATTGTTATAGATTAGTGAATCTCTCAGGTCTCACCAGAGAAGCTGCGTTCAGCAGATGGTAATTAACACAGAGGCCCACAGCTGGTCAGCATTGGAGACTAAAAGACTACAGAGTGCTCAACCCTAAATGGGACACCTATACCACGTCCTCTCCTCTCAAGGCTCAGAGATCATTGGCAAAGAGGGGGCAGAAAGATTTAAGACTCAGAGATGGTAGGTGAATACAAGGAAACCGTGTTTCCCAGCTACAACAGGGAAGTTGCACGTGTAAACCCACAGCCCTTGCCACAGCATGCAAGATTTGTGGAAACTCAGGCTAGACAAAAACCCAGCACAGAGAGGGAAGGTAGGCAAGAAGCTCAGCCCTAGCTGAGGAACTATTGGCAATTGATAGCTGCTGGGAGAAGAATCATTTTCTTTAAGGGTGTGACACTTGGTAGATTGACCAGATTCCAGGGGATAGACTGACACCCAAGAGCAATTGGGGAACACTGATTAGACTTGATAGGCCTTTAAAAATTAACAGATAACATGAAGTCAGGGGATAGGAATATGAAGATAAAGAGGGGAGATGAGTTCGACTATGATCAAAATTCATTGCATGAAATTCTCAAGGAAGCAATAATAATATTTTAAAAGCGGGAATGAAGTAAGGGGGTAGGGAGGTCTGGAATGGATCTGAAAGAAGTTGGGGAAGGGGGTCTGAATACAATCAAAATGCACTGTATGAAAGCTGTGTCCTTCCCCATTAAGGTCCAGAGACATTGACACTAGGGGAGTAGGTACAAAAATGCAAGTGTAATTTATTGAATTTTCTAGAGTAAGTGGGTCAATATTTAAGTAGTGAAATGAAGTAG
>NW_008332644.1:618196-716102 GCF_000622305.1 Nannospalax galili | reverse complement strand
GAGGTGTGGTAGCAGTAGAGACTGTTGTAGATGTTGGAATAGAGAAAAGGAGTCATGTTTGTAGTTGTAAAAAGAAAGGAAAAGTCATAAAAGTCTCTTTCCACAAAGTTAAAACACAGCTTAACAATTAAAGCACAAATTTATAAATAAGAAAAAAAAAACAACTAAAACATTTTAAGCAATAACATGAAATATCAGCTGCATTTATATCAGTCTTGCAGGTGCTGAGGACTGCTAGTCTCAATAATTCAGAAAAGCTGTCAACAAGTCCTTCCAGATGAGAAGGACTTCCGAGACTGAGGTTGCTTACAGCCAGAACCTTTGGTCTGAGTCCCCATCCCCAGCAAATTACAATCTTGCCTCTAGTGAATTAGGGATCAAGGTTTCCACAGTCAGGGCTTTCTGTGATTTAGGCTCTGAAGGGTGTAGAAGACCCACCTGCTTGAAGATCTTTCTGTGCCATTAGGACACTGTACTGGGTCCCACATTACACTTCCAGCTGATCTGCGGGGTTCATCCTGTCAACGGGAGGTCATGTTTTCTCTGGCTCACCAGTCATGCTTCTACTGCACACATCCAAGCTTGCCCAGCTCTCCTGCGATCTGTGCAGGCCTATCCAGACTCCATTTACTTTCCAACAGTCCAGAGCTTCTTTGTCTGGCTCTCACTGTGCCACACTTGTTCATTCTGGTTGGCATGTCAGTGATGCGGTTGTCGGTTGTCGTGTCAGGCAGCCCAGGACTTCTGCTTAGTTTACACTTCTACATGCCTAACCCAGCCGCTGATTGCTTTTCCATACCCTAAATCTCCATTCTCTCTCTCTCTCTCTCCCTCCCTCCCTCCCTCCTCTCTCTCTCTCTCTCTCTCCACTTTGCTTACATCTATCACTAACACTGGTCAGCAGGCTGGAACAGTGTGGCAGCTGAGTGCTGCATGGCAGCCCAGGTCCTCCTCCTTCTCCACCTGAGCCTGTTTTTCTATAGGTCTCTCTTTAATATAAATAGGATATATTCTGTTTTAATCTTAACTGTATCATCCACTCATTCAAATGCAGCTTCTAATCCACCATCTTGCCCAGAAGTTCCCCTCTCTCTCCCTCCCTCCCTCCTTCGCTCCCTCCCTTTGCCACAGGACAACCTCAAGTGTCATTCCTCAGGCATCATCCACTTTTTTATTTCTTTTTCTTCAAACCGGGTCTCTCATTAGCATGAAGCGTGTCAAATAGGCTGTGTTGGAGGGCCACCAAGCTTCACTAGGGTCCCTTGGATGACAAGCACAGGTATCTCCCCAGCCCCCAACCCTCATCATTTCATTGATGGCTTTAGTGTACTCTTCTGTGAGTGGTGGCAGTTTTTCCATCTTAGAAATTGTTTTTTTTATTCACTCCCCTTAGTTGTTCTTTCTTTTTCCACCTTTCTATAACTGAAAAACCTTTATTATTTCTTTTCTTAACCAATTTTTGTTATTTCACTGGTTTGGAATTTTATACTCCTATTTATAATTCAATTCTGTCTTTCTTTTAATTGCACAAGTGAGATACTAGTACTTATTTAAGTAAGTATCTGGATTTATTTGTTTACTTGTTTATCCTTGCTTTTCTTTCTTGTATCTTAGACAAGTGACCTCCTGGAATCATTTTCCTTCTGCCTGAACCCTGAACCAGCAGTATTTTGAGACAGAGCTTCACTATGTAGTGCAGGCTCAAACTCATAACCCTCTTGCCACAGTCTCTTAAGTCCTGACCTTATGGGCACATGTTTCAGCTTTTACTTTCTTTTGATGAGCTCCTATTAATAATAAATTGCCTCTATTTTGATTTATTTGAAATGCCTTTCAGCACAAAGCCCCTGACCTCATATAAGCTATTGACAAAATCTACCAGGAACTGACAGATAATAAGCAAATAAATTTATATCACAATATTTAAATATTATGAAAAAAGGCAATAATGCTGCATGAAAAGGCAGAACAAGTGACAGTGAATTGTATTTTATAATGTGATGGTTAGAAGAGATGTCTCTGTCAAGGAGCTCTTTGAACAGAGGCCTCAGAGCAGTGAGGAACCCAGCTCTGCAGCTAACTGAGAGATGGAGTCAGGACGTTGCGAAGGCCCTGATGGGGGACTAGGTTTGCTGTCAGATACATAGCCAGCATCAGTGTGACTTCAGAAAAAGACACACAGGTGAACTGTTGGGAGACAGTGTTGGAGAGGCAGTACTGAACCTCATCATCAAGGTCCCAAGCAGAGTGACAGAAGTCAAATTATATTCCCACCAAATTCATCTGCTGAGGTAGGCACTAAATATTACCACACTTGGAGAAAGTAATTTAGTGAGATAATTGTGGACAAATAAAATCATGAGTGGGTCCCTAATCCCATGTGACTGGTGTGCTTAGAAGAGGAAAAGTCACATGAGATTGTCATGCACAGTGGGGAGAAGCCGTACTCCATCTCTGGAGAAATGTTCCAGGAGAAACCAGCAATTTCAATACCTTCATCTTGGTCTTCCAACCTCCAAACCTGTAAGCACATGAATTTCCAGTGATTCAGCCACCCAGTCTGCTATTTCAGCTCTAGAAAACTAATGAAAGGAATGGTGTGATCCGACTCCCCTTGTCCCCTCAGCCAGTCTTTCCTCCAAGCCTCTCTTTCAACTTAGGATAACTTATTATAATTCTGGCAGAATCAACTCTTACACAGAAGGATCTTGGAGTCCTTGGGGTAGTCAAGACATTGAACTAATTCTCTGCTGTGTTTTTTAGACTAGTATTTAAAATCGTGTGCCAGGTTTCTCCCTGTCTCTGACATAAAGAGGCAAATTATCTAGTTTGCAGTTCGTTCATCTTTTGACCTTTTTATAGTCCAATAGTTGTTTTTGAACATCTGAAGAGGCAGTGTTCTCTAGATGTGCTTATTCCTTCAACCCTCTAGGAGATCTTATGAGCAGCGCTCTCCAGTGAGCACTGACTATAGTGACAGATTTGTTAGAGGTCTGGATGCAGCAAGACTATACGTTTAGCAGTCTTTCTAGTTTATGAAAATCTCCTAACCTACCTGGTAATGAAGCAGCAGACAAACAACATCTGGGCAGATATTTATCTTGTTACGTTAAACATGCACCTGGCCCCTTAATTATAGACTATAATTGACAACTTCATCATCACAGAGTACTTTTCTGTCCATGCCACAGTGGTGCAAGTAATTAGGTAATAATTAATGATTCTTAAAGTGCACTATTTCCTGTGAGTTCAATTTTCACTGTACGTATATTTAAAGAGCAACTATTCTGTTTGCTTTACCCCTATAGACAAATGTTAAAATGAATGGAAATTGCTGTGTTTATTATGGGAATCTCAAAGGATCATCTATAATCATTTCTGACCTTTCTTCAACTCCATATAGGGCTTGTTTTATCTGTTCAAACTTATCAAATAATCAGTAAGCATTAGAGCTAACAATAGGGACGAAATGTGTGTATATATATATATATATATTCACAGCAGTGTTTGCAACTACATTACACATTAAAAGAAAATATTTAAATATATAAGTAATAAACTTTTGAGAAAGAATAAGTGAATTATGGTACTTAAACTTAGAAAAATATTATGCAAAAGTTTTTTAATTTTTTTCATTTATTTATTTTTAATGTATGTATATGAGTGTATTGCCTGCATTTATATAAATGTACCCATGTCATGCAGTTCCAACAGAGGTCAGAAGAGGGTGTCAGATCCCTTGGAACTGGAGTTACAGATGGTTGTTAACTCCCATGTGGGTGCTAGTATTTGAAACTGGGTCTTCTGCAAGAGTAGGCAGTGTTCTTAACCACTGAGCCAGCTCTCCTGTCCCAAGACTCCCATCCCAAGACAAAAGTTTTAAGCAATAATTCCAAAGGCAAATATAAAAATATGAGCAATGTTCTCAGATTGCTGTGGTTTGGAATTTGGAGGTTCGCAAGAGCTCTGTGTGAAGTTTTAGTCCCAGTGTGGTGATACTGGGAATTGTAAACAATCAGAATTGGGTCTGAGAGGGAGGGCTTTAAGGTGCCAGCTGGTGCCCTTGCAGTGCATTGTGGAACCCTAGACCCTTCTCTTCTCTCTTTTGCTCACTGGCCACGCATGAGTGGTTTTGTTTCTCCACATGCTCCTATTACGACTTGCTGAGACTTGCTGCCTTAGCCCAGGCCCCAAAACAATGGAAACTACAAGTCATGGACAAGAATCCCTAAAACAGTGTGCCAGAATGAATCTTTTCTCTTTATAAGCTTATTGTCTCTGGTATTTTAGTATAGTGACAGAAAGCTAACACATATCATGAAAAAATAAAGTTATGACTATAATTATATAAAACGCATAATTTAACAAAAAAAAAAATGGGAAGAAGCAGCTAGTTTGGCAATGACCACAAATGGAAGTTATTTCACTAGAGGAGAGTAAAAAGTGTATGTGTTAGTTGGTGGCTTGATGCTGCTGGAGACTGACTGCAAGACTTTGAGCTGTGTTCTCAGCCCCATATTTTTTTCCTGTTAGTCTAAAAATAGTTTGTGTACTTATAAAAATATTTGCCTACTCTTTCACACAAGCGCTATCAGCAGTGCACATGTAACGCCATACCTCACTTTTCTCACTCAATAACTCTTGGAATGGTTCCTTGTCAATACACAGAAAGCCACCTAGTTATTTTTAGTTGCTATGATGTTTTATTAAATGAGTTTATCATACTTTATTTAACCATTCTGTATTCATGTACACTTAGATTCATGCCATTTTTGCTACTTGAAATAATGTCCCGCATGATAGCCACAGTGATCACTAAAAATGAAAAGAAGATAATGCTTCTGATATGAAGACAGACCCTGAAAAATCTGAATACCTCCACTCATCCTCCAGGATGTCTCTGTAAGGCAGAGCAAGAACGGCAATACAAACACAGAACACCATAAACACTTTCTTTGTAGCAGTAGGCGAAAAGGGAAATCATACAAATGTTCATCCAGCCCATAAAAAACAAATAAAATTTAGATGAACTTAATATAGCAAACCCTGAATCAAAAAGATTTACCTGGGACAGTAAGGTCACTTCACTAGTAAACGTGCTTGCTGCTTAGGCCTGATCACCAGAGCTCACATAAAGATGAAAGGAGAAAACCATCTCCACAAAGTTGTTCTCTGACCCCTACATGTGCACTGTGGCACATGTGCCTGCACATCACACACACACACATGCACGCACACACACATGCACACACCAATAATTTTTTTTATTTTTTAAAAAAATCTCTAATTTGATACATTCCTGATTATTCATCTACACAGAACTCATAAAGAACTTGTTTAAGAAATGTGTGTGTGTGTGTGTGAGTGTGTGTGTGTGTGTGTGTGTGTGTGTGTGTGTATACTGCAAAAATTCATCATCAGAAATGTATGCTTATGGTAATGATGAGATACCTGGTCTCAAACCAAATCCTCCACTAAACCAAAGTAAAAGTGCTTGAAAGTGTGGTTTTAAAATATACATATGAAAATATGATGGAGCTAAAGAGGAAGCGAGAACATGGCCCAAGACCCTGGAAAGGAGGAAGTTATAGAAGTGAGCTTCAGGCTTCATACTGTCTTGCTGATGATGGAATTTGATGATCTCTTGGTGGTAGTTAGAAGCTAGAGATGAACAAGAATTCTTAAATTCTACAAGAGATAGAAATGACTGAGGAGCCACAATGCTAAATAGCCCAGGATTGTAGTTGCAACCTCTAAAGGACCTACATTTTAGCACCAAGGCTGACAGAAATAGACAGTCCCTTACAAAAACTGAAGCGCCCATTCAAATTAACTCAATATCTAAATGGGTTGTTGGATTAAAAGTATTGTCATACTTTAATTTTCTACCATAAATAAAATAAGCCCTTCTAACATGAGTAGCACTTTTACAATATTTTTATATTTGAAATAAAATCTTTGTGTGTGTGTGTGTGTGTGTGTGTGTGTGTGTGTGTGTGTGTAAATCCAGATGGTTTAAACCCAGGAGGGAAATATGAAACACTGAACCCCAAGTGATTCAATATTAACTTGAATGGAATTTGTTCTTTAAAATAAATGATTATATAGTTCCAGAAAATAGGCAACACAATGGTAGATTTCAGCACAGAACTATAAAGTACAGTATATAGGAAAACCGTTTTTAAAATACAGAACTGGGGGCTAGGAAAGCAGCTCGGTCAATAAAGTGGTTGCTATGCAAGCATGAAGACCTAAATTCATTCCCAAAATCCACGTAAAGCAACCAAATGTGATGCATAGTCTTGTAATCCCAGTGTAGAAACAGAGACAGGTGTATTCCTGGGGCCTGCTGGCCATTCTGCCTAGCCAAATCAACAAGTTCCAGGCCAAATGAGAAATCCTGCCTCCCCCCCTCAAAAGGCAGGCAGCACCTGAGGAAAGGCACCTGAGGTTGACCTCTGGCATCCACATACACACACACACACACACACACACACACACACTTATACATGTGCACCTACACACTCATGAACACACATGAACACACACATGCACACATATGTACAAAAATACATAACTGAAATTAAAAATTCAATAGATGTGTCTATCATCAAACCATAAATACAGATATATAGGTATAAATATAAAACTACACATAGCTCATTAATTAGCAAAATAGAATACCAAAGAAAAATATCAAAAATGAAGCTTAGAAGGATAGAGCAGCAAATGTAAGAAAAATAGCAAAAATAAAGTCTACATCATGAAGTCCAGGAAAGAACACACAAAAATAAGTGGGGCTGGAGCTGTCTTTGAGTGTTACTGGACAGAAGTCTCCTAAAACTAATGCAAGACTTTGTTGCAGAGGCACAGTAAGATTTCTAATTTTATTTGAATAAACAATGATTCAGGAATTGGGCAGCTCCAAATCAGAAGTGCTCTGGAAGACAGCTGAGGTGGTTCAGGGTGAGGATTTTATAGGACAGACACAAAGAAAGGGGAAGGGGAGGGGAGGGGGAATACACACATATGTACATATAAGCAGGATGATTCTAGAATTCATGAAGAAATGCTTGTAGTTATGCAATTGCCTTGCTTGCACTGCCCTGTTGGAAAGTCTGTGGCTATCTAAAGTTTGTTGACTACTCCTAGTTGGTAGAGCTTCAGTTCCGTTTTTCTTTAACATAGACGTTTATAAGAAATGAATTTTCTTATATTGGAACACCAAGCAAGATGAGAGGCCAAAACTTGCTCTGTCTTTTCGGGGATTCTGTGGTCAGGCCCCACTTTAAGTTACTTTAGCAACATTAAGTCACAGACTTAAGAGACAGCCAGTGAGTACTGGGATTGACAGGCCTGTTAGATTAAATACATCGCAACAATCTCAGGGTCTTTGCACTAACAGAAAAATGTGAAAAGTGCAAGTATCTATTAGTCCTGTTTAGATTACAGTTTTCCATTTTAACAAATCATTCTTTGCAGATGTCATGAGTGTGTAAAGAAAAACATTTAAAATGTACGGTTAATTTATAAATTTAGGAAGGTCATTTGTGGAAAACTTAATTGTATTTCTTTAGAAGCAACAATCAGAATAGAAAATTATTAAATATAATAATATTTTCAAAATATTGAAGGATGAATATCAACAGTATAACTAATAAAAGATGTTGCCTCTTCTTAGAAAAGTATTATAAATAGTCTAAAATATAAATAAATTGATGAATAGGCTGATTTCTCTTCAGATCATAAAAATCTTTCATCTTTTCTTTTGTTTTGTTTTGTTTGGTCTTTTGAGACAGGGTCTCCCTGTAGCCCCAGCTGTCCTGGAATTCACTATGTAGACCAGGCTGGCCTTGAACTCACAGAGATCTGCCTGCCTCTGCCTCCCAAGTGCTGGGATTAAAGGGGTGCGCCAGTACGCCCGGCCCAAAAATCTTTCATCTTTTAAAAATAAATGGATAATGGAACTAGAGAGATGGCTCAGCAGTTTAAGAGTACTGACTGCTCTTGCAGAGGACCCAGGTTCATTTCCCAGCACCCATATGGCAGCTAACAACCACTCTTAACTCAAGTTCCAAGGGATCTGACACCCTCTTCTGATCTCCGCTGGCATTGCACAACACAAGTGTACTTAACACACATGCAGGCAAAAAATAAAAAATACACATAAAAAATAAAAGAAATAAAGAAAAAAAATAAATGAATGAATATTACCATGTTAATGGATTGGAATATTCTGTATTGTTAAAGTTTTCATTACCCCTAGGATGGGTTTAAAGATGCAATGGACATTCGGGGAGAACATTTGCAAAAGAATTCTAAAATTTATGAAGAATGCAAAGAGGGAAAGTCCAAGAACTCCCTAAAATTAGCATGATTGGAAACTTACAATAACAGATATCAGCACATATAATAAAATCACAGTGTTTTGGTAAGACAAACAGAGATATATAACAAATGGAAAATCAAAAGTCCAGAAGAAACAGTGTAAAATTGGAACCTATAGAAAATCAAAAACTAGGCACCATAGATAACAGATCCTGATACCTGGAACCTATGGATGAATGTGCCAGACATGGTATAGGGTTTGCAGATATAATCGAACTCACTACGATGAGCAAATTAATAAGTACAGGTACTACCCTGAGAGCTGGAAAGGCCATCTCAAGTGTCCTAACAAGACAGAGCTAAAGGGAGGCTGAGAGACGTTGCTCACAAGATGCAAAATCTTAGTTGGACAGGAAGAGTAAGTTTAAGAGCTCATTGTACAGATATCAGCATTATATTGATATGCTTGAAAGATAGCTGGAGTAGATTTTAAGCATTTGTAGCTCACACAAAGAAACTTTATCAGGCACAAATGTGACATCTACCTCTCCCCCTCCAAGGCTGAGGGGACATTGAGGAGGAAGGGGTAGAAAGAGTGTAAGAACCTTGTCTGGGAGGACAGTGTGGAACGCTGACTTAATACCCAGAAAATATGTTTAACACACTCCAAATCAGCACAGCACTGTCAGGTTTGTATCTGGCCACCTTTGAGACATCCTTAAGGGTTCAGCTAGGGTGTGATTGTGGGTCCCCAGTGTCAATATCAAGGCTTGGTCATTCAGTGACCAGCCAGGAGCAGCATCGTTCAAGCACCAACAAAGAAGAAAGACAGGGCAGACTTGAGGTGCATGGCATCATGGCAGCAGATGGGGACGATGTCCAGGGTTTAAAGTGGAGATGCAGGCACAGCAGCTATTTGGGAATGCTCACAAGGTGCCGCTGGGGCTGTGAGAGTCACACAGGCAGGTGCTGCAACTCTGCTGCCCAGCGTGAAACCACGGCCCTTAGAGGAGCTACACCGACATTCTTGTGAAGCCACAAATGTCTTCTCTTCTACTCCTCATACTAAATCCGTGAAACACACAGTTCCTCCAAGTCCAAAGTCTATGCGAAAGTGCCTCCGGGAGGAATGTAATTTTTAATAGGATGGGGATGGGATAAGAAGGAAGGAGAAGTGAGCAGGTGGAAACCCACCGTGGCAGGGAGGGAAAGGGATCTGCAGAACTACTCCCCAGGACCTGTGCAGGTCAGAGCACAGACGCAGAGAGTTGCTGCCATCTAGTGGTCGGTTCTTATAACAAATGAAACAGCTCCTGCTGAAATGGACCAGGACTGGGCTGGAGAGGAAGGAGGGCCTTAGGAACAAGAAGTCAGCCAAGTAAGGACACCAAAAGCCAGTTCCGGGAGAGCCTGAGGTCCAGCCGGAACGACACCCTCCTGCTGCCATAGGTGGCCCTGCGCAGCAGCGGCCCTTCGGGTAGGCTGGCTCCCTTTTCTAAGCAGGAGGTCCCTTGTGTCTGGTTGATGCTGTCCCATGCTTCTGTTTTTCTCCTGGTTATTAGCAAACTTTATTACCAGCGCTTGAGTGTATTATTTCTTCTTTGAAAACCCAACAAGCTTTTAATTAGAGAAGCAACGGGAAGAATATTAAGCTATATTAATGCACCTGAAAACCCAGCACAGCTGAAAGAAAGACTGTCTCAGAGATAACAGCACCGTTGAAAATAACAGGCGCCGCTTCCAGTAAGTAGATGAAGAGTCCCGGGGAGGGTCAACTGTTACTTAACACTTGCTGCAGAGCACAGCCCATAATGATCCCGTAATGCTTATTCTGGTAGGAAGCATATCACAAGAGGTGGGAATTCCTCTCGAGATCCTAAGTCCGCTTCATTTTAAGGCCCCAATCTTGTAATGATGAGTTTTATGTTAGATTTACAAATAATTATATCACCACTAACTCTGAAAAGAAGGGTCTCAGGATGCTTTTCTTTCCAAAGCGCGTCATTAAGTGATCATATCTCAGGTAGCACAGAAACTTTATTTGCAAAACTGGCCAGGGTTACTCCCTCCCTCTAATTCTTCTTTGAATCTGTGCTGCTCTTTGACCTGCTTTCCAGTAAGAAAGCACAGTAGCATTTGCTGATATTGAGCCTGGGCCTCAACAGGGCTTGACTTCTTGCATGCTTCTGCTCTCCTCAATCCCTGCCAGCTATTGAGCAAATACCCCTGGGCTATCCTGACAAGCCATCCTACCCAAGACACCACCCATGTGGGAGAGCTCAGTTACAATGAGCAAAGGCATCCACAGCTAGAAGAGGACCTAGCCAGAACCACCCAGCTGATCCCAAGCCTTGGGGGTCAGTCTTGAGAATTAGGAGCTAAGTAAATGATGGTGATTTTAAGACCCTGAATTTTGAAGTCCTTTGTAACAAAGAAGTTGCTTGCCGCTGAGTGTTGAGATAGTCCTTATCTGATGTTCTTGAGACCAGAAGTGTTTCCCATTTTGGAATTTTTTGGAATGTAGAAGTCTTACATGGACATGAGATAACTAGGTGATAAGACCCCCCCCATTCTAAACACAAATAAACACCTTGTACCCAAATTCTGAAGGAAAATCTTTCAAATTTTCCTCAGTTCTTTTTAAAATTTTATTTTATTTTATGTGTATGAGTGTTTTCCCTGCATGTATCTAGGTGCACCCAGCTGTGCAATTCCCATGGAGGGCAGAAGAGGGCACTGGATTCCCTGGAACCAGCATTCTGCACTGTTCTTAGCTGCCAAGTGAGTGGGGGAGAACAAACCCAGGTGCTCTGAAAGAGCAGGCAGTGCTTTTAATTGGTGAGCCATCTCTCTAGCCCCAGATTGTCCTTAGATTTTTTATATTCACTTTTTTACATTAAAAAATTTATCAATTTACTGTGCATGGGGAGGGGGGCATGCCATGGTGGGTGTGTTCAGTGGACATCAGTTAGTGCAGAAATTCACAACTAATCAAAGTGCAGAGAATAAGTATCAGTGGAGTGCTCAGCTGCAAATGGGACCTCACGATCACCTCAATCCACTCCAAGGACCATCACAGAAGAGGACGTGGAAAGATTAAGAGCCAGAGGTCAGGAGGGACCAGAGTGAAGCAGTGTCTTCTGGACAAAGCAGGACACAGCACTCGTGAACTTGCGGCAGCTGTGGTCACCTGCACAAGATCAAGTCACTCAACACTGCAGCATGGGGAGGGGAAGGGTTCCCTAGCCCCCACCCCTAACTGAGGAGCTGTGGACAATTGACGGCTTCTAGCAGAGGAAAAGTCAGTTTACTTCAGGGGTGTGGCCCTGGTAGCTTGACCATATTTCAGTTGATTGCCCCAGATCCATGAGTATATGCGTATCTCTAATTGGACTCAGTGACTTTAAAAAAAAAAAAAGGGACATGAATTGTGGAAGGAATTGGGAGGTGGGGGTGAATCTGGAAGGAGACAGGAGGACTAGTGGGAATGAATGTCATCAAAGTACATTGTATGAAATTCTCAAAGAATTAATTTAATATTATATTAAAGATAAAAGAACAGTGTTGTTGCTGGAAGATGGCTTGTCCTCCATCAGCTACTAACTTCAAAGCATTGGCAGGTGTGGTCAGGGGCAGTAGAGGTGTTAGGTCATAAAGACTCATGCTCATGAAAGGACTGATGTACCTTCTATAACAGTGTGCTTGGTGGTCCAGAGAGTGGGATGTTAAAAAGCAAGCCCGGGGCTCCCCTTCGTCATTCTTTGCATGTGTCTACTTTCCATCAAGAAGCCCCCCACTGGAAGACAAGATGCTGGCACCACACTCTTGGACTTCTTCAATAAATTACCCAGTTTGGGGTACTCAGTGATACCCCCTAAAAATGGAAAAGACAAACAGCTTCTTCAAACCCTAACACTGTGGGATGCAGGGAAGGACACAAAGAAACTGCAGTCCATGAGTGAGTTTCACATCACAGGTGGATGTGAAAACAGTGCCACCACTTTGGAGAGAATTATTATGCAAACTTGAACATAGTCAGTCCTTGAAATTATATACATACTTTAACAATAGCTAAATACAAAAACCAAATTGAAATATAAAAGTCAAATGCTAAAAATAAACATAAAAGATAAAATTCAGGGGCCCGGAGAGATGGCTCGGTAGTTGAGAGCACTGGCTGCTCTTGCAAAGGACCTGGGTTTGATTCCCAGCACCACATGGTGGCTAACAACTGTGACTTCAGTTCCAGGGGATCTAACACCCACTTCTGACCTCCGTGGGCATTGTACAACACAGGTGCACCTACACACATGCAGGCAATATATTCTTACACACAAAAACACATAAAATTTAGTCTATGATAGTATGCATATAAAATGCAATTTAACTTGAATGAACATGAAAAAAAACTTGTGAAATGTGCTGAGACATACCTGCAATTCCCACACTCAGAGACTGAGTGCGACATTAGGCCAGTGTGAACTACATAGTAAAACTCTTGTCTCAAAGGGCAAAAAAATAAAAACTTGAAAAACTTACCTTTTAGTGATGATGATGATGATGATGATAATTTGTTTAATATAAGCTTACAGATCTTCCCAAATTCGTCTGACTCAAATATATTCAGTTATTTACAATGTTGCTCAATTTTTAACATTAAAAAACACATTGATACATAATTCACATACCAACCAATTGACCCATTTAAAGTGCATACTTCAGTACTTTTAAACATATTAGTAGATATTTGCAACAATCCGAGTAGTGAATTTTAAAAGACACTACACATCCTTGTTGCAGAGTGCAAAGAAACCATATTGAGCTGAGCTGGAAGCTTCCTCCTCACTGGCTGTCCTTCACAGTGCTGGAAGTCGCTATGCAGGAAGCTGAGGGAGAAGAATCAGCAACAATCTTTCCCAGATTTGGAGCTTACATGTTCCAACTCAACTTGCCAGGCAAGAGGTTCCTGGTTGTACTAGACAGCTTCAGTTGTCAACTTGACACACCTGGGTGGAGGAAACCTCAATTGAGGAATTTCATCCATTGAATTGGCCTGTGACCATGTCTATGGAGCATTTTCTTGATTATTGAAAGATGTGGGAGGGCTCAGCCAACTGTAGGTGGTGCCACCCCTGGACAGGTTGTCCTGTGTTGTATAAGAAAGCAGGCTGAGCATTGGCCAGAGGAGCAAGTCAGTAAGCAGCATTCCTCCACAGTTTGTGCTTCTGTTCCTGCCTCCAGGTTCTTGCCTCTGTTCCTGCCCTGACTCCCTGGGAGATATAAGATAAAAATGTAAGATAAAATAAAGCCTTTCCTCTCCAAGTTGGTTTTGGTCAGTGTTTTTATCACAGCAATAGAAAGTAACTAGGACATGGTACAATGGTGGCCCCACTGTTATGGAAGTAACCACCTAGTTTCTGGTTGCACCTGAGGCCCACTTCATAGAAAGGAGCTCATGCCTGGTAGTGTGGAGCTTGTGAAATGCCCAAAACTAGGGAGATCAAAAGCACCCAGGATAAATCCACTACTTGTGTTGTGTTAAATAGACACATATGGTCAAACTGCTCCCTAAGTTTATATTTTATATGCATAGACAAGTACTGTCCTCAGACTTGACTGAGAAAGATTTCTCTTTGCAGATGGAAGTTAGTGCAGAGACTCACGGCTGGTTAAGACGTGAGAACAAGCAACTGTTGAGTGCTCAGCCTTAAACAGAATACTCATATCACCTCCACTGAGGCTCAGGGAACATTGCAGAAGAGGGGGTGGAAAGAATCCAAGATCCAGACAACAGCAAAGAGGGTTGTGAAATGCTGTCTTCTGGGCAAGATATGGCCAAGGCACTTGTGAATGCACACGAGCTACAGTTACATGCCATAAAGCCTGCTCAAGACCAAACCTGTAAGCATTCAGCCGCAGACAGAAAGGAGTTCACAGGGCCCTGCCCAGAGGAGCACTCATGCTCCAGTGGACAGTTTCATACCCCACCCATTCAAGCGGCTCTGTTTAAACACAGAGGGTCACAACTCAGAAACAACAAAGAAACACATGAAAGTGAAATGGGGACATGGTGGATGAAAAGGGAGTTGGTAGGTGTGGGAGGAGGATAAGAAAGGGTGGAGGGATGCATGTGACCAGAATGGATTACATACATGTATGAACTTGTCAAAGAATAAATGAGTAAAAATATTTTCATCATCATGGGGCTGGAGAGATGGCTCAGAGGTTAAGAACACTGGTTGTTCTTGCAGAAGACCCGGGTTCAAATCCCAGCACCCACATGCTGGGCATTGCATGACACAGGTGCACTCACATACATACAGGCAATACACTCATACACATAAAATAAAAATAAGAAAATATTAAAATATATATAATATATTTTCAACACTTCAAGCTCATACCCTTTAACTAGCATCCTCCTATGCCACGCCCATCTCCCTGATCCCTAAGTAACTTCTAATTTGCTTTCTAGCTCCATGTAGTTCTCTGTTCTGGACATACATTGTGAGTGGAACCATGTACCATGTGAGTTTTTACGGCCATTTCCTTCACATAGCATGTGTCCAGGGCTCATCCACACAGCAGCACACATCCATATTTCACCCCTTTTCCTGACCGAATATCATTTCATTGTAGGACTGCCACATTTGTTTATCAGCTTGTCAGTTGATAATATTTGAGATTATTCTACCTTGTGACTAACATGAATAGTGCTACTTGAAACATTCAGCTACAAGTTCTAATCTTTCTTCCTGTTTAATGCAGCCATTTAAAAGACTAAATCCTCCTTGTCATGGCTTTGGTTGTCAGCTCGGCACACCTGGGAAGGAGCCTCAATTGAGGAATTTTCTCTATTGGATTGTCCTGTGGGCATGTCTGTGAGGTATTTTCTTGATTGTTGAGTGATAAAAGGGCCCAACTCACTGTGGGTGGTGCCACCTCTGGGCAGGTAGGTGGTCCTGGGTTGTATAAGTAAACATACTGAGCACAGGCCAGAGAAGAAGTCAGTAAGCAGCATTCCTCCATGGTCTGTGCTTCAGCTCCTGCCTCCAAGTTCCTGCCCTGAGCCTGACTTCCCCCAAAGATGGAGACATGGAAGTATAAAATGCAGTCAACCCTTTCCTCCTCAAGTTGTCTTTGGTCAGAGTGTTTTGTCACAGCAATAAGAAGCAAACCAGGGCACTCCTCTAAGCACTGCCTTAACTACATCCTGTAGGTTTTTGATACAGTTTTCTTCATTTCATTTATCTTAAAGTGGTTTCTGACTCATTGACTTCCTGGACCCATTATTTTGGAGTGTTCCCACGTACTTTTTCCTGCTGTTGATTTACCCTTGTAATGCATTCAGATTGACTTTATGACCCTGCACGTGATCTATCCTAAGGCTTGTGTACACATTTGAGGAGAAGGTACATGCTACTATTGAAGTTAGACTACTCCAACACCTTTTTAAAAATTATGCAAATATATGTATACATATACCAAACATTCCCTACACAGACACATATATGTGATCACTTTCATCTTAGGCAACAATATTTGTCTACATTCTGTTGCTATAACAAAATACCTGATGCTAGATAATTATAAGGAGCCCTTTCAGCTCTTGGCTGGGGATGGTGTGAAAGCCCGAGTATTTCCTATCAAGGTGGATGACATTGTGGCAGAAGTACATGCAAGCAGGAAGTACATGACTATTCAGGAGGCCAGGAAGCAGGAAGGCACTAACCTTGTTTGTCTATAAAAGTTTCTCCAGTGGGAAGTAACTGCTGGCTGGGGGCGGGGTGCGGCACAGGTCCCATGAGCACTACGATTCCCTTGGAAGGCAGTACCCCAGTGGATTCCCACTAAACTCCACCTCTTTTTTAATTTTTGAGAGTTTTATACATGAGTATTGTATTTGTATCATTTCCGCCTATTCTAGCTTGCTTGCAAATTGGTGTGACAAAACACTCTAACCAAAACTAGCTTGGGGAGGAAAGGGTTTATTTGGCTTACAAGCATAGTCCATCAAGGGAAGCCAAGGCAGGGACTCAGGGCAGGAACCTGGAGCCCAGACCATGAAGGAGTGCTGCTTACTGGGTTGCTCCCCTGGCCTGTGCTTAGCCTGCTTTCTTATACAGTACAGAACAACCTGCCCAGGGGTGGCACCCACAGTGGGCTGGGCCCTCTCACACCACTCAGTAATCAAGAACATGCCCCATAGATATGGCCACAGGCCAGTCCAATGGAGGAAATTCTCCATTTGAGGCTCCCTCTACCCAGGTGTGTCAAGTTGACAACTAAAGCTATCCAGCACACCTCTCCTCCTAGTTGTGCCCGAAACTCTTCCCTTGTGCCCGCAACTCCATCTCAATTTCTTGTCTTCTTTAATTATTTTTGTTACAAATCTGCTCTTAAAGTTTCTGCCACCTCCCACATCACTATGCTGGGAACCAAACTTCTTTTTCCTTTCTTTTTCAGTGTTGGGGAGTAAAATGGCTATGTCAGCCACAGTGATCTACAGTGAACCTCAGAAATTAATGACACTCTATTCATCTCTGCAATTTAAAACAGCTAAAGGGGGTCTGAAGAGATTGCTCAATAGCTAAGAGTGCGTATTGCTCTTGCAGAGGACCCAAGTTTAGCCTGGCCTCCATGGGCACCTACACTCTTGAGCACATACCCATACACAGACACACACACACATACACATGGTTAAGAATAAAATAAATCTTTCAATTTTTTAAAAATAAGACAACTAAAAGGCTTTTCTGGTTCAAACGACATGTGCGTTTTCCCTTGCTCCATCAGAGGGAGCTAGAGCATGACAAATCTTATAGGATCTTCTCACTATTTATTTCAACAGCAAAGTAGCCCCACTGGCTTCTGTCCATTGTTCATCAGCCAACGTGTGTTTCATGGACACTCTTAACTTGAAGAATTTGGGTGAAATCTGCCCTATGCCATAAGAAAGACAGGGATTGGAACATTTGAGAAACTCTAATGACAATCCAGAGTGGAAAGAAGGGGAGGGGAGGGGAGAGGAGGGGAGGGGAAGGGGAAAAGAAAGGGAAAGGTGCTTAAATATCTTGGAAATCCTAGCTCCCAGATTAAGATTCTTTATCACACAAATTGGAGAGAAATACCTTTGATTCTAAAGTTACTGTATGTCAAAGTCACCACAGGAGGCCTTATGAGGAGCTTAGGTGGAAGACGGCTACTATTAAGTTATGGTAGTAGTGGGGACTTTCAAAAGTGGACTGATCAGGATGAAGATGGGTATCTTAGTCCATTCATCTGTTATCACAGAATACCAGACAGCAGACATCTTAAAACAAACAGATGCTCGTTTTCTTGTGATCCTAAAAGCTGGGCAGTCCAAGATGAAGGCTTTGATGTCTTTAGTGTCTGGTGAGAGCCCACTTCCTGGTTCATAAGCATCTGTGTTCTCTTTGAGCCCTCTCATGGTAGAAGAGGCTAAGCAGTGCTAGGTACTAACCCCGTTCATGAGGGCCCCTCCCCTGTGACCTAACCACTTCCCAAAGTCCCTCTCTCTCACTTGCCAAGTGCCAGCACCTTGAGGGTTATGGCTCAATGCACAAATTGAAGGGGACCCAAATATCTGCTCCAATTACAGAACTGGACAATTAAATCTACTTAGTACTTCCCGTGTGCAGACAGAAGCTGGGCACTGGGTCAAGATTCTCATGTAGGAGCCATTTACCCTGGTTAACTACTGTTGGTACTCCAATCCAGTCCTCATTCTCCAAAATCCCAGCGGTTTCTTTCAGCAACACCAGGCAGCTTCTGAGATGAGGAACGAGCTGGGCAGAGGACCATGGCTTGGGATGGAGAAAGGACTCTAGTGTAGCATTTGGGGGTCATAGGAAGCAAGAGGGCAATAAAAGGCACTGTTGTTGACACAACTCCTGTGTGGTGGCTTTCCTTGTGCCCATGGGCATGGGAAAAATGAAGGGCACATGGCTTGAAGAGCTTGGGAGTCAGAAACAGGAATTTTTTTCTATACATCTGCACACCACAGAAGGCACACTGGAAGACAGTGTAGCTCCAGGATATCAGCCCAGAAAGCAGAGCTAGCAGCCATGCAGGTCAGCAGGACCAGCTGGCCTGGGCTCTCAGCAGGCCAAGTCCCCTATGCCAGTCAGAAGTATTGTGTTGACAAGTGAAGGAATTGGCCTCCTGTCTGTTTACAATGTCCTTGGTCTTCTGAAACGTTTTAAGTTTGTGATAACTTTCCCTTGAGAAACTTTAACATAACCCCAGGTATAAATGGCTGGGCATAATGGTTCACACCTTTAATCCTAGCACTGGGGAGGCAGAGGCAAGTGGATCTCAGGGAATTTGAGGCCAGCCAGGGCTACATAGTGAGACTTTGTTGTAGAAGAAAGAAAGAAAGAAGAAAGAAAGAAAGAAAGAAAGAAAGAAAGAAAGAAAGAAAGAAAGAAAGAAGAAAGTGGATCTCTGGGAGATTGAGGCTAGCTAAGTCTACATAGTGAGTTCCAGGCCAGTTGGGGCTACAGGGAGGCCGAGGGAAGGAGGAAGGAAGGAGAGATGAAGGAAGGGAGGGAGGGAGGGAGGGAGGGAGGAAGGAAAGAAGAAAGAAAAAAGGAAAGAAAGAGAGAGCAAAGGAAGGAAAACGAGAGAGGAGAGAGAGAAAGAAGAAAGAGAGAGAAGGGAAAAGGAAGAGAAGGGAATACAAAATACATTTACAAATCCAATTTTTTTCCACTGTGACTAAATGCATATGTGAACTTTCTTTTTTTCATTTGTTTTTATTGAATTTTTGTGTATTTCATACAGAACATCTCAATCAATCTTAATCATCTTTATACCCCGTCCCCACTGGCACTCTCCCATAACCCGCCCCCCACTGAAATTCATACATTCTGACATTTGTGTTACAGCCTATTGTGTCAAGTTAGTGTCCCCAGATGTTCCTCAGTGCAAGTCCATCTACTGAGGTCTAGTCAGCTTATCTAGAGTCCCTCACTTTAGGAAGATCAGCTCTTCCTCACCCAGGAGCAAGCCATAGTCAATATTTCTTGAGCTAAGATTGGGGTCTGCTGTCAGTTTCCCAGTTCTATGCTGGGTTTTTGTTTGCTTGAGTTTCCATGGGACTTGTGTGCACTGACACCATTGCTGTAGGTTCATATGAGCAGGTTCCCAGGAGCTTGTAGGGCTCTATTTCCATATGGTCATGCACCTCCTCCCTAACTCTTGCAATCTTTCAGTCCCCTCTTCTGCAATACTCCCTGAGCCCTGGGTGTATGCGTTTAATATAGGAGTCCTATCCATAGACCAGCATTCTGCAGACCATTAATTTCTACACTTTGGCCATTTGTGACCTTTTGTGTTCCTGGCCCTCTGTTGCATGAGGGAGCTTCATTAATGAGAATTGAGAGATTCATTAGTGCCCTCTTTACCCCTGTTCTATGTTCTGTGAGCCTTAGGTGTAGAGGTTGCATTATAGATATATGACATAGGCTTGGGCAATTCATAGACAATGTCTGTGTGTGACCAGTTGTGATACTCGGTAATAGTCTCTATCTCATGCAAAAGAAGCTTCTTTGATGAGTGGTGACTGGGATATTTGTCTGTAAGCATAAGGATCCATATTTTGCACATAGCAAGAAATTACATTAGTCTAGGAATGTGACAATCTTGGGGTTTTCTCTCAGAAATATGACCTCTCCAGCCATGTGTATTTGAGTATGCTTACAGTACCACACTTGAGTTTCCTCCCATTGAGTAGGCTTTAGTCCAATTAGGTAGCTCTTGATTGCCCCCAATATAAAAGTGCCACTACTGCACCAATGTCATATACTGTGCCGGCAATTGATGGTATTTGGTCTTGAAATTGGTGTTGGATCATTAATTGGTGTTTTCCCTTGGCACCTTCATAGTGCTCTCCACAGCTATGAGGGCTAGCCTTCAACGGAAGTGGCTTCCAGGTCAATTCCAGGTCCATTGTTCCAAATCCTATATCAGAAATGTGTTCTGTCTTAAGTAGTAGAGTCTTACCTTCAAATGCTCTGAGGAAATCAAAGGCTATGGCAATAGCCTATGTAACTTTGGGGATCTCTTGAACCACCCTAGCCAACAACTGAAAGGAAGATTTCTCCTGTCTGGCACTGTTTCTTATGTAGCCTTTAGCTATATATATATATATATTTATCCCCATGTAGAGATATAATATGTGTAATTTGTCATTAGATTGTTGGACTAATATGATAGGAAGATGCTAGAAAACTAGTTTATCTCTCTCTCTCTCTCTCTCTCTCTCTCTCTCTCTCTCTCTCTCTCCCCCCTTTCTCTCTCTCTCAGCCTAATCCTTCCACCATAGATTCCCCATTTAAAATGTCCCCATTTTCCCCATTTTTCCCTTGAAACTACCAGTGTCCTATGGTCCCACCTCTCTTAAGCTCCTTCTTTCCCTTTACCTCCAAGGTTCCTTGTATAACCCTCCCCACTCCCATCTAAATGCCCCACTTTTCTCCATTTCTCCTTTAGTAACACCTGTCTCCTACTGTTCTTCTCTCTCACGTTCTTTCTTTCCCTTTACCTCACTGGTTTCTTTTCATTGCCCTGGTTCCTGTAGTTGTCTGGATACATTTTCACTTATAAGAATTTGATGGTAGGATCCACATTTGAGGGGGAATATACATCATTTGTTTTTATGAGCCTGTGTTACTTCATGTAGTATAACAGTTTCTAGTTCCATCCATTTACCTGAAAATTTCATGATTTTGTCTTTCTTTACTGATGAGTAGAATTCCATTGTGTAAATGTACCACATTTTCATTATCCACTTGTCAGCTGAGAGACACTGTCTCCCGATAGGCTGGTTCCTCCAATGGGCGGGACGTGAAACGGAGCTTAGACTACAAAGGGGCTGCTGAGAGCCATCTTGGGATGGAAGCAGGTAGTGTGCTGTGGTGTGGGGAACACGCAGCTAGCTGCAGCAGCTCAAAGACAGAGTGGACTGACTCCTGTGGATCCAGGGCAAGATCACTGAGGTGTGAGCAAATGCTAGCAGGGACTATGGTAGCTGTGGTGCAATGGGATATGGTGAGCTCTGAGCTGCACCGCCAGAGGCATGGGGCTAGGCACTGGGTTCTCATTCCTTTGTAAGTTAATAAACTCACATAAAATATATTATATTGTTTGTCTGAGCACACGGGAGACCCAGAGGGAATTCGGGTCACAAAATTGGCAGACCCTGGCAGGATATGATGAAACTGAGAATGAGTTTTAAAAGAGCGCTGATGGTGGCGCTGATGTGGTTGTTACAATGGGTTACTATAAAGAGGCCAGCCACACAGAAGCATGGGCCACAGCTATGTTGTAAATGTGGGGCGATGTTGTGGGTATGTGAAGATTTGTTGAAAGTTACCCAAAGGTTAGAAAATCTTTTACCTGCTCCAGAGAGTGTGGCCACTTTGCATCATAAAGGATGTGCCCCAGGCAGGGAAAGCTGAAAAGGTTGCATGGGCAGACCCAGTTGTTGTGTAAGGTACAAGGACTCAGAGGAAGCAACATATAATAGTAAAAAAGAAAATGATCTAAAAATAAAAGTATCTAAAGCTGACCCTCAAATTCAACCATTGATACAAAAGGAAAAAAAAAAAAAAGCTAACAGTGCAATAGCTAGGAAATATTCCTTACTAGAATTGTTAAAACTAGGAAAAACTTACAAACAAGCAATCAGAGAGCCCCTAGCCATGTGGCTTGTGAGACTATGGGACATGGGAGCAAATGATGTCAGTCTAAGTCCTTCAGAATCTTCACAGTTGAGTTATATTACCACCCATCCATCTGTGTGATATAGGCTGTTCAATCTAGGCCAATGCAGGGGTGAGCAGTCCTTAATGCGATGACGGGTTGAAGGCATTAAAGATGCCTGGTTGTCACCATGGGAGACTAACATGATTAGCAGGGGTTGGAAGACTATAAAGGAGGGGCAGGCATTACTGAGAGAACTAGGTATGGGAAAAGCAATATATGATGTCTAGTTCACCAGACCAGATGAGACTGAGTTCACCAGAGATATGAAAGAAAGCCTAATTCAACTGGGACCTCGAGAATGATATGGGGCTTTAATGGTTTTACTAAGCCCTTTGATGGCACAGGATCTTTGTAAAGTGAGAGAGGCTTTGGCAAATTTAAATCATTCTGACCAGCATGTAAAATGTGTCTATAAAATAACAGAACACCTTCTAAGAGATATAAAAAAAAAGACCAGAATCAAGGAGCTGGAGAAAACTGGTTCTCCCTATCTCAGCATCCATTGATTGCCTATACCTCTTCATCTAGAGATGTAGGCATGTCAGTTGGCATTGCCATTCTGCAGGGAGCCATATTGTTGAGATTTCTTGGGTGCAACTTCCCTCTCATGTCTAGAATACACTATGCAGCTGCAGGTGTCCTGGTCCTCTGGGTCTTATAATCTTTCCATCCCCCTTTTCTATGATGTTCCCTGAGCCTTAGGTGTAGTTTGCAAAGGAAATAAGATGCATTTCTCTTCTAATAAAGGCTATACTAGGGGTGGAAGCAGGTTTTCCCACCAAATTCTCCCCCAGCAACCTGGCATGGTCAATGGGGAGATGACAGATGTGGCTACAGTCAGGAAGCAGACCCAGAACCTGTCTGACTCAGGGAACCCACTAGTGCAGCAGGGACAGGAGAAGCCCCCTGCCTCCTTAGCCCAGTGCAGGGTCAGGAAACTGGAGCCAACACCTGTAAGTGTATCAAGAATATAAGAATAGCAAACACCTGTAAGTGTATCAAGAATAAAAGAATACAAAGGGATAACTAAAAATGATTAAGAGCTAATCAAATTAATGCCTCGTACCCATGCTATGGTACCTAACAAGGATCTATGGAGAAAACAGTTAATACGAATGGACAAAACCTTTCCATGCTTTGTGAGACTTTTTCTATGAGTGATTTAAAATATGTTAACATTGCTTTGAGTGTTTTACAGATGTGAAACCCATTTGAAAGATACCTGAAGAAGCAAAGGCCAGCTATAGATGTAAGATTCTTGAGAGTTTTATGTAGGTTGGGTAAGATGAGGATAGAGACTCTCAAACTATAAAACTGTTAGAAAATCTACAGTATCAGGGGTGGGTTGCCCCCCTATGAGCTGTTGGTCAGAGAGAGATCCTAGAGGTCCTCCAATTCATCAAGGCTATTGCCATTAATGTCAGTTGTACGCTAGAAGGATCAGTAAGGCCATGTTGTTGAAGACACTGCATGTTGTGAGCCTGGGAAAAGAAGAAGAGATGGAACTGACACTAAGCCAAAACACTCCATGCCACTGGATAGATGACATTCATATTGCCAGGAGGTGCTATACGGATGGTTGGGGAAGAAAGGATCCCCTATAAGTCTAATTGGTGGACCCCACATGCTGCACACCATGGACATGCCAAGCAATACCTGCAAGTGCAATAATGGCTCAACCAACACATGTACAACTGACAAATTTCTAATTGGATAAGGCCCGCTCTTAGGGATGGAACACACATCTGGTGCTGTAGACCAGGCCAACGCCTTGTGTCAAGACAGGCTACAGGCCCTAGTGGAGAAGCCATCATGAGTATATTGTTTAATGAGTATAGTACACCTACTGGGATATCTTCTAGGCATTTGTATTTACATTCGTGTTTGTTTAAATGTGTCTACTTCTTTCCATTTTTCTTTATAGTAGAAGAAACACCACTGAGCTAGATCAGTGGCCAAGGCCTAAAGACGACTAATGGGGAGGCCCAAGAAGCCACTATTTTGCCATGTTACAAGAGAGATTGCCCTACATCTATCACCCCCTCCAAGGCTCAAGGACTTTAGCAGAAGATGGATGGGAATATTGTAAGAGTGGAGGAAAGGGGTGGAGTGTCTCCCGATTGGCTGGTTCCTCCAATGGGCAGGGCCTGATGCATAGCATGGACTATGAATGGGCTGCTGGGAGCCATCTTGGGATGGAAGCCAGGAGCAGTGAGTAGCACGTGTGGTGTGGGGAATGTGCAGCCAGCCCAGCAACTCAAAGACAGACTGGACTGACTCCTGTGGACCCGGGGCAAGATCGCTGGCCCCTGAGGCATGAGCAAATGCTAGTGGGGACTATGGTAGCCAGGGCGTGGTCTGATATGGCGGGCTCTGAGCTGTGCCACCAGAGGCGTGGGGCTAGGCACTGGGCTCTCATTCCTTTGCAAGTTAATAAACTCACATAAAATATATTGTATGGTTTATCTGATTGTGCAAGAGACCCAGAGGGAATTCAGGCCACAGACACGTAGGTTACTTCCATCTCTTAGCTATTGTGAAAAGAGCAGCAAAAAACATGGATATACAAGTGTCTCTGCAATAGGATGAGTCCTTTGAGTATTTGCCAAGGAGTGGTATAACTGGGTGAAATGGTAGGTTCTTTTTTAGGTTTTTAAGAGTTCTCCACACTGTTTTCCATAGGGATTGACCGAGTTTGCAATCCTACCAGCAGTGCATGAGTGTTCCCCTTTCTCTACATCCTCACCAGCATTTGGTATCATTTTTTCTCTTGATCTTAGCCAGTCTGACTGGGGTAAGGTGAAACCTTAAAGTGGTTTTAATTTGCATTTCCCTATTTACTAACAAAATTGAATACCTTTTAAGATGTTTCTTAGCCATCTTTATTTCTTCTTTTGAGAACTCTCTGTTCAGCTCTTTAGCTCATCTTTTAATTGGGACACTTGCTTTCTTGATTCTTTGTTTTTTGAGTTCTTTATATATTCTGGATGTTAAACTTCTGTCAGATGTGTCACTGGTGAAGATTTCTCCTGCTCCAGGCTTTCTCCTTGCTTCCTTGGTTGTTTCTTTTGTGAACAGAAGCGCTTTACCCTTAATGAGGTCTCATTTGTTGATTCTTGACTTTAGCTCCTGAGCAATTGATGTCCGATTTAGAAAGTCCTTTCCTACACCTATATCTTTTAGCTTACTGCCAATGTTTTCTTTAACACTTTCAGAGTTTCGGGTTTTACACTGAGGTCTTTGATCCATTTGGAGTTGACTTTTATGCAAGGTGAAAGATGAAGGTCTAGCTTCATTCTTCTACAGGTGGAGATCCAATTTTGCTAGCACCATTTGCTGAAGACACGGTCTTTCCTCCAGTGAATGTTCTTGGCCCCTTTGTCAAATATCAGGTGGCTGAAATTGCATGTACTCATGTTTGGGTCTTCAGTTATGTTCCATTGATCTACAGGTCTACTTTTGTGCCAGTACCATACTGTTTTTATGACTATAGCTCTGTAATATAGTTTGAAGCCTGGTATCATAATCCCCCCAGCATTGCTCTTTGTTCTCAGGGTTGTTTTGGCTATCCAGGGTTTTTTATGTTTCCATATGAATTTTAGGATTTTTTTTTCTAATTCTGTGAAGAATGTCATGGGGATTTTGATTGGCATTGCATTGAATCTATAAGTGGTTTTCAGTAGGATGCTCATTTTCATAATATTAATTCTTCCAATCCATGAGCATGGGAGGATGTTCCATCTTCTGGCACCTTCCTCAATCTCTTTCTTTAAAGACTGAAAAAGTTCATTATAGAGGTCTTTAATGTCTTTGTTCAGGTTTATTCCAAGATTTTTTTTAGTCTTTGTGGGAGAGGGTCTCCCTGTAGCCCCAGCTGTCCTGGAACTCACTATGTAGACCAGGCTGGCCTTGAACTCACAGAAATCCACCTGCCTCTGCCTCCCGAGTGCGGCGATTAAAGGCATGCACCACCACGCCTGGCTATTCTGAGTTTTGTGGGGTTTTTTGAGTCTATTGTGCATGGGAGCATTTCCCTGTACTCTTTCTCTGATTGCTTGTTATTGGTATGCAGAAAGGTTACTGATTTTTGTAAATTAATTTTATAACCTGCACTTTACTGAAAGTGTTAATCATTTCTGGAAGTTTTCTGGTAGAATTTTTGGCATCTCTTAGGTATAGTATCATATCATCTGCAAAAAGGGATAATTTGTCCTCTTCCAATTAGTATCCCTTTAATTTCCTTCTCTTGTCTTACTGCTCAAGCAAGAACTTCAAGCGCTATATTAAAAAGGGATTGGAGATAGTGAATAGCCTTGTCTAATTCCTGGTTTGTATGAAAATACTTCCAGTTTTTCTCCATTTAGAATGATGTTGGCTGTGGGTTTGTTGTATATAGCCTTAATTATATTGAGATATGTTCTGTCCAGTCCATTTTATCAAATATGTGTTGAATTTTGTCAAAGGCATCTCTGCATCTTTGAGATGACCATGTGGTTCTTGTCTTTGAGTCCATTTGTATGATTTATGACATTTATTGACTTACATGTATCAAAACATTCCTGCATCTCTGGAATAAAGCCAAATTGATCATGGTGGATGAATTTTTTGATATGTGTCTGTATGTGGTTTGCAAATATTTTGTTGAGAATTTTTTCATCTATATTCATTAAGGATATGGGTTTATAGTTTTCTCTTTTGGCTGTATCTTTACCTGGTCTTGGTATTAGAGTGACGTTGGCTTCATAGAAGGAATTTGTGAGTTCTCCCTCTGTTTCTACCTTTTTGAATAATTTAAACAATATTGAATATAGATCTTCTTTAAATGTCTGGTAGAATTCTTCTGTGAATCCATCTGGGTCTGGGCTTTTCTTAGTCAAGAGGTTTTATATTATTGTTTCAATTTCCTTATATGTTATGGGTCTGTTTAACTTGTTAATATCTTCTTGGTTTAGCATTAGTGATTCCCATGATTTTTGATACACATCTTTTAGGTCTTCAAATTTAATAGTGTATAGGTTTTTAAAGTGTTCCCTATTAATCTTCTGGATCTTTTTGTTATCTGTTTGTGATGTTTCCCCTTTCATCTCTGATGTTATTGATTTGGATTTGCTCTTTCTTTCCTTTGGTTAACTGGGCTAAGGGTCTGTCTTTCTTGTTTATCTTTTCAAAGAACCAGCTCTTATATTCATTGATTCTTTGTATTATTTACTTTGTTTCTGTTTCATTAATTTCTTCTCTAATTTTTGTTATTTCTTCTTGTCTGCTTGGGTTTGGGTTTCATTTGTTGTTGCCTTTCAAGAGTCTTGAGTTGCAATGTTAGGTCATTTATTTGTGTTCTGATTTTTTAATGTAGGCACTTAGAGCTATAAATGTCCCTCGTAGGACTGCTTTTAAAGTGTCCCGGAGGTTTTGATGTGTTTTATTGTCATTTTTTCTTTAGTTCCAGCAATACTTTTACTTCTTTCTTAATTTCTCCTTTGACCCTTTCTTCATGAGTGTGTTGTTTAATCTCCATGTGTTCATGTAGTTACTAGGGCTTCTTCTGGTGTTGATTTTAAGCTTCACTGCATTGTGGTCTGATAGAATGCATGGAATTATTTAAATAGTTTTTATTTGTTGAAGCTTGTTTTATGCCCCAGTATGTGGTTGATTTTGGAGAAGGTTCCATGGGGTGCTGAATAGAAAGTACATTCTTTGGTGGTTGGGTGGAATATTCGGTAGATGTCTGTTAGGTCCATTTCATGTATGGTATTGTTTAATTCAGATGTCTTTCTGTTAATTCTCTGTCCTATTGGCCTAATGGAGGCATTGGGGTATTGAAGTCCCCTACTATCTAAGTGAGTTGGGATTAATCTGTGTCTTAAAGTCCTATAGTACTGTTTTTATAAAGTTGGGTGCACACAGTTTAGTGCATATGTGTTCATGATTGTACTATCTTCTTGGTCAATTGTTACTTTGATCAGAATGACATGACCCTCTTTATCTCTTTTGATTAGTTTTAGTTTGGTTTATTTTGTAAAATATTAGAATTGCAACTCCTGCTTGTTTCTTAGTGCCATTTGCTTGGAATATTTTTTTTTTCCATCCTTTCCCCTTAAGGTAGTGCCTGTCCTTGAAAGTGAGATGGGTTTCTTGCAGACAACAAAAATGTGGATTTTGCTTCTTAATCCATTCAACTAGCCTGTGTCTTTTGACTGGGGATTTCAGTCCATTGATATTTAAATTCTTATTGAAATATGTGTATTGGTCCCTGTCATTTTAATTTCTGTTTGCATTCTTGGTCTAACTCTGCATTTCCACAATTATACCTTCATTTAATTTCTTTATGTTGTCCCTTGAGTATAGTCATTCCTTTCTTCAGCTCTTTGTATTCCTTCAAGAATCCTCTGAAGGGCTGGTTTTTGGATATGTATTCTTTCAGGCTATTGATATCATGGAAAATTTTTCTTTCCCCTTCAATTGTAATAGACATTTTTACTGGGTAAAGTGTTCTGGTTTGGTATCTATGGTCATTTAGAACTGGGAATGTGTTGTTCAAGACTCTTCTGGCATATGCAGTTTGCACAGAAAAGTCAGCTGTAATTCTGATGGATTTTCCTCTGTATGTCACTATTTGTTTTTCTTTTGCAGCTTTCAATATTGTCTCTTTGTTCTGTATGTTTAGTGATTTTTACTATGATGTGCCATGGAGAGTTTCTTTTCTGGTCCTGTCTATTTGGTGTGCTACGTGTTTCTTGTATTTGTATGGGAATGTCTTTAATTTTGGGAAATTTTCTTCTACAATCCTGTTGAAGATCTGGTCCATACCATTATCCTGAGATTTTTTATCCTTCCTCTATGCCTATGATATTTAAATTTAGTCTTTACACGGTGGCCCACATTTCCAGCATATTCCATTCCTGTGTTTTCTTAAATTTTTCATAATTTTTGTTTGAGCAGTCCAATTCATCAACTTTGTCATCCAGTCTTGATATTCTATTTTCCATTTTATTCTTTCAACTAGTGAGGCTTTCTCCTGTCATTTCTAATTGGTTTATTGAGTGTTTTACGTCCTTCTTCATTTCAGCCTGAGTTTTTTTCAGTGCTTCTAACTCTTCTGTGAATTCAGTCAGAAGGTTTATCCCTCTTTTAGGTCTTAGATTTGTTTGTCTGTTCTTTAAATTTGTTGAATTCTTTGATTATGTTTATGATTTTTTTAAATTCTGTGTCCTGGGTTATCTCTAGGGGCTTCTCATTGTAGAACTCCTCTATAGGACTGTTGGTGTTTGGTGGGGACATATTATTTGGGTTTTTCATGTTATTTTTTCATTGTGATTTTGGCATGTGGATTTCTTTTATTGTTTCTGATTCAGGTGTGAGACTCAAGCCTTCCTTTGTTGAGTTTGAGTCTGTTTCCATTTGTATATATGATGTGCCTTTGTTTTTGTTAGGTTCCTTGCAGTCTCCTAAAATGGCTGCACAGCTCGCAAAATTCTCAAACGGAGGGTTTAAACTCAACCCCAGGCAAGTCCCTCTGCTTGTTGGAGGACCAGCCAATCCTGAGCTAAACTGCGCAGCCTACATCATGGAAAGTTACCCAACCATGTGACTGCCTATAAAAGATGTCTGGCTTCCCCTGCTCACTGCTGTTTCTCGCTGCTGTTTCCCTGCTCCCCAAGAGGCAGCCCAGGGGTCTGTTTGCTCTCAAAAACCCTCTGTTCCCCACCCTTCATACAGTTACCTGGTCGGTGGTCTTCCCAGTGTCTTCTTCCACAGTTTTTATTGGGTATAAAAAGGTGGTTGGTCTAGGCTTCATGTTCTCTCTTTGATTTTATATTAGAGGGATCAGATGGTTCTAATCCAGGTACTCAGGAGTTCCCACAGAGGCCCACGTCAGATGAGAATCAAATGCTCTCAGGTTCCCTCTTAAGGTCTGGGTCCCTCTAGTCAGCAGACACAGTATAATTTGGGAAGCTTGCTAGGTAGAGACTAGAGTCAACCGATCTCAGGCAGTCTGCAAAGGTTTTGGCCCCTACTAAATGTTAGGGAAGCCTAACCCTAACCAGTGCGGGGGCTGTAGGTAGTCCCAATGTAGGGTGATGGACACAGTGGGATTTGAAAAGCTCACCCCAAGCAGATAGTCCAGAGATCTGGGGTGCTAAGAGCAAAAACAGGTCTGTGCCCAAGGCTAGAAGGAGAACAGGATGTAGGGGTCCAGGAGGTTGGGGTTGCTCAGGCTGTAGGGGAGACAAGGTGCCATGGGCAGGATCAGACTTATCAGGGAAAAAGATTGGTCTAAGGAATTCCAGGGCAAGTTGGGGTTGCGGATAGCCAGAGTCGAAGGCTAGTCTCAGGAGTCCAAAGGCTAGCTGGGGGTGGGGAAAGCCTGTGAAGCGCTATGAAACTAGACTGAAAAATTGAGCAGGTCTGAGCGCAGGGGATCAGGATGTAGTGGGCAGGTCTGGACTAAGAGGGTAGTCCAGAGATCTGGATTGCTAAGAGCAAAAGCAGGCCTGTGCCCAAGGATAGAAGAAGAACAGAATGTGGGCACAAATCAAATTTGTACTGATAATAGATCATAAAGAAATTTCTTTTAAAACAGTCCTTTAGTATACATATAATTGTATCATTTATTAAAGACAAAAGTAAATTTGCATACTAATGAAATGGATGTGTTTGCTCGATTTTACATAATTAAATCTTGGCTGAATATTTGATACCACGGTACAAAAAGCGTTTTCAGTGTTTTCAGAATTGGCTGATATTTTGATGTTTCTAATCAATACTGACAACACCATTTCATGAATATGCAGTAGAAAGTGGCAGGGGTATGTTTAGGGCCATGCAGAAATTCTGTCCTAATCCCAAGTTAAAATTCATTTAATGATTTATGAAATTCAAGTCAGCAACTGAAGCAACAGAGAAAGTACTTTAACATAATACAATCCAAAGATATACTAATTTGATACATGCTGGGGGAGTGACGGTGGGAAAATATCCAGTCTTTGTTCTTCACCTAAAACGTTAAGGTTCTATAACAGCAGGAAATTTTGCCAGGGTGTTTTGGGAAACATTCTTTAGCAATGTGCTGCTGTGACAGCACACAGTGTAAAGTGCACACTTTGTGTGTTCAGAACCAAGGCGATCATGGCCAAAATGCACAGAAATAACTGGCTGTGTTAGGGAATCAAAAGAAAAGGAGATATAAACAATTTTGTAAAGTTGTGTTGGTTTCATGACCAAAAGCTCTATTTTGAATTCTTATTTTATACAGGACCATCACTGAACCATGTATTTGCTATATGACTTTAAATTGGCTTTTATAATGTAGATAAATGATACATTAACTTATATTTGAAAATATTTCCCAGTAATCTTTTGCATGTTAGTTATCACTATTTTGTTTAATGTTTGAGGTATTAATGTTTACTTTTTGTCAACTGAAATGAAATTACTTTTCTTCCAATATAATAAAATAAACTGCTATTATTTTTTTAAAAAGAGAACCAAGGCTATAATGAAGTCAGCTGGTGTAACATAGGTGAGCCCTGCCAGAAACACCTCAGATTCATCACACATCTGATTTTGAATTAGTTTTTGGTCACTGCACTATCAGAAACCTTTTACTGTTGCCAAATTACTGACAATCCTCATATTCAGTTCTAAGACCCCCATCTGGGGTAGCGACCCACTGTTTAAGAAACTGTGCTGTAGACAGAACCCTCTGCTCTGAATCCAGAATCACATGGTATTCTGTCTAATGTTATTTGGAAAGCCTCAAGAATGTTCTGTGAGCCCAAATATTGGGGGGGGCAGTGTCTAGAAAATGAGTAATGGTGATGCCATCATCTAAAGTGAGTGTCCATGATGGAAATTCGACAGAAATTGACTCTGGCTGGAACTGTCACATTGGAGGAGAGGAGGTGCAACCAGGGGAAGGACTGAAGTGGGTCACCTCATTTTCTGAAGTCAAATCAAGAAAGGGAGCTGATGACACTGACTTGCATCCAGCATGCTACCCTCACTACAGAGCCTAGCTTAATCAGCTTGACCATTGATTTCTTGTTTATTGTCACTACAACACAGTTAGGTGCCGGTGATAAGCAGATGTTGCCACATTTGCTGATTGCTGTTCCTCAAGGCCTGAAAGAGAACCCGATTCAATGAAGGCACTCTGTGTTTGGGGAAGAAGCTAATTTATCTAATGTGAACCTAATGAAGCCTCCAAGCTTTCCCCAGTCCTGAAGCCAGCCATCATCTTCTCCTCACGTCCAGAACAGCAGGTGTCTATATCTAGGTTCTGGGCAGAAAAGTCCAGCATGGCAACCCTTGAGCCTATCACTGAGAGAGGCAGTGCACTCTGGAGGCATTCCAGAGGGGCGAGGGAAGCCAAGGGTGCTGAGGAAGGCGCTGGATACAAGTACCTGAGAACCAGCCCCATCCTGACCCTGCATGCTGGGCTGGTGTGTGCTCTGAATCACAGGTGGTGTCCTTCCCAGAGGCTCTGAGAAGCTATCCTACCCCTCCAGCCAGGCATCGGCTGCAGAGCATATAAAATGGAAGGATGGTGGGGGGGGTAATGTTCCCATGAGGCACCTGTCAGCAATTGTCTGATGAAGCTAGGGCAGCCCACGGCGCAGGAGCCTCAGCAGCATCTGCGGGGCATGTTCCCATGCTTACCTAGTTCTTTCA
Organism: Nannospalax galili; assembly: GCF_000622305.1. Classification (NCBI taxonomy): domain Eukaryota; kingdom Metazoa; phylum Chordata; class Mammalia; order Rodentia; family Spalacidae; genus Nannospalax; species Nannospalax galili. The sequence goes on along the minus strand of NW_008332644.1, from coordinate 683,312 downwards.
GACAGCAGTCCACCCTCGGTGTTCTCTTGTCCACTGGGATTTGGTTCTAGGACTCCCATCGTACCAAATCCCACAAAGGCTCAAGTCTGTTATACAAAATGGTGCATTATTTGCTGATAATCTATGGGTATCTTCCCACATGCTACAAATCATCTCTTGGTCGTTTATGACATCCAGTACAATGTGACTGCTGTGAAAACAGATGCTAGACACAATAGCTGCTAAGTACAACTTTTCCCAGAGTGTGTTCCGTTCAAGGTTGACTGCGTTCACAGATAGAGAACCCATAGATACAGAGGGTCAGTTTTTATACATGTGTCCACCTCCTCAGTGACTCCAAACACACATTTCTTGTGTGCACCAACAGGAACCCCAAAGTGTTAGAAGCCCTACACAGTCCTCTGAAGGTCGTACTCTTCCTACAAGATATTTCAGATATGTGTCTCCTCCTGATGTTAATTATAACAAATATTTGAGCATGCTCTTGCCTCTCATTATCTCATTTATGAGTCATTGTGTGGAAACAAGCCTGACAGGCTGGGAAGAGCTCCCTGTAACTGGAAGGAAAAACGGGAATGCACCTGTCATCAACAAAGTGGCCAGCAGAGGGAAGTGCAGACTTGTGAACTGATTTTTGCCAGGAAGAACTGGAAACAGGAACCTGCCAGAAGAGGAATTGGCTTCCATCTCTTGAGTGTATTCTTTTTGGCTTCTGCCTCCCTTGATAACCCTTCAGGTTAAATAACTGCTTATGTCAGGTCTGTTTTAAGTCTTCTTCTGCTTCTGATGCAAAACTGTAATTGAATGATGTGGCAGGGTCCTTCACCAGGAGACCTACAGAGTACACGAGGCCATCATCTGACCTGTGTGACCAGGTCCTCAAGACCCATGTCACCAGACAGCTCTGTGACACCCAGGTCTCATGCTAGAGCATGCAGACAACTCTCCAGAGCCAACCAGGGATGGACCCCAGCTGGTCATGGGGCATCCATTAAAGCCAAGGAGGGAGACTATTGGGAGGCTGAGGACAGGTCTCATGGCTTGAGTGAACTGCAGAGGACGTGTTCCCTTAAATGCATTGAAAACCCAGAGACCAGTTTATTCTCATTCCATCCTTTCTTTGCAGCCCTTTGGCTTCAGTAGAAAGCTCCTTGCCATCAAAGTTCTTGGGATAAATAAGGACTGAGAAATAACCTCTCTTTCCCAGCAGACCTTCCTCCTATCCCCTGGTTTGTAGGACTTTTTTCTGAGGCCCAGGGCAGTCTGCTCTTTCCTGGAGGATAGCTTAAACCGGACTCTTTCAGGAGAACTCCCACCATTTCTCTGTTCCTTGGATTCATCTCACTTAACCTAGAGGCAAGAGAATACTCCCCTGTGAGCTGCTGTCCCACAGGCCAGCTGTACTCTTTCCCATTGGCCATTTCAGAGGTTTAGGCTTTAAAGAGAGAGGCCCTGTGTCCTTAAAGTGCTGGGATCTGTCTACCAACCAAACCCACAAGAAATACAAAGCCACCACTTCCCAGCCAGCATCTTGTATGACTACTCATAGGTAGTCTGGAAGTCTGGTACCCCAGGTGAGATTACTCAATGGGGAGACTACTCCTGTTCCTATAGGCACTGACACATACCCATCAAGCCTAGGCAACATGTGAGTAGTAATTGAGCCACCCTCCTCCCAGCCAACTTCTGGTTTCTGCCCTAGTCATCATAAGCCTTTAGGTTTGACCCAGATGAGCACTCTCTCTTGCTCAGGACCCTCCTTGGCTCCTCTGTCTTGTACTTCCCTTCCATCAATGTACTGGAGTTCCATCAGCTGCCATCTTTGTCAACTCAGACGTTTCCTCTACATCACAGAGAAGCCCTGACCTCCTGGCAAAGGATCCACTTCCCAATGAGGCAGGGTTCGAGTGCTGCATCAAAAGACCCCTGGGTCTGGAGATCAGCAGCCTAGAGACTAGAAAGCCAGTGGGTCCTAGCCACCCAGGTAGATAAAGGGTCTGGGACTGAGCACTGAGGCTAGCCGGGCAACTCCCATGAGAAACCTGCTTCGGCACCAGGGTCTGCCAAAGTACCAGGGCTGCGACCTGGAGACCACTGCTTCCCTAGGTAATGGAATTCAGTTCCAGGTGAGCTGAGAGTTGGGAGCACCTGGAAGATTTTCCTTAGCTTTCCTAACATTCTGTAAGCCTACAATTCCTGCCACTAGAGCTCTTCATACTTGGGAGTGTCAGAAATGGTTTCTCCCTTTGACCAGACTTTGACCTGTATGACACTTCCTATCTCTTCCAGTAAGAGATCACCTCCCTCTTATGGTTCAATTCAGGACCTGATGGTAGGTGCTTTCCTTCATCACATCCAACCCAAGAGCAACTGCTGTTGATTGGCTCTAAATACCCATACCCGCTAAGCTCCCACTCTGAGACTACCTTCCCATCAGCAAGCCCAGAAACCTCCCCAGCCTGCCTCCTTCTCCACTACCACTGGGCAATCTTAACACATGAAGGCCACATCACTCCCTAATTTAAAACTTTCTTGATAGCTTTGGCATTGTCCTAGGAATCTATTTCAGAAACAGGATGGGAAGGATGCATGCTAAGCTCCTGTTAATGACTTTGGAAGGAGACAGAGAGAGGAAGAAAACAGAAACACCACAATGGGGACTTCAAATTCTATCTGAAATGTTTCTTTTTAAGAAAAAAAAGAGCTAAATCGAACATAATATATGAATGTATGTTAGCTCTGGAGTGGACATGTGAATTTGAATGTGTCTCTGTACTTGAGTGCACTTATTTTAAAAATTAATTATAAAAAGATGTCTTTCCTCTGTCCAGCCCATTCAAACAACTTTCATTATCTGCCTCCAGGAAAGCCACAAAGGTAGAGCTGAGCCTTCAGCCACAGTCTGATCAAGTGACTCACATGACAGAGCAACATCCTTTTTTCTCCTTATGCTCTGCTCCTTCCTCCCTCATCCAATCTGCCTTTGAGATCCTGTGTTCTCTGAACAGTCCCTGGCTGCTCCTCTCCTAACTGTAAACGACTGTGGTACCTACCTTTCATACTTGAGGGGAAGAGACCCTCTGACCAGCCCCTTCCTTTTTCCCAGAAGCCTTAGGAGTAGTCTTCTCATATGGTTAAGCCTACCATTTAACCACAGACTTGTCTGTGTGGATCCTTCTTGTGAGGCCAGGGGTGTGGGCAATGTCCTCCCCAAACCTTGTGCCTGATTATGAAGAAGGAGTATAGTTTCCAAAGTTAGGAGAATCTTGGTGAGAGTGGTGAGCAATGGAGGTGACAGTTATAAAGCGGCATCTTACTGACACATTCCTGGGATCCTGTCTCCTCATCACACATCTTCACACGCTGGCCAGGAGCACTTTGGTAGTGAAGCAAAGGGAGAGCTGTCAGAGATGCGTTCAGGCTGGGTGTGTGTTGGTAGATGTGGGGAACTTACTTCATTCTATAGTTACACTATTACTTTCCATTTCTTATTATATACAAGGCAGAGGGCCAGAGATTATGACATATCGCAATGTGAAGATACAGTCTAGTGCGTGTCAGCAGAAGTAGTGCTGGGGAGCCACTGTGGGCCTGTGTGGAACGAGGCTCTAGTCTACAAGACAAACCTTCTCATCACCTATTGTGTGTGTGCAATTCTAATTGGAGAATTCTGTTATCCGTGTTGAAACCAATCAATGATAAAATTCCCATTTTGATGAACTTTCAGACTAAATTATATTCCAATTAACCATATATAAAATGAGATAAAAGTTGTTCAAAAAAGAGATGATCAAAGTGTGTGTGGTGAGAAAATGTAGGCAAAATGTTTGTAGTGCTTGTGATAGCTGTCAGATTTTCTCATACACACAGATCTTCCTTTTTGCCTTTCAGTGTTGAAGAAGGTGCCCTGAATAATGAGTTTAAGGCCCTATGAAACCTGAAACCTGTACATTCCTTATTTACAGCACACAGGCCACAGGAACTCTCCAGGAGACACAGGGTCTTGGAGCTGTCTGTGGTGCTGGATAAGAAACTCAGGGCTCTCTCTCCAGAGCACGCCTGCACAGGCTGCCAGTGCCCATGGATTGTACCTGGAGGGGAAGCCGGATGTAGCAGCCAAGGTCATAGTCAGTGGCATTTTAATGGGTGCATTTGTTTATGGAGAGTATCAGATGGCGGGTTAAGGAGAGCACCACAAATTATTCCCAAGTGTCAGGGAAATCCAAAAGACAAGGACACCAAGAGTGTCAGCTCAAGGAAATCTGACCAGTGAGCCATGCCTGAGTCTAGATCCAGGACAGAAAGGAGGGACCTGGGGTAAGGTTGAGGAATAGTTAGACCCTTGACTTGGGAGCAAGGGATGTCTGAAAAGGGAAGGCAAAGGACAGTGAGGGGGAGGGATGTCTCTGGGAGAACACAACTACCAGAACAAAGACCATTGTTGAGTTGGTGGAGGATAAGCCCAAAGTGCCAAAGCACCACACACACTAGAGAATCCACATGGATTTGAAAAGATGCACACAATGCTTCTGTTTAAATTCAGCTTGCACAGTACAATTGACTGTAGAGATACTGACTTTCTGTTTGGCTTTGAAACAGGCACTCACTTCCTTCGAAAGACAAGGTCTTTGGGTATTAAGGAGACTTCCATGTGTAGCCCACTTCAAAGAGTTTAAGACTTCATGTGCTACTGGAGTTGGTAGAATGAGCCTCTAATTTCTGTACTTGGGAGACCTGGGTGAGAGGATTATGAATTTGAGGTCAGTCTTGCATATATAGCAAGTTCTAGGCCAGCCTGAGCTACATAGTGAGCCCTTGTCTCAAAAAAAAAAAAAAAAAAAAAAGAATTCCAGGTAGTTTCAGTAGGGAAGACAGGACCCCCTAAAGATCTGGATGCTGTTGTGAGACTTGCAATTTGAGCAGTCAATGGAGGCTTGGGAGCCAGAAGACACAGAAGCAGGAGAAATGCTTGAAAAGGGCCACACCAAGGCCAGGGATGAGCCTGGGACCAGGCTTGCTACACTGACTTTTTAAAAACTTGTGTGCATTGACAATAACTTGAGTGAGAGGCATTAAGACTTTCCTGCCCCACATATCTATCACCAGCTCCCACCGCCTCTAAATAAATAACCCAAGTAAACACAGTGTACCAGCTCAGTCGGTGAAGCTGTAAACCTTTGCCTATTCCTGTGGAATGTTGCGTCTCCCTGGAGGATATATTCAAGTCCTAAATCTGAGTATCTGTAAATGGGGCCAAATTTAGAAAGAAGGTCTTTGCAGATGTGATGATTTGCAGTCATGTGGTAGGCCCCAAATCAGATATGACTGATGTCCTTGTAAAGTGCAGCAGACAGAGATGCAGATGTGGGGAAAGTGATGTAATGACAGAGAAGGACTGGAGTGATGTATCTACAAGTCAAGAAATGCCATTGTCAACCTCCCTTTACTTCCCTGGGCTGCAGAACCTCCCGTGTCCTGGCCCCAGCACCTTCCCTGGGTAAATCCAGCAGGCCCAGTGCACCTTGACTCCCCCAGCCTCTTTCACCCTCCCAGCCCTGCCCGTCTCTCCTCCTAGGCTAGATACAGGCCCATTTCTTGTCTTGGCACCCCAGAAACCAGGGCCAACCTCTCCACCCAGAGCCACCACTACTTCCTGATCCTCTGCATCTGGACCAACCCAGTTCCTCCCTACCATCTTCAGGAACCCAGGCCTGGTCCTGCCCTCACCTCCCTTTACTTCCCTGGGCTGCACAGCCTCTGGGCAGCCTGGTGCCAGCACCCTTCCTGGTCCCCAGGAGCCCTCTGGACCAGGTCCTGCCCTCATATCCCTTTGCTTCCTGGGCTGCACAGCCTCCAGTGTCCTGGTACCAGCACCTTCCCTGGATAAGTCCAGCACACCCAGCACACCTTGACTCCCTCAGCCTCTTTCACCCTCCCAGATCCCCCACCAAGTCTTTCCTCTTAGACTAGGTACAGGCCCATTTCTTGTCTTGGCACCGCAGACACCGGGGCTAACCTCTTGTCCTAGAGCTGCCACTGATTTCTGAACCTTTGCATAGGGACCAACCCATTTCCTCCCTGTGGCCCCCAGGAACCCTCTAGGCCTGGTCCCGCAGTCACCTCCCTTTACTTCCCTGAGTGGCATAGCCACCAGCTTCCTGAGACCAGCATCTATCCTGGGCCCTCTGAGCCCAGACCAGACCAGCTCCCAAATTCTTGAGGTCAGCATCTTTCTTGGAGGGACCCATACCTTAGGAGAAAGCCTGATATCATCTGAGCCTCATCTCACTTGGGCCTCTGTGGGAACTCCTGAAGACAAAAGCAATTAGGCCACTCCAATATAAAATCAAAAGAGAGAACATGAAGCCTGAACCAACCAACTTTTCATGCCCAACAAGTAAACCACAAAGGCACATAAAGCTTACAAAAAGAAGCAAATCTAAACTCAACAAAGGAAGGCTTGAGTCTAAAACCAAAATAATATAACCAAATGTCAATAGTCCTCTAGAGGAGTACAATGAGAACTCCCTAGAGATAAAGCAGAATGTGGAACTCAAAAGAACAGTTATAAACATGATAAAAGAATTCAGTGAATTTAAAGAACACACAAAGAAATCAAAGAACTGAAGGAAGACAGGGATAAACTTCTGAATGAATTCAGAAAAGAGCTATAAATATTGAAGAATACTCAGGATGAAATGAAGAAGGAAGTGAAACACTCAGTAAGCCAATTAGAAATGACAGGAGAAAGCCTCACCAATAGGATGAATGAAATGGAAAACAGAATATCAAGACTGGAAGATAAAATGGACGAATTAGAGCACTCAAGCAAAGATTATGAAAAATTTAAAAAAACAAAAGAATGGAATATGCAAGAATTGTGTGACACAATAAAAAAACCAAACTTATGAATCATAGGCATACAGAAAGGAGAAGAATCTCAAGATAATGGTATGGACCAGATCTTCAACAGGATTGTAGAAGAAAATTTCCCAAAATTAAAAAAAGACATGCCCATACAAATACAAGAAGCATATAGAACACCAAATAGAAAGGACCAGAAAAGAAACTCTCTAGAGCACATCATAGTAAAAACACTAAACGTACAGAACAAAGAGACAATACCGAAAGCTGAAAAAGAGAAACAACAAATCACATATAAAGGAAAACCTATCAGGATTACAGCTGACTTTTCAGTGAAAACTATGAAAGCCAGAAGAGCCTTGACCAAAGTATTCCCAGTTCTAAATGACCACAGATGCCAATTCAGATTACTTTATCCAGCCAAAATGTCTATCATAGCTGAAGGAGAAAGAAAAATATTCCATGATATAAATAGGCTGAAAGAATTCATGTCCACAAAACCAGCCCTTCAGAGAGTTCTTGAAGCAATACAAAGAGCTGAAGAAAGGAACGACTATACACAAGGGGTAATAGAAAGAAATTCAATGAATGTATAACTGTGGAAATGCACAGCTATATCAAGAATGTAAACAGAAATAAAAATGACAGGATTCAATACACATCTTTCATTAATAACTTTAACTATCAATGGGACAAAATCCCCAGTCAAAAGACACAGGCTGAGCTGAATGGATTAAAAAACAAAATCCATCTCTTTGCTGCCTGCAAGAACCCATCTCACCTTCAAGGACAGGCACTACCTTAAGGAGAAAGGATGGAAAGGAATATTCCAAGCAAATGACACTAAGAAACAAGCAGGGGTTGCAATTCTAATATCCGACAAAATAGATTTCGAAGTAAAACCAATCAGAAGAGATAAGGAGGGTCACTTCATTCTTATCAAAGGAACAATAAACCAAGAAGATATTACAATCATGAATGTACATTCACCAAACTTTGGTGCACCCAACTTCATAAAAACAGTATTACAGGACTTTAAGACCCAAAACAATCCCAACTCATTAACAGTAGGGGACTTCAGTACTCCATTGTCACCATTAGATAGGTCAACAGGACAGAGAATTAACAGAAAGACTTCTGAATTAAACAATACCATGTATCAAATGGACCTAACAGACATCTACCAAATATTCCACCCAAGCACCAAAGAATATACTTTCTATTTAGCTCCCCATGGAACCTTCTCCAAAATCGACCATGTGCTGGATCACAAAACAAACCTCAACAAATACAAAAAGATTGAAATAATTCCATGCATTCTATCAGGCCACAATGCAATAAAGCTTACAATCAACACCTGAAGAAGCCCTAATAACCACATGAACACATGGAGATTAAACAACACACTCCTGAATGATGAATAGGTCAAAGGAGAAATTAAGAAAGAAATAAAAGTATTCCTGGAACTAAATGAAAAGGACAATACAACACAACAAAACCTCTGGGACATACTGAAAGCAGTCCTTAGAGGGAAGTTTGTAGCTCCAAGTGCCTAATTTAAAAATTGGAAAGATCACAAATAAATGACTTAACATTGCAACTCAAGACACTTGAAAAGCAACAACAAATGAAACCCAAACCCAGCAGACAAGAAGAAATAACAAAAATCAGGGCAGAAATTAATGAAATAAAAACAAAGAAAACAATACAAAGAATCAAAGAATCCAAGAGCTGGTTCTTTGAGAAGATAAACAACACTGATAGACCGCTAGACCAGTTAACCAAAAGAAAGAAAAAGCACCTCCAAATCAACAAAATCAGAGATGAAAGGGGAAACATCACAATAGATACCAAAGAGATCCAGAACATTATAAGGGAATACTTTAAAAAGCTATATGCTAGGATGAAGAGATGGCTCAGCAGTTAAGAACACTGGTTGTTCTTGCAGAAGATCCGGATTCAAATCCCAGCACCCACATGGCAGCTGACAACTGTCCATAACTCCAGTCCCAGGGTATTTGACAGTCTCTTCTGACCTCCACGGGCATTGCAAACACGGGTGCACTTACCTACATGCAGGCAATACACGCATACATAAAAAAATGAATAAATAAAAATTTTTTAAAAGATTAAAAAAAAACCTATATGCTAATAAATTTGAAAACCTAAAAGAAATGGATGGGTACCTAAAAGCATGGGAACCACCAAAGCTAAACCAAGAAGAGATTAACAGCTTAAACAGACCCATAACACATAAGGAAATTGAAACCGTAATACAAAACCTCCCAACTAAAAAAAGCCCAGGACCAGATGTATTAACAGCAGAATTCTACCAAGCATTTAAAGAGGATCTACATCCAATACTACTTAATTTATTCAAAAAGCTAGAAACAGAGGGAGAACTTCCAAATTTCTTCTATGAAGCCAGCATCACTCTAATACCAAATCCAGGTAAAGATACAACCAAAAAAGAAAACTATTGACCCATCTCTTTAATGAACATAGATGCAAAAATTCTCAACTAAATACTTGCAAACCACGTACAGACACACATCAAAAAGATCATCCACCATGATCAAGTTGGTTTTATTCCAGAGGTTCAGGGATGGTTCAATATACATTAAGTCAATAAACGTCATGAATCATATAAATGGGCTCAAAGACAAGAACCACATGGTCATCGAAATAGATGCAGAGAAGGCCTTTGATAAAATTCAACATACTTTTTATATTCAAAGTCCTAGAGGGAATTGGACTGGAGGGAAAATATCTCAACATAATTAAAGCCATATATAACAAACCCACAGCCAATATCATTCTAAATGGAGAAAAACTGGAAGCATTCCCACTGAATTCAGGAACCAGACAAGGCTGTCCACTGTCTCCACTCCTCTTTAACATAGTGCTTGAAACTCTTGAAAGAGCAATAAGACAAGGAAAGAAATTAAAGGGATAATAATTGGAAAAGGAGATCAAATTATCCCTTTTTGCAGATGATATGATATCTAAGAGACGCCAAAAATTTCACCAGAAAACCCTTAGAAATTAACACGTTCAGTAAAGTGGCAGGTTACAAAATTAACCTACAAAAGTCTGTAGCCTTTCTATATACCAATAACAAGCAATCAGAGAAACAATACATGGAAACACTCCCCTTCACAATAGCTGCAAAAAATAAAATATCTGGGAATAAACCTGACCAAAGACATTAAAGACCTCTACAATGAAAATTTTAAATCCTTAAAGAAAGATCACCTGTCCTCTTGATCAAGGAGGCTGTGAAGACCCCACCAGATGGACCTGAACCAGTATCCAGTCTACAAAGAGGAGGGTCAACACAGAAGAAACATTTCCTCCATGCTTCCATGTGAAGCCAGCCATGGTCAAGCAGGACCTTTGACTTATCTTCACATAGATGGAAGTAGTAAAGGAAAGGAGCCAGAGGCCCCATGTGTCCCCTGAGGAACAGAGCCTCAAACGACCTTAAGAGTAAAAATAAATTGTTTTATCTGAGCCAACCGTAGGGTCTTAAACACCCAAAAGGAAAGTATAACCAAAGATTAATGGGGTCAATATAATTTTTAAGTGTCCATATGTATAGCTAAAGGCCCCATAACAAGAAACAATGCCAGACAGGAGATACCTTCCTTTGAGTTATTGGCCAAGGTGGTGCAACAGACTCCCAGACAGTAACCAAGCATAGAACTGGGAAAATGAACAGCATGCCCCAATCTTATCTAAAGGAATATTGACAACTGATTGCTGCTAGATGAGGAACAGCTGATCTTCCTAAAACAAGGATCTCTAGATAGGCTGACTAGATTCAGCAGACAGACAAGCACTGGAGATTGGCTAGGGGTGTCTACAACCCAGAGGACAGTAACAGGGATGACAGAGTATGTGGGCTCCAGTATGTGGGAGGGGGGAGGCTATGGGAGGGTGCTATTTGGGAAGTGGGTATATAGATGAATAAGATTGTGTGGGATGTTCTGTATGATATACACAAAAAAAATCAACAATTTTTTTAAAAAAGACGTATTTGAGGAGGAAGCATAAAAATGTACTTCATGTTAAATAGTAGAGGTGATAAGCATTACCAGTGAAATCTACCTGATGACTTTATATCCATACTCAGGTACTAAGGATCCAAGTATAACCGACTGTGACTAGTAATCATCAGGTACATAGAGATTAAAGACACATGTGCAAACATCTAAGCGTTAGTAGCATTAAAAATGTAAGAAACAGCATATTTTTAAAATAAATATTGTATAACTGTATTAATTCAACTGTAAACCTAAAAATTTACAGCCACTTTTGAAAGAGATGTATCCTTGCTCTGTAGTGTGTTACTGAATATGTTAAAGCTGTAATGAAATGCTTCTTATTAAAAAAAAAAGAAAAGAAAAAGAAATGCCATTGTCAAGATGAAAAACTCGGGGATGGAACATTCTCTCCACAGACAGACCATAGCTCTGACAGAATCTTGACTTCAGATTTAGAGCCTCCAATGGACATCAGTTGTCATAGACTCTCCCATGTTAATAAGCATCATTGTCTTACCCCCACAAACACACATCCCATACACACCTGTTATCAAGGTATCAGTGGAAAGTCAATGCAGGTTAGAAGTGAGCCTATTTCATACCCTAGCACACTTACTCCTAATTGTTCTTGCCAGTGATGTTTTCAGAGACTCTAATAAAAAAGTGAAAAGTCTGAAAATATTCTGGTGCCTAAATTCTGCATCTCCAGACATGTGACTACCCAATCTAGAATAGCTCCCTGGCCCCAGCGCTGTCCTCTCATTCACTGCTTTATTTTCCTCATGACGCCTATCTCCATCTGAAATAATAGTCTGTGTTTCTTTCCTTACTGCTAACTCTCCAGTAGAACATAATCCAGGACAGAAGGGGCCATTTTGAGGCATTCCTCCCTGGTACCTGAGAACAGTTTCAAGCACAAGGTGCACACTCAAAGGTGTGAGGAGGTTTTACTCAACAAACAGTTGCTGAATAAACAAATGAAAGCCACATACATCGTTGCTGCTGGCCTCCTGAAAAGGTCAACATTCCGAACATTCTTCTTTATGGAAACTCAGAAATTAGTGCACCAGTGAAGAAAAATAACCTTTACACTAGTATCTATGAGACAAAGTTTATCTCTGGACTCAGAAACAGTCTTCCCTCTGCTAAGGACAGGCTTTCTAACCTAGAATGATTGTACAGAAGAGCAGCTGGCTGGTCTCCATTCTCCCACCTGGACTTTCACAATCTTGCACCGGGGGCTGGACAGGGGCCATCTGTGTTTCCATCAGTGTTGTCCACTAGGGGGCTGCCTAACAAAGGCAGAGGCTGAGAAGCATCTACCTGAGTCCACTTGAATTCATGACAATCCTGATCCTCAGCCTCCCCCTCAAAAGAACTATTTCTGAAGATCACCTTAATTTAAAAGTGACTAGTTAATATTGAAGTTCCCAGGACACAAAATCCATTCGGAAATACACACGATAAAGAGCTCAAAGGATGGCAGAAACCAGAAATGATGCAGGAACACGCTCATCTTTCGAACTAAGCAAGACTTCAGTGGGCAGGAACAGCTGTTTCTAATTGAGGGGCTTCAGAATCATTCTACAGTCCAGCTGGGAGACTGCATCCCCTTGTGCGTCCCTAATAAAGTAGGAATCAATCTCCGCTCTCCTAAAGGTGTGGCTACCACAAGACTGCCCGAAGAGTTTGGGGCTCAAAGCATGAGCTACGTTTAATAGACAGTGCACATGCTTTCCTTCTAGGGGTATGGAGGAAGTGTTAATTTGCCTGCCTTGGAGTGAGATGTGGCCATGTGACTAAACAACGTTCAATGGAATATAAGCAGAGAGATACCCACTTTCTCCCCCTTCACTCTGAGTCTAGTGACATCCAGAGCTCCAGGCACCACTTGGAACCATGAGATGACCTTGGGAGTGGAACTCTCATGCTATAGGGGGAAAGAGCAAAGAGGCAGAAACTGGAGTCCCTGGAGGGACCATGGCCCACAACTCCAAGGGTGGAGTCTCTACTCTGGACTTAATATGAAGAAAATTAAGCTCTGGTTTTTTAGGTCACTTTTTATTGGTGTGTTGTTGTTGTTGTTGTTGCTGTTGTTGTTATAGACCACCAAACGGGATCCTAATTGTCTCCAAGATGGTCCAAGGTTTCAAAAATTCAAGATGGTTTGGATTTTTGGATGTGGATTCCCAGACTATTTCTGAGGATCTAAGACATTCAAGGATATTTATAACTCCAAAAGACATCTAAAGGCTGATTTTGCTCCTGGACCTTTGAGCCTCCTAAAACAAAGACAGTGGCCTCATGCTGCCAGCATCCATGTTTGCTTTCTACCTCCTAGGAAGTGAACCACTGCCCACCATGGGCTGGGATGCCCAGCCACTATCCTCAGGCAGGAAGACTAAGGCTGTGTCCTTACAGTACTACCTCCGCGCAGCAGCAGCAGAATCAGCTAAGGATTTTAGACATATAAACTGTCACATCATAAGTTCTGTGAGTGGGTCCAGCGATCGATGGTTCCTAAGAGGAACTGCACTTATTACCAAGGAATAACCAGGAATTGTCACCTAGGAAAAATCAGGATTCGGGGCATACATAAGAAGGCTAGCATAGTCCTCAGTGTTGGGGAGTGGCTACAGCAACAAGGACTTAACTCCTATGAACTAAGTAGTTTGAACTTTACGTTTGCCACCGAATTCCACCCTGATATGGAACTCAAGCTTTCCAACTAATTTTGGTCTTCCCCTTTGCTTCCTGAGTGTGACCTCTTTCTAAGAATGAAATATGGAGGCTTCATTTGTCAGGGTCAAATGACAATAGCACTAGGGAAGTCTCAGGGAACAGCTAGCAGAGCCTGATACACAGCGAGATTGACTTTCAGCTCAACATGCCTGTTAAGTCCTGAGACATGGCCCTTCACTCTCCCGAAAGGAAGAAAAAGCAGATGCAGCCTCACAAAGCAGAACGGGCCTCTCCAGCCTATCCAGGTAGGTGGCCGACACATGTTGGATTTGAGTCACTTCATTGACTTAACTTCAGAATGGCCTGATGCTTGGAGGCATCTAGCTCTACAATTGCTGTAGATCTCCAGTCCCTTGTGGTCAGTCGTCCTTATTCAGGCACTCCCCAGCTTTGGACTGGAGAGGTGGCTCAGTGGTTAAGAGCACTGGCTGTTTCTGCAGAGGACCAGAGTTCACGTCCCAGCACCCACATGGCAGCAAAGAACCATCCTGGGGCTCCAGTCCTGGGGGATCCAACACCCTCTTCTGGCCTCTCTCATCATTGCAGAGCACAATGCCCTACATATACATGTAAGCATAACACTCGTACACATAAAAATATAATTAATTAAAACAAAACCTCCAGATTTGTGACCCCAGCTTACCCCAAGGAAGAATCCAGAAAAGTGTCATGCTTGCAGGTAGAAAAGGCCCACGTGACAGTGTCACATGAGACTTGAACACAGAAGTGAGCAATTAGCGGAGGGTGCTACATGTGGGATGGTGTGTTGGTGTCAAGGGCACAGTACCATGGACCTCAGACGCAGTGGGTGCTACAATGTCAAGAGCCTGACATTACAGACTCACCACTGGGGTGATGGCAGCTGCCGTGACAGCAGCCACATCATTAGTTTTGTGAAATGACATGTAACTTGAGAGAACTTTTCTTTCTCAAGTCTGATACAAATTCTATCAGCCACTCAGTCTTTTTCATAAATTCCTTTCTGATTTCTCAGTTCAAATTATTTTCTGTGACTGTCAATTAAAAATGACTAATATAAAAATGGTTGTGAGGCTTTTGACAATCAGTAGACCCTCAAGGAAATGAGAGCTACCTAGAACTGGTTACCTGTTCTGGCTGTGGTAGATGGCTCTGGCTCTTCTAGAGTTCTGGGGGTGGGACCCTGGCAGCTGAGGGCACACCTACGCTGAACTGGGATGTAACACTCCCTGCAAACAAGCTTTTGGGCACCTGGCAGCTGCTCCCACAGGCTTACATGAAGGTCATGAGGCATCAAAGGCTTTAGGGTGAGCCACTTCCATCTCTAGACACTCAAGTGACTCTGGCTCCACATTCATCACATGAAGGTCCTTTTGAAGCCAGGCTTTTCTTCCCCCCTCCACCCTCAGTTCACTCAGCCCCATTCCCACCTCTGCACTCTGGAACCCGAAAAGACCACAGGGCATTGCGGACTGGATTACTCTCAGATAATCCAATCTGAGGGGAGTTCCCTTCCCTTCTGTCTCTTCTCCTCCCTGCCCTCCACTTTCACCAATTTACAGCCACCAAGAAAAATGATAAGACATTTATTGAGTCATCTACAGCAATTTGACATCCTTACAATCTCAGACAAGGTGTGAGCACAGCATTAATGGTGGCAGCAGTAGCAGTGAGGTCTGTGTGACTTTGTTACCGTGAGCAAGGAAACCCAGTCTTTTCCAGCCCTCATGAGGGGGCCTGGAGCCAAGTCTGGGGTGCTAAGGGCTGTAACACTCCAGCCCCTAGAGGCACAAAGCCTCAAAGACAGACAACGGGCAAGACACACACTCGCGACTACATACAGACAAGCCATGGGACCTGGAGTTCAGGGGAAAGCAAAAGAATTGGGCATTCGGCTCACATGAGTGTCCCACACCCTTGAAGTGCTCCCAGGTCAATGGCACAGAAATGTTCACAGCATCCATGTGGAATTCTCCACACCCTCGCCTTAAGGGCAAGCTAAGGAAGATAAAGCTGCAACTCGATGTCCACCAGAGCCCTCTGGTCTCCCCCTCACCCCCAGTGCTGGTGGTTTTACAAATGGGGCAAAGGTTAACCCAGGAGGGCTCAAAGCAACAGACAGACAGCAAGGAATCCCTTTCAGCCATCTTCACACCAGGAATGAGCACACAATTGTGTTTCTGGTTTGTAAACCTACAGAGGGCATCTCATTTACACCTCATCCCTAGTTAGGAGCAGATGGTGCAGCCATCACCAGCCCATTGCAGATTAGGGGCTGAGGATAGCACAGAGCCCCAGAGCAGGTGGCAAGGCCCAGGTTCTTAAGGTACCATCATACTGCACCAACCCCATTGCTTCTCCTGTATTGTAGTCTGGAGTCCCAAACAACTTTCTGCAGGTAGAACCTCTCCTGTCCTGTACAAGGTGCCACGTTTATCACAAGGCTGCTTAGCATGACACATCTTGCTCACATGCAAGACCAAGTGTATATAGCAGGGCCACTTCCTCATTCAGGCACATGCTTGATGTTTCCTCATCAGCCCATGGGGGAGGTTTGCCCTGCAGACTTCCAAGTTTCCCCCTGCTCCAATATTCTATTTGTCTCCCCAAAGATATATAGAGAATGAGTCAAGGTCAAACAGCAGGTTGGTAGCAAAGCTGGGAGAGAAGCCCAAATCCAGTGCTGCTTGCTCTGGCCTCTTCCAGGTGGCTTCCAGGCTTTCTAGGCTCAAGTAGTACAACACCACTCACTTCTTTCTCTTTGAAGGGAGCAAACCATATTCAAAGAACTAAAGAGAGTCTTTTCCAGCTCCCAGCTTTCCCTCCTCAAAACAGAGAGAGGGGCAAATATAAAAGTAGAGATGACAGGTGCAGGGATATTTCCATCCCCAAAGGACTCAGGTGAGGAAATACTGGTCACCACTGAGGAGCCCTGGGCATGTCCAGGAGGGCCACAGTGCTGCTCACCAATAGAGAATGTGAAACAGTGGATCCTGAGGTTCCCAGTGCTAGGGATCATGGGAAAGCTGCTATACCCCTAAATCCCTCTGACTCCTCAGCAGTTTACGCATTTCAGGCATGGAATCCCATTTCTCTCAGGACCAGATATCCTCACCTGACACTACCTGCCTACCTTGTGACTGGGCAGTCATGACAGAAGACATCCCCAGAAGGAGACTGTGAATGAGGTTTGGCCTCTAAGGTTACACAGAACAAGATCTAGCATCTCGAGAACAATCCCCCTTAGCTCTGCTCTGCTCCTACCTGAAGGTTCTCAAGCTCCTTGGGCTCTTTTCACCTTCCAGACAGAATTTCTTATCCTTTTTCCTTTCCTGGATCCAAGCAATTAAGGAAAACCTTCTCCGAGGCTCATTCCAAGGAGAATATGCTTAGAGTCCAGCCACAATCCCAGGGATGCATTGGGCTATGCACAAATCAGTAAATCACTGCTCACTCTACAGATCTAAGAGGTTGAAAGGGAAAGGTTTTGCCCAGCCTTGTGCCGCCCACTCATTGCCTGTCACCCAAGAACAAGAACTTCCTGGGGACACAGAATCCTTCAGATGTATCTGCACACAAGACTAGCAAAAACAAATCAACAGGAACCTGGAAGCTCTAGACGAACACAGGCCCAGGGCTCAGGAAGCAGCACAGTGTGTGCAAGGGGGTGTGGGGGGGTGTTCAAGGTTGATCTTATTTTTGCTGTTTTGCAGCGATGTATTTATAAAGTCACAGTTTCCTCTTCCATAGTGATGCAGACCTGCTGGTGAGGGGCTAACAAGTAAATGGGATTCGTACTGGGGGGGGGGGTCTGCATCTTGGATCCCAGTGCCACAGACAACCTGTCTCAGCTAAGTATAGAAGACTGGGTCTGCACATCACTCCCAAGGCTCTGTTCAAATGTCCATGCCCTCAGCTTTCCTTTGCTCTACCAGCTTACACTGCAGTGTTCAAATGAGAACAGAATTTTATCCCCTCACCTACATACATACATACATACATACATACACACACACACACACACACACACACACACACACACACCCTTAGATGATGTACACAGGATACATACCCATTTACCTGCCTTTGTTTTGAACTGAAAGGTCACTCAGGCACAGAGCCTGAAGACGCATTAGAAGTTGCCTCCCTTCACAAAGGAGTATGCGGAGGCCCAACACAGACAGCATTGTTTCCACAGTCATAACAGTCTGAGCTCATCTGGAGCAGACTCTAGGCCTATCAATCCAGAGCCATGGCTCCTTCCAAGAGGCTCAGGTTCCAAGCAGTATCCAACGTGCAAGGTGATCAGCAGATACGTGCTTGGCTGATAATCTGGCTCCCAGGACAGCAGGAAGGGATTATACGGTCAAGTGCGAGATAACAGGGCCAAAGCACACTGATGGCCAGTCCAAGTAACTAAACATGCCTAGGAAATGGCATGCAGGTCCTTCCTCCTTCTGACATTGCCAAAGACCCAGGGTTCAAAGACCCAGGGTTCGTCTGTAAATTAATCAACTAGAATCTCTCCAGTCATTCTAAAGGCCCTTCCAGCAACACTGTCCTAAATCTCCTAGTCTTGCAACTTTATACAACCAAGTTATGCAACAGCTCTTCCACCCAAACTCCCCATGTGTTCCAGAACATGATCATGAAGCAAGTCCACAGACAAAGGAACAAAACCAAGAGTCAACATGGGATGCGCTGGGCCGCGTGGACCCATGGCAGTGTATTTTCCTCTATTTTCCTGAACCTCTTTTGGCCTTATTTAAATTTTTAGGCTATGGTTGTGCAAATTGAAGCTGGACAGCCAAGATGGACACCTCCACTCCTGCTGTCAACAGCTTTTGCTCATGCGTGTGGTGGCCACAGCAGACCACCCCCCCCACCAAGACACCTACAGTGATTCACAGTCAAGGGCACTGGGGGAAATCTTGCAGATGTCTGAGTTCAGTAGTTGAGTCCAGGCTGGAAGCTGGCATCTGGGGCTCCTCATCAGGGGAAGTGGGGTGTGGGGAGCCCGGGGCTCAGGGCTTGGCTCATGGAGATGCAAGTTGATTCAGAACTCACTGACATCACAGAAAGGCGGCGGTTCATCCAATACATGGCTTTGATTTATGAGGAAACGGAGGGGAGGAGCTAAGGACCCTCTGTGGTGGATATAGTTGGGAAACAGCTTCTCCACAACTGGTTGCAGACAAAAAGGTAAGGAAAAAAAAATCCACTACATGATGCTGACTTGAGTCAGGGCATAGTCGTGAAGATGGTAAGGGCTTCCTTCAAGCAGCTCTTAAACTCTTCTATCTTCTTCCCAATTCATCTATTTCTGGCTCTCAGCTCTTCTTGGATCACATGAAAAGCACCAGAACTTTCCCTGACCCTCCCCCCACCCCCACAATTGAAGTCTGACTGGAAGAGCACTAGAGCCCTCCCACCATCCTGGTACCCAGAAGACAAGCACCTGGACACCTAGAATCCAGGAAAGCAAGAGGAACCTCAGGCTGGCCTGCTCTGGAGGATGTTCTGGCCACTGAGATGGATCCCTGGCTGGCTACAGGACTGGGCCCAGGCTGAGAAGGGCCCAAGTCCAACATCAGACAGTGAAGGGCTGTGAGGTGGACCCCACCGCCTGCAGAGTCTCCAAAGAGGGCATGTTCAGCCTCAGCTCACAAGGCCTTGTGCCTGGGGTTAGGCCATCACTGAGGCTAGCCTTGACATAGTAGGTGGGGCTAGAGCCTGGCAGAAGTGAGCAGAGACATGGGTGAAGGGGAAAAGATGGGGAAACTTTCCAAATTTGAGGTGTATTTACATGTCAAATTGGGCTCAGGAAACCACAGTGGACGGGACCCAAACAGGAGGGGCAATATCAGCCTACGCCCTATCTCCCTCTTCCCCCTTGGGGAGGAGCCCAGTTTCCCACCCAGGGCCTGCCCAAGGAGAGGGGAGAGGCACAAACATGCGCAGGCACCTGCCCACAGCCCCAGCCTGTGCAGGAAAGAAAGGGGTACAGGGCTCAGGTGGCTAGGTTGTCAGCCGGCAGGCTAGACATGCGGAGCTGGGAACTGCTCTTGCTCAGAATGGAGAGCTGGGTGCCCCCATTCACACCGCTGCTGGCCAGGGATGGGTGCCGGTGCTTGAAGTCCATGGTGAAGTAACGGTTCACCTTCCAGCTCCGCCATTTCCGCTTGATCTCTGCCTGTACCTGCAACGATCAATGTGCTTGTGACTTCTAGGATGGGCAGGGGTTTTCTCAGCTGCCATCACCACTCTCCATCCACTGCTCCCCAACCTTGTCCTACTCCATCTGGGCAAGACCCTCTGGTGGCTTCCTGCTGCTTTGGCCTCTCAGAGACCAGCCCTTTGCTGCCAAGGCATCTTTCCCATCAGCCTCTTGAAGCACACAGATCAGAATCCCCACCCTTGCTGACCATTGTGAGATCGTACATAAGATTCACTCAGGTAGCTTTAAACATTTCAGATGCCCAAACCCTATGAACAATGATCTCAGTGTCTCTGGATGAGACCCAGACACCCACAGCTCGAGAGCTTCCCAGGTGATTTCAACGTATAGCCTGGGCTGAGAGCCACAAAACAGTCCACCCCATGGAGCTTTAGCATGGTAAGTAGGGGCCACGCCAAGAAAGTCTTGGCCTCCATATGCCACTGTAGCCAAATGCTTCCTGCAGTACACAAGCTTCAGGACTAGAAACAGCACCCACACCCACCCTCCACTTCTGGCTCCCACTCCCTCAGCCGACTCGTGACATATTCCTGCCTCTTGTTTCTTCCAGCCTCTTCAAGAAAAGTCCTGTCTGCCTGTCCTAATCCTATCCTTGCTGTAGGTCCTGCTGATCATAGAGGTACAAGAGAAGGAAACTGTTGGCATCAGGGCCCTGCCACTAAGACCTGAGCCTCAATGCAAAGACCTCTCCCCAATTGCAAACCCAACCTATTCAGCTGACCCTGCCCACTGCCCTGACACCTATGTCCTAGGCTCTGCTCCAGAGTAGCACCCCAGCAGGCTAGAGGGAGCCTCAAACAAGAGCTCTGGAAAGGTGGCTCCATGGAAGGTACCAGATCTTTCTCTGGGGTCTCTTCCAAATTCTCATAGAGTCTATACTAGCAAGGACAGGCAGGCTGGCCTGCTACAAGCCACCACAGCCTGTTGACCCATAAGCACCAACCTCTGCTCAATCAAGCACGACTTGTGGAGAGAGTGCTCCCCTGGAACTTTGTGCTTAACAAAGCCGATGCCTTCACCAGCTAGATTCTGCTCGGCAGGTTGGGCCTTAGCTAAAAAGAAGTGATTCTGGCACAAGCTGGGGCTATCAGGAGATGCTGAGGCCACACAACACTAGCAGCTGTGCCACCTGCCTCCCATCCTCAACTCTGGGAACCTGGCAGAGGAATCTGTTCCCAGTCTCCCCAACAAGCCCCACCTATACAGCTGAGAATCTGGAAAGCCTGGGTCTTACCTCCCCATTCAGGAAGCAGTAGAGCACAGCTACCACGAAGCCCTAGGAAGAGAGCAAAAACAACACTGAGTCTGCCAGCAGGGGACCAAGTAAGAGGTTCTGGGCATGTGGGAGAGGTGGCAGCGGAGGTGACACCAGAAACCAGGACAATGTCACCATCTAGACAGGGAACATGTGCCCAAGGATCTAAGATGGAACACGTTCTCTCACCAAGATGAGTATTTCCATGTGGCTGGTGGACCAGTTCAGAGACCCTCATCTGGGATTTCACATACCCTTGGTCAAATCCTTCCTATTGTCAAAGGCTAGCTCCACCCCATTTCCTACAGGAAGCCTTCTTCTTTCTATGAGAAGCTACTCTCCTACTAGTCTACAGGCTCCTGAGGGCAGGACTCCAGGACAGAACAGACCCCATGTTGTCTTTATCCATCACCCTCTCCCTACTCTGCTCTCCCTCAGGAGGCTGCTTCTGTACGCAGCAAAGCCAACAGCTCATACCTGGCAACGTATGGATTTAGCTATTCTACCCCAAACAAAGCACCAACGTTTCCTGAATGCTGAAAATCAGATCCTTGCAATCCCTACTGCCCTGGGCTGTCATTTGAAAAACATCAGGGAATGCTGTCCGGAATATGCCAGCAAACACAAAGATGCAAGCCCTGGGCTCCAAGACCTGACTCAACATTGTCTGTAACAGTCCCAGCCTCACCAGAGTAAGGATGAGAATCTGGTAAAAGGGCTTTGAATTAAAATTCAAGTCATTTGCATACGCTAATTTTCTGACCACCAAACTCAAAAGCTAATTTAAACAGGTGACTTAGAAAGAGACCCTCTACCCAGGGACCCCCAAGGTACTTATCCCTCCCTTTGTGAACCCACCACAACTACGCCGTTCACTCACTTCCTCACTGTACACTCTTTCTTAACAGCCCACCTACTTGCTCCTGCCTGTGCATTCACTACTCAGTCCTCCTCTCAGCCCCTCAATCCATTCACTTAAGGATCTATTCATGCATGCACCCTCCACCCATTCAGTTGTCTGTGGATAGGCCTTATGTTCAGGGCCCCTGTGCTAGGGACCCAATTTGGATAAGGCAAAACTCCAGGCCCCATGGGGTTCATGGTCTGGCAGGCTGAAGTCAGAATATGGACATAGCATTAAGGCCTCAGAATCATTCCATCTCCCAGGCTAGTGGAGAGCTTTCATCTCAGCTCAGAGGGATCTGGCTCAGGATCCCCGACACAGTGACAGCCAGACTTCAGTGTATCTTCTTACCACTGCAGTCAGGGCTGTCCGTGCACATCTGCTCTAGGGCTCGTTTCAGAGACAAACACTGAGGCTGCAAGCCAGGGTTCCCAGGGTTCCAGAGCTAGAGGCAGGCAGGTCAGAGGCCAGGGACTGGCTTCCAAGGAACGGTGCCCTCCACATGGACCCTGCCTACCTGAAAGGAGCCCAGCCCAAGCTCAAACACGAGTCTTTCCCTCTTGCTGACATTCTCTGGAGAGAAGGCGAATACCGTGTAGTGGATTCCAAACAATGGGATGAGCAGCAGGGTGGAACGGGCCAGTCGTCTGTCGAGAGAAAGTGAGGAACTGGAACTGCAAGGCTTGGGAGCAGAGGCATAGAGGGCAGAGGGCCTAGCACCAGCCCTGGCTCTCTCTCAATGCCCCTGTCCACACACCTGCCCAGCATTCTTTACTGGTGCATGAGGCCTGGGAGAAGCAGAGCCAACCAAAGCCTGAGCTTCCAAAGTTCCCTGAGCTATCATAAGGGGGCTTCCCCAGCTCCAGGGCACCTAGTCAGTGTCCTGCAAAGCCACTGAAAATGTACACTCAATTTACAGTAGGCCCCTGAGTGACGTGCAAAACTCCTGGGGGAAAATGAATTCAGAAAAACCCAGGATGGGATTCAGGAGTTTTGAACCAAAGCAAACCTGTCCTGTCTTGGAAAGAAGTTGCATGTGCTCAAAAGTAGCTGCCCCAAGGGCCACAGAGACAGGACTTTTCTGAGTCTAGGACTAGCTGAGGACATTCCTGAGAGCTGTGATGATGACAAGAGAAAGGGTACTAGGTGGACCACAGCGGGACTGAGAGGGCTTCAAGGAAGAACTCACTGACTGAGCAGAAATGGCCTGCACAGGAGAAAACTGCTGCCCAGGAAACTGAAGCAAAGGACAAGATCCTGGTGGGGTCAGCAAGACCTACCAGACCTCCCAAGGCCAGCTCTCCTGGGGTTTCCCTTCCTGCTGCTGGATCTCAGGCCAAGAGCGGGATAGGTCTCCTGTCTAAGGGTTCAGGGACAGAGGAGGCCCATAGCGAGGACACCAGGAGATGTGTGCTACTCTAGAAGGAGTGAGCTCTCATAGGGACTTCCCGAATGGATCCCCAACTCCACCCATCCCAAGATACTGGCTCCCTGTGGGCTTCCCCAAACAGGCCAGCCCTACTTTGCAGATATTTGCCCCTCAGCTGCACCCAACCCCACTGAGGCCGTTAACTTCATTTCATCCTGGCACAGCTTAGCCCTCAGAAGTGGACAGTGGTTATAAGGGTGACCATCTGACTGGTAGAAATTCTACCATGTGCCCTTCATCTCCGCCTCCCAGACTTTTTGAGAAAGAACATCTTATTGGATGTTGGACTCCAGATTTCTAGAAAAGCTAAATCTCTAGAGTCTGTATGAGGTGTTCTGGCTTCTATGACACAGAAAGCAAGAGGAAAGGCGGAGGGGATGAAGAGGAGCCTCACAGGAGGACGTTCAGCCAAGATGGGGGAGGCCCTCAAGTGTGGGACTCACTGTTCCCTCCCCGCTCACTGGCAGCACATTCTGTAGTCCTTAAGGGTCTTGGACCAGAGCAAGGCCAATGGGATCTGAATGAGTCACTGCGGTGAGTCCACATGGACACCCAGAAGTCTGTCTGTCTCTGATGGTGGCCCTGAAGGCAGGGGAGCCTCTCTTTTATCTGTTAAGTCTCATGGTAAGTACATTCAGGCACAGAGTCAACATCAGAAAAGCCTGGTCTACAAGCTAGAGTCCTTAAAACCCAGCATCTCCTGGGCACCAGGTTTTGCTTGCCTCTGGGTGCCCAGGGCCTGGCACCAGAAAGAAGCAGAGGGTGCCTGGAAATAGAACAAGTTGGAAGAGCAGAGAGGATTTGCCAGAGAAGCACATGCATAGCAGGGCTAGAGGGTTCAGCTGGGTCCTGGAACAGGCTGGGACCCTGCCTTCACCCCAGCCTCACCTCCATAATGGACCCTTTCCAGGTTCTTGTTCCCACAAAGTGAAAACAAACCTGAAAATCAAGATGCCAAGGCTCTCCAGTGTCCACAGTAGCATTGATGGGTTGGCTCTGGGCTGAGAAACTGGCCTTTCAAGCATGATTGTCAAGCCCTTCCCAGGCACAGGAAAGATGTGGGTCTGAGCTGAGACTTTTCTGTGATGTAGCCCAAGAGCAGTATTTGCTCTCTCCTGCAGCCCTGCAGCAGCCCTGGCATAGGACACCTCAGGATCCCTTAGCATACAGGGCAGTGCTGACAGATGAGGACACTTCTGGAGCCCAGGGTGTGAGGCCTATGTGTTTCTGAGGTGACCATCTGGGAATGGGTACGCAGGCAGTGAGCTTTGCACTGTGATCTGATCAACCCAGATAGACAGTGACATAGCTTCTGCCTCTGTCCTCCTATCTCAAGGAGCCATCAACAGGAAGAAGAGTCCTAGAAAACCAAAAGCTTCCAGTGAGCAGAGCCACGCAAATAATAGAGGGCTGTCAGGAAGACCATGGTCCCCACTCTGTGGACATCATAGGCAGCCTAAGGTGTGATGCTTTGAACACCCTAATTCTAATCCTTGCCCTGCCAATTACGTGACCTCAAGTGAGTTACTTCACCTTTCTGTGCTCCAGTTCACTCATCTATAAAATGGGGACAGAAGATGCCCCCTCAGAACGTCCTTGTGGACACTGAGCTACTGCCAAGTTGCACACAAAGTGCTCTGTATTTAGTGAACTCCAGCCAGCTCTGAGCTCTTACGAACAGTTTTGCAGCTCCAATGACTAAAGCCCAGAGAAGCTGTCACACTTCTGGCAACAGCTTCTGACTGCTGATCATGGAGCTGCTTCCCTAGGCAGGCAGCAGTAACGCCAAGCCTGCAGTGCCACAGCTCCATCCCGTGCCCCCCAGACCCGCCCACAAGACTGCAGAGACCTCACAAAACACACACATCGACATGCAACAGCCCATGGGAGGCGGGGTGTCTCTCCACACTCCTCCAGCCTGTCAGCACACAAGCCCAAGGCAGTGGCAGCAGTGGCAAGCATGCATCCCCCGCCCCCTCCAGGGCACCCGGCCACAGCCACGGCCACACACACTTACAGAGTAATGGTGGACAGTTCTGACATCTTGCAAGACTGCTGCTGAGCCCGCTGTGGCTTGCAGTAGCATTTCTGCACGCAGCTGCTGGGTGTGACAAGATCAGCATTTCTGTCAGCTGGGGACATTGGGCAATGAAGAAACTGAAGTGGACTTGGGAAGACTCAGTTCACAGGGAACAGGGAGGGCAGAGAGTGAAGGGACTGGAACAGGGTAAGGGCAGTCACCCAGAGGAGAATGGTAAAGTCAAGAACAGCCACAGTCAGCCCTGGGCAAAGAAATGCATGTCCATATATGTATGTGCATGGTTACACACACACACACACACACACACACACACACACACACACTGGGCTGACAGGTAGGTGAGTGGAAGTAGAGAGTGTGTTCAGGAGGTGGGGCCAAGACTGGGACTCAGAGAGGGGGCCAGAGTCTATCTCTGGTGTCAGTCCCAGGCTTGGAGCACAGCTTTAGCGAGATCACCAGTAAAATGAAAAGCTGTAAACACACTGTGGACCTCATGCATGGCTGGGCATAGGCAGAAAGAGTTCTGGTCTTGGTATCAGAGATTACCTTGGGGGTCCTCTAGCTACCTCTTACCTCTCTCAATATCAGTACACACAGTGAAGTAGAGGCAAATCAGGTTGAACGGGCTGTTCACTAGTCTAGCTTGTGCTACTCACTAGGATAGCCACTACCTCTAGGTAGCTATTGAATAATTAAAATAAAATCAAATGGAAAATTAACTTCACAGCATCAGGGCTCAACAACCATGTGTGGCCAGTGGTGACCATGCTGGATACAAAGACACTAGGCATGTAAAGAACTTCACAGGGCAGCATTAGGCTAGAATGCTGTCAAAGTTCACAGGCAAGGGCTGAACAGCAAGGGCACTGACTGTGGCCTTATGGATAAAGAAACAAGCCGCCTTATGGAGGAAGCACTGAGGCCAACCCGGCTTCACAGTCTTTGAGGGGAGGGCTGCCGTGAGCCACGGAGGTCTCCTCCTACCTCGCTGATTCTCTCTGGTCCTTCTCATGCCTGAGCTGTCACAAGCCAGGGATGCTAGTTTCCCTTCCAGAAATTGAGAACTACATCATTTTAGATGACAAGTTATCCACTCATGGAGGGCTCTGAGGCTCCTCATACTGGCTCATGAATGCATAAATCAGGCATACGCTGGATGCCAAGCAGGAGAGGTACTAGCCATTCACAGACTTGCTTTCTACAACTTCAGCTCTCTGAGAATGACTCTGAAGGCACATGGAGTGTGGGGACATGTCACTCTCTTGAGGCAAGAACTTGTATAATTCCAAGATGAAGGAAGTCCCAGCCTGCCCAGCATCTGCTTCTCACTAGGCTTGTGGTACTCATTTAGTAAATGGCATCTTTTGATTCATACTACATATGAGGTGGGTGCTATAGACCCATTTTGCAGATGTTTGATGCTTTGTTACCCAAGTGGCCCTGTATCTAGAAGCAGCATTGCTACCTGACAGCTTCTCAGAACAGACTACTGCCATCCTGGCTTGCAGACTCACAGTGGCAAATCAACTGCAGTCCCGGGAAGGTACTCAGGAAGTCCTACTGCATGGTATTCATGGTTCTGAGATGTTTCTCTTGGGACCTCAGTAAATAACAAAGGACTGTGCTCTCTATCTCTCTCTTTCTCCTTCTCTCTCTCTCTTTCTCCCCTCTGTGTATTCATACATGTGCACAGTCATATGTGTGCATATATGTGTGTATATATATATATACACACACACATACACACAGAGAGATACACAAATATGGATGTTTTCTCATTTATTAAAAGCACGTAGCTGCCCACACAGGACTAGCACCTATTTCCTTCACACTAGCTATATCCCTTTCCCAAATGGCTGACTAGTGTCTGTACAGCTAGCAACCCTTCAATTCTGGCTTACAAATAGACAGCAGAGACCAGAGCTAGTCTGAGATGCCCCAAATCAGCATCTCTGTGGTCGCCACGCACCTGCCACCACCCTGAATTCTGAGCCTCAGCCTTTCTCCCGAGTCTTCTCTTTCTTTGGCTCCAGAGATGCCCCATGTCTCTCTCTTTCCTGGAGCCAAGATATACAGTAAGCACAAGCTCCTGAATTTTTTACAGATCTCTTGAAAGTATTCTAAAGATGACCATTAGGCAACAAGTTTGGTGGTATGGGTGAGTCTGATGGGGGAGAGGAGTCAAATCAAGGAGCAGCAAAGGGGAGAGTTCTCAGGAGAGACTATCCAAACTCCAAACTCTGCCCTTCCTCTCCTCCCCTGGCCTGCAGTGACTGTACCAAAGGACTCACTGCAAAGCAACAGAACAAGCAGAGCAGACAAGCAGTGGCAGGAGAGCCAATTCAGGAGCGTGAGAAAGGCGGGACGTGGAGTTCCCAGGACAACTAGGCAAGAAGAGAGATGGGGCTTCATTCAGAAATGCACCTAAGCCACACTAGAGGGCAGCCCTGAGCTGGCTCCAATGGAGCACAGAAATTCAGAGGGTGCTAGGTGCCCCCCCCTCCCTAAATCAGAAGGCGGAGACCTCTGGCAGCCAGTGGCTGGCACAGGGTTCCCTCAGCAAGTTCAGGCCTGGTTCTGCCATGCCTTCTTTGTGTCTGCAGGAAAGTCAGGATCTGGTACGAGGGTTCTATAGCAGCCTTTGTTGGCGGGGGCAGCGGGGGTGCTAGCTGGGCTGCATACCCAGAAAACATTGTAGGACACTAAACAGAGACACCTACCCATGGCCTTTGCAGGCAGAACTGTCATCTTCTTCACCTAGGGATCCATGTGACACTGCACCTTTAGCAGTTCACAGAGCATGGTGGTCCCCTGATGTTAAGTTCCCATGCACCTGCAGAATACTGTCCACTCCCCAGGAAGCATCCCCCAGTACACTGGCACCCATGGTTCACCACTGCCTCTTCCTCTAACCAGGGACTGGGATGAGCCATGCCCTGAGCTCCCTGAAGAGTCAGCACAGGGCTCAAGGCTGTTTGGCTACTGACTTGCTGGGTAGTTTTCCTTTCCCAGACCTCTTGGGGTAACATCTTTCCTGTGCCATCCCTGATGTGACTCTGAGGATGGATGCTCCTGGACAGGGAGGGGGCTGTAGAGCGCAGAGCCTGGAAGTGCCTAGCTGAGGGCAAAATCCCTGACAGCATCCTGACTGCATGGCTGCCCTGCTATGCAGAGCCTATCCTGGGAGTGAGTGGAGAAAACTCAAAGCAGACTGTACATGCCTGGCCTCAGGCCTAAGAGACAGCTTCTAATGCCCACCTCCAGGAGCAGGGCCAGTGGTGGTCACTCCATGGTTGGACTGAGCCCCTCCCTGCTCAATCTGCGTTGTCAGGAAACCTCGTCCCCTGCCCCACCCCATCCCCTCTGTGGAGTCAGGACCCTGCTCCCAAACATTCAGGCCATGACAGGCTAACGCCGCTGGGCCCAGGACTGAATGAATGCTCATTCAGCCCTAACATGAGTCCTGCTCATCTTGACCCAGGCAGGCTCCCCTGCCCCCTGCTGGGCCCCACACTCAGCAGGTCCTTCAGGTTGACCCAGGAGCACCTTAGTCGAGAGTGGACAAACCCTTAGCATCTGAGTAGCTGGAACCAACCTACAGGAAAGGGACTGAATGCTGGTCTGAGGGCACAGGCAGGGGGTCCTCTCGGGCTTTCTTGGGGACTCTCAGGCTTAAATTTGTTCTGGAAACAGAGGAAAAAATCAGAAAGCTCTTGTGGACAGACCAGAAGGGGCTTGGCAGCCCAATACACATGCCCCAGGCACAGCCCTGGGATCTCCCACCAAGCCCTGCCCATCCCAAGGTCTCCCCTCCTCCCCAGTGCAGGAACCTCCCCTTAAAGCCAACTCTCCTAAGCCCTGGGGATACAGCACTTTGATGGCGGAGGGGGACTCGGAGCCCACTAGGGCTCTTCATCCAGGAAGTCTCTTGTTTTATACACTGGCTTAACCCCATCATTCAGAGTCTGTGGATTCCCTGAGACCAGAAATGGTGGTTATAACCCAGCTGTGTGCACAGGTCCTGCACTGTGCTAAGCCCCACTCCTCCCTGCACTGTGCTACAGGCCGGCTCCTCCCTGCTGGGTTCATGGCACTTCAGGGAAGCACTAGTGCCCTCACACTAAAAGGGGCTTCTGCTTAAGGATGGCTTACCAATCCTACCAGCTGTGCTGGGTGTTTGAGAGCACCGGCCCTGTATAAGTGTTTTTACTTGCCCTGCAACCCTCAGCAGCATAGTCACTAGGATCACCACTCACAGGCGTCAATGAGGTCTCCTTGACCCTGGAGATACTCAGACACAAGGCTGAATTCAATGGGGTCATGCTGATCCCTTGGGCAGCCTCTGCCCTCCCCTGGCATACAGCCCACATCCACTGAAGTTTTAATCTCTCAAGCTAAGAAGCATAGGTTTGGTTTTCTCAGCAAAATAGGACCAGCCAAGCTTGTAAAGAGGTATTTCTACACTAAAGAAGTAAACCAACTAGCTGTTTCTTCCAAGTCCTGGATGAACACCTGAATGTATGAAGCACTAGTTAATTACAAGTGATTCTTCTTTCCCATTAGGTCAGGGGAACTGTTACAGCACAGAACAGGACATCTGGGCTGGTAAATGTGTCATCAGGGGTCCCGGGGCTCTGTGTGTCCCTGCACAGGCAGAAGGACACTGGAAGGACTCCCCCACCCCATCTGAAAGAAGTCAGCTAAGAGCCTTAGAACAGATCCCACCAGGAAAGGAAGGAAATGGACAGAGGCTGTCAGAGCTCAGAATGATACTTCCCACCAACTCCAGGGGAGCCAATCCACAGTCAAGCAAGGGAAACTGAGGCCAAAAGCTTAGACTTCCTGCATCAGACAGGGAAGTGGAGGGTAGAGAGCAGTGAGCTGTTCTGTGACTCCCTGAGACAAGGACAGCAGGGCATGTGGCAGCAGAAGGACAGCCCTACCACAAAGTCATGACTGATGCCCATGCACAGTTTCCTACCACATCACAGACATGGACAAGTAAGGCTGGGATTTAAAACAAAAACAAAAACAAAAACAAAACAAAACAAAACAAAAAACACTGGCGAAAACAGGAAAAGGAAGGACAGTAAAATTACCAGAAAAATGAATGCCTTTCTCAGTGTTATGTGCTCAATACAGAGGCAGAGAAAATACAGTAAACAGTCTAGGCATTGTGCTAACCATCTACAAGGGGGAAAGGATGGTACACTGTCTGAACAGACGGATGGGCCAAAAGCAAGCTCCACTCCCCCACCCCAGGACACCCCAAAGGAACCTTTGAGGAGGATCTGGATTCAGTCTATTGGCAGCCCTCCTCCTCCCCATCTCCCTCTGCTGGGCTCTCTCAGCTGTCCCCTCATTTTCCCTAGGCAACCATCGAGGTTGTGACCCGAAGTCTGGGGTCCACAATGAAGATTCTCAATAATGCTATGAGAGTTCCATGCTCCCCTTCACCTGCCCTTGGCTTCCACTGTGTCCCTCCAGCCAAGCTCACAGGGCCACCAACCTTTCTCTACAGCATCAGAAATGTCTCCACACCCCATCACCCCCACCTGGTCTTGCTCCCATTCCCGAGGCTCTCACAGGGAACTGTCGGGCATATGCTTTCAGAGCAGTGACTACAAACATACTTCTTAGAAACCTAGTGGCTATGAGAGTAGAGAGAGCCTTTCACTGAGTGGTAACCACAAGCAAAGCAGATGCTTCTCTGCTGGGAAGAAGGGAGCTGAGGAGGCTGAGCAGACAGGGAAGCAGGTAGGGCTGTCCTGAGGGAAAGTGGAAGAGAGAGAGAATCCTCACCCATGTGTGGCCCAAGAGAAGATCCCTCTGCTCAGTGACAGGCACTGAGCAGCTTCTGCAGGTTGGACTGGGCGTGGCCTACCACACCATGCCTCCAATCTGCTCAACTTCCCACAGACCTAGCATCCCCAAAGGAAAGTTGACCACTGAACAACCGAGACCCTGCCTACCCTAGGGACCCTGGCATTCTCCACTTTGATGTTCCTGCCTCTGCAGACTCTGCCGGTCTCTTTCTCTTTCCCCTTCCATGCAATGCCCATGTTGGCGAGGGTCTCCTGGGTTGGTTGAGGCTGGGGAGGGCAGTTGTAGTTCAAAGGTACTTTAATCAGGAAGAGATCTTGCACATACTCATGCTAGGTCATCCTGCCAGCAAAGTCCAAGCCTTGTCCTGCCTGTGACCTGAGTGCAGGGCCCACGTGATCGGAAATGGCTGTAGCATCCACATAATGTACTTACAAGTAGATGCTAGACTCGTTGCCTCCCATGTCTGGAGACTGCAACTTCTGCACCAGGATGATGATGATGCCGATGAAAAGCACAAAGTTAACCTGAGGAGCGAAGGAAAGGCAGCTTCAAATGACTACATCCGGTCCCTGGTGTTCCCCCAGCTAGGCAGGATCCCTTCTAGACTTCTAATCCAAGCCTCCCACAGATTCACTCAAACAAGGATGAGATGCGAGAAAAAGAACTGTGTAGAAAAACCTGGAAAGAGCAAAGAGTGTGTCAAATGAGCAGGACGCAATCTGTCTGGAGGAAAGAGAAAGGAGGACTAGGACGATGGGTACCAAAACTTGGAACACAGCAGAGGGAGAAGAGATGCACAGCAGAGACCTGCTCTCTGGACATACTCCAGAATCAGCGGAGGGCTGGTGATGCGACCTGGAATCCCAGCCAGTGCTCAGGAGGCTGAAGCAGGAGGATGGTGAGTTTCAGAGCAGCCTGGACTGCACAGGAAGTCAGAGAGAGAAGGGGGCGGGGGAGAGAGGACTTGAGTCATGGAATATAGAGAAGTAGCATGGACAGCCACGCATCGCTGACTACAGGACTGCCTGAGAACAGCCTTTGCTGTCAGATAAAGATGAGGGACAAATGCTTTCCAAACAGTGTGGGAAGCTGTGTGCAGAGTGAGAAAGGAGGAGGAGGGGCTGTAAATATATGGAAAAGCGGCACAAGACTGCACAGCGACATCTGGGGGACAGAGCCAAGGAAGGAAAAACTGCCTGACACAAATCTATTTAAAAACAGTAACAGGAAAAACAACAAAGAATTCAAAAGCTGGGAAAAAAAGTTACCTCAGAGTTAATGTGTATAAGAAGGAAATTAATACAGGTAAAAAGTTACAAGAAAGAAACTGGAAAAACTAGGCTTTTACAGATGGATTAGAATGATAAAGCATACATCCAACTCTATCAGCCTGGTTTTCTGTTTCCATTGGTATCTAATTTGTACCTGGAACTCACCAAATATTGCTAACCACATGTGTTCGTCAACCCAAAAAGGAGAAAATAGAGTTGAACACCTAGGGGTGAGAAGCAAGGCTAGGGATGTGCAAAGTACTTGAAATCATGAGAGAACATCAACCAAAAAGAAGAAACTGAGAAAGAACAAAAGCAATTTACGACAGGGTAGAAAGTTTGAGTAGCATAATAACTGCAGAACTTTAAAAAGTAGTCAGAAGTATATCCATTAAGGGGCTGGAGAGATGGCTCAGTGGTTAAGAGCAGTGGCTGCTCTTGCAGAGGACCTGGGTTTGATTCCCAGCACCCAGGTGGCAGCTAACAACATCTGTAACTCCAGTTCCAGGGGGTCCGACACACTCTTCAGACCTCCATGGGCACTGCACAACAAGGGTGTAAAGTACATACGTGCAGGCAATACACTCATACACATAAAATTAAAATAAATATTTTAAAGTATATCCATTAAAAGGCATCAGACCCAGATAATTTTATGAACTTATGAACTTCTAAGGACAATGCAATTTCTCTGCAATGTAATTGTTTCAAAGCAAATGAAAAGAAAATCTCCAAGATGGCCCACGAGGCTAACAAAATCCCACTACAACCACAGTAATAATAATAATAATAATAATAATAATAATAATAATAATAACAAAACAATAGCAATAAACAAAGAGGACTTGGAAAGAGTTTAGTCAACAAAGGGCTTGCCTCTCGCAAGCATGAGGACCTAAGTTTGATCCCCAGTACTCAGGCTAAAAAAGAAGAAAGATAAACTGCTGTGGTGGCATGCACTTCATGTCCCAGGGTGAGGAGGCAGTGACAAGCATATCCTGGGCCAGCTGAGGCTTGCTAGCCAATCCTAATCTGTAAGTTCAGCCCGGTGAGAAACCCCTCAAAAAACCAAGAGTATTCTGAAGAATGACACTGGAGATTGATATCTGACCTCCACACTCATCACATACATGTATACGCACATACACGCACAGAACACCAAAGGGAAAAAAAGAAACACAAGCTGAGCATTATGACGCATACCTACAATCCCAGCACTCAAGAGATGGAAGAAAAAGTCACGATTCTGAAGCTAGCCTGGCTACGTAGTAAGACCCTGTCTCAAAAGTCAAAAGAAAACAAAATAAAAACCAGACAGGAACAGAAAATGCAGTCACACCAGATGTACAAAAGCAATACAAAAACATTAAGCAAAACATTAACCAACAGAATTTGGCAGTATATTAAAAGAACAAACAAATCATGATGACAAACATTTCATCCTAGGAATGTAAAAAAATTTACTATGATTTGTTATAACAGATGAAAACAGTAAGCTTCCAGCATCCTCTGGAAGACTGGCAAATGCACTGGAAATAGAAACAGCAACCCAGGCCTGGGAAGTGTCAGAAGGACCCTCTTGTATCTTCTCCACAGAAGACAATGTGCTAGTCACGTAAATAGTAAGCATGCTCTTTGTCTAAGAAATCCCAATCCTAGAGAGGTATTCCAATGATATAATCCTATCATACATGCCCAAAGCCGGACACAAGTATGCTCCTAGCACTAGAGAAAAGTTGAAAAGCATCAGTGTTCATCATAAGAGCATGACCACTTCACCATATCTGATAAGATGCACTGCCCATGCTCAGTGTTTCCAGGACACACACTAAAGTCAGTCAGGAAGAGAAACTTGCCCAATTCCAAGTAGGGCAACTGCCAAAACCCAGAGCAACGTCATCCCCCATAAAAGCAAGGAATAAGGGACAAATGTTGGAAAAGATGGGCAAAGGCTGTTTTCATTTACAGATTACATAATTTTCTGTGTAGAAGCCCCTGTGAAACAAATAAAAAGAGATTAAGCTAATAAGAGAATTCAAAAACATAACTAAGAAAAGAGTCACAAAATCCCATAGCTTTCCTCTGTGGCCTCAATAACCCACCAGAAAATAAAATGAGGGCAAAATCCCTAGTTTCCACCATGGCCCAGGCTGGAGAATGTCTCAGACTAAACTCTGCCAAAATGTTTGTGAGGGCTGGATAGCAAAGAATCACACCACACTGTTTGAGAAAACTAGATTCTTTAAAAAAACCAGTCCTCCTCCAAATTAGTATATGATTCAATACTCAGATCTCAACCAGACTTTTCTTTTCGCAGCTTGACAGGGATATTCTAAAGTTTGACTCTCATGAGAACAAATAAGAAATCTTCATATAAGATGCCAAAATACTAACTAGCACAGTCAGAAGTCTGAGACTAGACTCACTAGTCACATACAGGTGAAAATGCAGACTCAAAAATGGATGACTACATTGAGTATTTCTGATAATGACTTTTCAACATAAGGGACAAAAGAGAATGTGCATTCTGTTAAAAACAAATAAAAGTAGAAAAATAAATTACATTTTAAAAAAGACAGAAAATAAATATAGCCTTCCTTAATGATAGTCTAAACCGTAACAGTGTTGTGAAATAATTAAGACAATTTTTATGTCTTCAGCTGGAAAAATAAGGCTGAGACTCATAAAGCCGGCGCCTAATGATTCCAGTGCGTGGAGGTTATGCTGACGTGAGGATGTAACGTAAGTAGCAAAGATAATCTGCTAGAAACTGAGTGAAAGAAATCAGCAAGAATGTCCAGAATTAAACAAACTACCAAAACCTGCTCAGAAGTCAGTGCACAGTGCAGCCAGCACCACAGAGAAACAGACGCTAAGCCCTCTGTGGACCTGTGCAAATGCTAAACGACTGACACAGCAACTACAGACCCTGGCTTGGGTGAGTAGCCACCTTTCTGAAGAAGGTGTAAATGTTAAAGAGTTTTTGCAAAACCAATGAGAGATCTGAAATGATGAATGTATACCTTTTTTGACTAGCAATTCCACCACTAGAGATTTACCTTAAAGAAACACTTTAAAATGCTCAAAATTAAGCATAACACGATTCCTAATAGCACCTCTATACTGTTTAGGATTAGAATAACAAGCTTATCCAATGCTAGCAGAATAGCTCGATAATTTGAGCATCAGTGTTTACAGAATACAGCCATGGCAGAGACCTTTTCATTTCCCCTCCTTCTGTGCTCTCTGCCCCTGCCCCATCTCTTCCTTTCCTCTTTGTTCCAAGCACACTCACCATTATAGAGCCAACCACAGGGCCTTTGATCACCCACCACAGAGCTGTGCTATCATTCATATCCCAGCAGCTGAAAGACAGGCAGAGAGGAGAAATCACATGTAGACACCTGCAAGGTACTGCCTGACTAGCTGAGGCCCTGCCCCCGCACACACACCTCCTAACCAGGGCTACCTGGAAGTGGAGTTCTCTGATGGGCTGGCTATAAGAATTACTTCACCTGAGGTTTGCCCTCTGCCTCTGTTCCCCTCCACAACAGACATCAGAGCCCCAAGAGTCAGGGGTACGTGAGAACCTGGGAAAGGACTTGTGTCCCCTTCAGACCAGGGGTCCTTAGGGTGATCTTGGGGTTAAGAGTGACTTTACCCTCAACATTCTTCTTCTCCTCCTCCAAAAGACACCAGGCTGCCAGAGCCTCCCATGAGCAGAAAGGGCTTGGAGATATACCCTTCCTCTTGCTAGTTTGTAGACAGGTGCAGCTGGCCCCATGGAGTGAGGGCTGAGGTACTACCAGAGGCTTGGCTTTGGTCTGGGGCTGAGACAGGGCTGACCACATGGGATGAGAGCTCTGATAATACCCAGGACAGAGCTTTGGTCTGGACAGCATTGGACAATTTGTTGAGCAGTTCGTGCAAAGTCAGGCAGGCACTGAAGACCCATGTGTAAGAATGTACTCTATATTGCATGTTGCCTGACTTCCTGGCTATACTTACCCTGTGTCATCAAAATAGAGCCTCAGCATCGCCCATACAGTCACACACACAGTAGGGGTCCCTGGGGAGCAAGAAAAGGAAGCAGTTATAATAAGCCCAACTTGCCCAAAATGCCTCCAGACTTGGAGTTCCTGAAGCCCAAACTGTCCTCACACCCAGCTTCTGGATCATCTGATCCCAAGAGGATTCCTGGATGTAACCTCTCCCTCAGACAATGGGGTCCCACAGGCAGAAAGTACAAGCAAGGTTCCAAGAATTAGCAAAGATGCCCATCGCCTGGGGAGGATTCCATTATGTGAGGTTCCCTAAAGCCAGGACCAAGTATACAACTGATAACACGGCCCAAGGCCACCCAGCCAGTGACCT
The DNA here is from genome assembly GCF_000622305.1 of Nannospalax galili. Taxonomy (NCBI): domain Eukaryota; kingdom Metazoa; phylum Chordata; class Mammalia; order Rodentia; family Spalacidae; genus Nannospalax; species Nannospalax galili. The sequence goes on along the minus strand of NW_008332644.1, from coordinate 646,343 downwards.
ACCCCAGCCAATGATGGTGTACCAATAGAAATATCTCCTCTCAGGGAAGAAGGTCTCCACCAGCAGTGTGAAGAGGTACAGGCCTTCAATGAACAGCCAGAAGTAGTTGGACACGACACAGTAGTGGAAGAAAACCATGACAACTTTGCATTCCACCTAGAGAGACAGCCAGCAGACAAGGAGGGATGAGCTCCCTGACCTGCCCCCACACAAACCCTGAAATCCAGCTGCACAGGACCAAGGCAAATCCTGAGGCCTTTCAGAGCTGGTGTGCTCCATCAGGCATCCCAAAGACCTAAGAGGGTGACATTCCTGAACAGAGGAGGCAGAAGATAGCATCCTAGAAGTCAGAGGAAGCTACTCAGCAAGGCAAGATGGCATGTGCAAGGAAAGGCCAGGTTGAGAGGTCAGAGGTCCTGTTCCTCTTCCCCACCTAGCCCAGCACCATAGGCCAGGTGAGTGTGGAAAGATACAACAAGAGGTCCCTTGAGGAGACCACTTGTCAAATGGGGATCTGAATATATCACAGGTGGAGGGGACACGCACCCTGACCCCAAGAATCTCCTTCTTATGGACCTTGTAGGCTTGTCTTTCCAATCAAGACCCCAATTCTAGAGAGTTCTTCCTCTCCAATCCTATCAAAGGTCAGCTCTCCACACATACCTCCTCCAACCATCTGAGCTTTGCATCTGGGAAGCATCTACGAAGACCCTGGCCACTCAGCATGTAGAATCCTACATGGCAGGTTAAATGACCAGGGGCTGGGCAAGTGCTCTCTAAGCCTTAGTTTCCTCCTCAGTCAAGTGAGACCTGATTGGTCCAAGGCCCAGCCTGAGGGCCTAACTGTTTTGGCTAGGAGCAAGGACAGACACTGGCTAGTAACCGCAGGGCAACTCCTGGACTTCCATGTGACCTGGGCCAAGGCCTCCACCTGCAGGTACACATGGCCTATGGGGTTTCAGCAGGGCAAAGGGTCCCAAGGTAGCTGGGGCTGGAAGCCTGCTGGGCTCACTCACAGTGGAGATGAAGCAATGATTGCTGTCCTGCTCAGCATATAGGATCCAGTCTTTGATAAAGACAGAGATGGCTCTCAGCATGAAGGACACGAATAGGTTCATGTGGATGAAGTTGCGGGTACAGTGCAGCTTCCTGCAGGGGGTGGGGAGGACATGAATTTCACACCCTCTACCCTGGGGGTTCCTCTGTGCCTACTCATAGCTTGGTCTTAATGGGGTCCCTCTCCCAGACCACCCTCTTTCCCATCTTGCTAATTCTCTGCCTTTCAGGGCCCTAGAAATCTGTTGGCCAGACTGCTCCCTCCTGCAGCCTCTCTATCTAGACCAGAAAGGTACAAGCAAGTAACAGAGGTCCCTGGCTGGGATTATGCCTGGATGTGTGCCCTGGACATGTGTGTTGTTCTCGCTGAGGCCAGCTTCCCATCTGCCGTGCTAGGGGTGGAGGCTGCCTTCCCATGGACCTTCTAGGGCTGATGGGAGGTGGGTGCTCTGAGCAGGGCTGGGCAGTGCTACCCGGAATACTACTGGGCTCTCACCGGAAGCGGCACAGGATGACCATGGCAGTGGTGAGGGTGACCAGGGAGGTGCTGTAGCCGACCGTGTAGAGAGCCTTCACCGACAGGTAGTAGTAATCCTGGAGCAAGGCAGAGGACATGTGGGGCCCCACAGGGGATCTGCCATCGCCCCCCTCCGGGACCTGCACCTGCACCCTTCTCTCTGCACAGGGTCAACACCCTGAACCTTCTCAGTGTTTTGAAGGCAAGAGCACTGACCAATCAGAGCAGAGTAGCCCTGGCCTAAAGAAGAGTCTAGAAAGCCCCCTGCTAGGCCCAACATTAAGCCCTCCATTGCTGGGCCATAGGAAAGACAGTCTTAAAGAAGTAGCTGGGGTTTGGGGAGCTCGTGGAGGGCAGGAGCTCCAGCAGGGCATGAATATCCTGCCCTCCATCTTCTGGCTCAGTATACAGCAGGTGCTCATGAGTGCTGCCCAGAGTCCTGGGCTCCTCTGCCCTATCCCACCACCTCACTCACCTGGTCGCCAGACTCAGGCTCATAGTCATCAAACCCACAAGCATCAAAGTAATGGGGGAATGGCTCCGACCAGCCATCCTCTGTGCAGTTCCGGCCCACTACCCCAGTGTCTGCAGAGAAAAGAACAATAAGCAAGGCATTGAAATGGCTTAAAAGGACCTGGAAAACAATTTCCTAGTGGGAATTCCTGGAGCTCATGAGCCCAACTGGGAGGCTGGGGCCAGGAGGATCAGGACTGAACAGTTGCTGAAGATCTGGCATCACTAAGGACCAGAGGGAACCAGAATCCAGGACCTTTGTATTCCTCTTGAAATATTCCCAAACACTCACCAGGAAAGGGTCTGGAGCCCCTCCCCTCGGCCCTGAGTCAGCACTTCTCAAATGTGGATGTGCCGAACCATCCAGAAACACCTTACAACCCCAACTTCCAATCCCAGGAGTCTCAACAAGATATCAAGTACATTAAAGACCTCCTCAGGTGACTGGGGTGAGCCCTTGGCACACCTTGAGCTCAGAGCTACAGGTGGTATCTTTTCCTAGAGCTATAGACTTGCCAGCAGCTGTAACATTCCATACCAAGGGGATATCGGCCTTGCTGGCTGAATTAGCAAGTCAAGGCCTCCCCTCATCTACTACCAACCTTATTAAGATACGTGTTTGGTGGGAGAATTGTTTTTCTGTTTGTTTTGATTTGATTTATTTATTTTTATGTGAATTTATTTCACATAAATAAATATGTAAGTATGTAAGTACAGCAAGTGTGTGTAATGCCCATGGAAGCCAGAGGAGGGCATCAGATCCCCTGGAACTGAAGTTACCATTGTTAGCTGCCATATGGGTTCTGGGAACTGAACCCAGGTCCTCTGCAAGAGCAGCCAGTGCTCTTAAATGCTGAGCCATCTCTACGGTACAGGTTTTCTTTTTGTTCTTCAAAGTTTTACAATTGTTTCTTGTCACCATTATACATTCATTTTCTTTGGACTGACTTAAAGCTATTATGTGGGACATCTGAGAGGCAGGGAAGTGACAGCCACTGAGAGAGACATTTGCTGGCTACAAAGCAGAGCACAGAATGTTTTTCACATTAGGGGACTGCTTCAGCCTCTAATGACACCATGTTACTCTCCTGATGGCCAGTGAGGGCCACTGAGGTTCAGGGGAGCAGAGGGCAAGTACCCCTTTTCCCCCAGGTATCGTCTCAGTGTGGTCCCAGACACATGTCCCCTGACTAACAGCCTAGAAGGTATTTATTCCTTAGGACACATGGGAAAAGACCAGGATTCAGGATAGTTTTGAATGCCCACAGGAAATATGAGGTTTTTCAAAACTCAGTTGTGCACCCCAGTTACCTTGTGGGCTTGGTAAAGTTCAGATTCCAAGTCCTCACCTTGGAATCTCTGATGTAGTCAGTCTATAGGTTTCAGGGACCAATGACTTGTACACAGTAAGAGACTACTGAAGATATACAGCCCAGAGCACACAGTGCTGGGCAGAATCCTGCCCTCTGTAGCCAACTTAGCCTGTGGGGAGCACAACAAGGAGGGAAGATGGCAGTGGGTCAAGGGAGTGCAGGGCAGAAGGTGAGGGCCAGAGAAAAAGACCACACACCTTTCTCACTAGCATCCTCACTAGTGGACTTGGGAGGTGTAAGGCCAGTTGCCTTCTGTGAAAAGAGTTGAAGCGTCCTTTCTGGACCAGAAGGACAGTCCTGCCCAGCATGGGGCGGCTCTCTACCACTTCGCTGATTCCGTGACACAGGCCAGGACAGAAGTCCAGGAGGCCCAGACTTCTGACAAATCTTCTCAGCCTGCTGCTGACACTCTAAATGCACCTCCTCATCTCCTGGCAGCTGGGGCCCTGTCCAAGCCACTCCTCTCTCTGGGCCTTGGTTAACTCTCTGCCCACTTCATGGTGGTGGGAAGAAGGCAGAGACAAAAGAGACATTGCTTTGAAAAACATTTTTTTTTAAAAAGTCTCCTAGAGGAAAAAGCCGTTTCCTCTCTTTTATTTTCTCTCTTTATTAACATAGTGTAGGCTCAGAAAAACATAAACCTTTTTGTTCCCACGACTGTTCTATGAATATTGTTCTGATAGAAATCTCTGGAAGACAGAGTGCTCTCCAGATTGCCAAAGCCCAGGCCTCAACAGCACCTATTTCACTAGGCTGCTTTGCCTAAGCAACTTCGCAGGAACACAGCATTAGAGCCACAGTTCCTCAAGGAGATGAGGCCCACAACGTCATCTGGAGACTGACTAGCCATGTATCTGGCCCCCACTCCAGCTGGGGGCCCCCCTACATCAGACTCTGAGGTGATTACAGGAAAGTGAACTTTCCCAAACCCACAAGGTGATGGGTTCACAACTGAGGTGCGAGAACCTCTGTTCTACCTATGGTTATTTCAAAACTACCAAAGATCAAGTAATCCAGCGACTTCTCATTTGAGTCCATAAAAGGGCTTCAAGACAACCACAGCTCCCTGACAGGGTACACATACCATCTTCTGCTAGAGACTTGAGTGCAATCTCCCATGGAGACACCACACAGTGTTATCAGAGAAGGTACACACCATCTAGACCACACAGCCACAGGTACAGCCCAACAGCAATGTGGGTCTTAAAGCTCTCACAGGAGCCGATGCTCTCCACCCCACCAACCCAAAGGTGGCCCCACTCTCACCTGAGAGTTCCAAGGAACTTTCATCAGCAAAATCAGAATCCCCTGCAAAATACAAACATGGGTCAGAATGCTGAGTTTACCAACCTGCCCCATGACCCACTGCTTACCCTCCAAGGCCAAGGATCCCCCTAGGCTGGGGGTGGGATCAAGAGGCTGCATCTCATTCAGCAGTCACACATCTCTCTGACATACTGCCCCTGAAAGCAGCAGTCTCACCAGGGTGGCGGGTGGCAGGGGCATGGCTGAGGTGATCCATGACTCAGCCCCCACCCCTGCTTGGGGACACTGGAAAGGATGCTATCAGGAGGATGAGAGAGCCTTTAGGGAGGGAGGAAGGGGAGCAAATAAGCCCAGAACTTGGGGTTTCTTCTTTGAGGTTCAACACCCTATCTTAGCTCTAAGGCTATTCTTCATCAAAGGAACCCCAGGACCCCAAAAGCTTCATCCTTTATTCTCGTATTTCTTACACCAAAAGATAACTTAGAAAATGAACACCCATTTCCTCTGACTTGCTCAAAATTCAATTTCTAAGCTAAGACACCACCTCATCCAGGAAGTCTGCCCTGGCCTCCTCCCTATTCAGCCTGCAAGCTGTGTTTTCTTCTGCTCTCTTGCTGGGAATGTCCATTCCGGCCTCCTAACTACTGGGATGACAGGTATGTGCAAGAACTCGTGCACCAGGTCAGGCCCACGTGTAGGAACATGCATGCACTATACACACACACCCCTCCACTGATGACTTCCTCCTGACCCAGGTTGAAAGGGCCTTGAGGCTGAAGCCTGTGTCCTCCATCTTCCTTGTCTATCCTCCCAGATGACCAAGTCGTGGGGAGGAAGGAAGAAGTTTTTCCTGATGGCCTTGCAGTGTCGCCCACACCCGACCCACATCCCAGGACCCGGGGTCTCCTGAGGTGGGGTTCCTGCTGGGCAGATGGACTGTCCTCACCAAGGGTCCTCTTACCGATCGTTTCTGCCATCCAAACTGAGGGGTGAGAGCAAGCGAGGGAAGGAGAGAGAAAACAGAGAAGTGAGTAGGGCCAAAATCAGGATCTGTTCTCACAGACGATTTCCTCCCCATCCCCTAGCTCCTAAGAAACTCTCCTGGGGTCCCATGCAGGCCCTGCCAGATATGGAGAGACTGTAGCTCACTCCCTTCTCAGGGAGGAAGGAGGTAAGTCTCACCACCAAGCCTGTGAACAGAGGTGCAAATGGCCCTGCCTTAATGAACCATTAAGAGCAGAGTATAAATAGCATTCTCTATGCCCTGAGGTAGCCACAGCTGAAGGAAATCATGTCACCCTCAATCCTGTCACCTCTGTGACAGGCAGTGTTGGAATGGCAGGGTCCTGCTGGAATCTGGCCTGGAGTGGCTGTTCCATAAGCTTCATATAACTGACTGAAGCAGGAACCCCACCTCAGAGCATGCATGGAGGAAGTGATTAAGCTGACTTCTACGAGAACTAGTCTGGAGTCAGATGAATCATAGGCCAATGTGCTTGCCATGGTCTCTCCATTCACTCTGACCATCAGCACCTCCTCCAAAATTTATTCCCCAGGCTGCTCTGGGTCACACACAGTCCCCAAGCCCTTGGGATGACAGAGTCCAGATTTAGTTCCTTCTGGGTTGGCAGGTGGTGGGCAAGATGTGAGATGAAGAGAGGTAGGGTACATAGATGAACACTGCCTTCTCTGGGCTCTGGATGGGAAGTCAAGGAGGTCTGGGACACTAATGCATGCTGTTCCCCACCTCCTGCAAACCCCTTTCCCTCCAGGGTAGAGGCCAGTTCTTAGAGTTTGAGCTGTGAAAGTGAATTTTGCATTGTCTTGCAGACAGGACAAAATACCCCCGCCCCATGCCGTGAAGATGGGGCTACTAGGAAATCCTGTCTTTGTATCTAGTATCACAGGTCAGCCACTGTATCTACCCCACAGGATTCCAGTTTGGCCCTTGGATCCCTGCACAGAACTTCAAAGGCATCAGAGGCCCTGAGCAGACATGATGTGTGAGCTCCTCAAGCCCCTCCAGCAGCCTGGTTTCCAGGCAGGGGCCATCACACACCTGTCCCTGAAGCCAGTGTCCACAAGTCATGGACTAGTTTTCTTGGTGTCCTGGGCAGACTAGAGGATAGACTCCAGGGCCTCCTCCTCCTCTAAGCCCTCACTGCCCTATAAGGCCAGCAAAAACCAGGGAAATGCTTCACTTAGCAAGTGGGGAGGGGGCTGGCAGGAGCCCAGTCCACATTAAGTGGTTGGGGAGTGTAGCACAAGGTTCTATCAGCTGTCTTTATACTTCCATTCTACTTGAGGGGCCTTATTGCACAGCCCATCCATGTGTTCCTCTGACCTCTGAGGCATCCATGGCTATGACCATGATGATGTCACCATGTAACTGTGATGATGTTAACCAGCTTCACTATCAAACATGCATAATGCACCAGTCCGGCAGTACCTGCCATCCCTACAAGGACCTCACTTTATCCTCACAGACCTCCTGGGAGGTAGTCATTGTGCAACATTCCCATCTGGCAGACCAAGAACTTGAGGGGTGACCTGCCTGGTTGAAGGTCCCAAGGGAAGTGAGTGATCGAGCTGGCATGGACTCCAGACGCAAGCCCAGCTTGATCTCATCTGCCATGATGTTCACTGGACAATGCATACATGTCACTAGGAGCTGTGCTAGAGAAATGCTTCCATGCCTTACACCTATATGAGGCCAGCTTCCCATCCTGTCTACTATCTACCATCTGCCCACTGAGTAATGGAGTACTTAGAGCCAAGCTCCAGGCAGGGCTGGGGCTAAGGTGACACAGCAGGAAGAGACTCTGGGCCACATCTACCTTGGTCTGGATTAAAGATCCGGAAGACCTCAGGACAGCTCACCAACACCATCTCCCCTACTTGGGCAGGCTTCCAACACGTGATGTTGTCCCACATGCCAGGGCAACCTAGGGGAGAACCATGGTGAGTGTTCCTAGCTATACACACAGCACGCGTACACACACACACACACACACACACACACACACACACACACACACACACACACACACACACACATGTGCATGCCACACTCAGACACAAACACTCGGAACATACCCCACATATGCAGGTGTTCAGAGGAACACCACATACAACCCACAACACACATACTACAGATATACACACATGTAGACATCACTGTTAAGGTGAATTCTCACTGCCAACTTGATTTAGAACCCCCTAGGAGATGGTGAGGCACACCTCCAGGTGAGTCTTTGAGGCATCCCCAAAGAGGATTAACACCTGAATGTGGCTGGCGCATCCCACCGCTGAGGTCCTAGGCAGAATAAAAGGGCAAGAGAAGGCTGGCAGAGTGCTGGCATTCCTGTTTCTTCATTTCTTCCACCACCATGATGTGAACTAATCTGCTCCACCCTTAAGTTGTTTCTGTAAGGTACTATGATGAATGCTAATAAAGGCTCACCCCACACACGGGCACCACACACCCCTCCTGTGGACTACTCAGAAGCCAGGCCTTGTGGAGGCCAACAAGTTTACAAGAGAGAAGGTACTGCTTTCTATCTGAGGAAGGTTTGGTCCTACACATGAAAAGTACTCCAAGTGGAGAACAGACAGCCTCCCTGAGGCTCTGGGGCTGGAGTCTCTGTGGAAGGCTGTCCCTCCCCACCCCAGCTCTCTGGTAGCCTCCTGGGAACCTGCATTTTCCTGGCCTCATATTCACTTTCTCAGTGGGGCTCTCCCCTCCATGGAAAGTGAGACCAGATCAGCTAGTCTGAAGCTGAACTCCACACCCCACCACTCTTCCAGCACAGGCCTAGATCAGGAAACTACCACTGACAAGGATAGCACTTGAAGTGGGGGTCACAGTTTCACTAGCTGAGAGATGGGAAAGCCATCCAGGAAGAAGCTTGGGTGGGACCTGTGAAAGGACCCAGAACAGAAAGAGGTGATGGGGGCAGAGACTCTTAGGAAGCCAAGGTGGGCACTGTGTCTTGGGAATCAACTGCTGCAAGGGAGGGAAGAGAAAGGTGCATGAAGGGGTACTTAGGGTTCACCAAGTCTCCCTGACCAGCTGGTGGTGAGTTGTAAGGAAGAAGAGGATGTAGGGCTTGACTTGTGTTCTGATTTGGAAGATCCAGTGACCCCGGGACCTCTCTACCTGTTGTGTACTCTCCCCTGCTTCCTGCCGCAGTCTATCTCTGTCAGTCCTCTACTCTGCCCTAATCTCACCAAGGTCAACAACAAGCTCTTTTACTGGCAAATCCAAGGAAAACTCACTGAAAACAGGTCCCAGAGGCCATCCTGCCTTGGGCAACCCGCCCACTGTCCCTGGATGAGCTCACCCTGGTCAGAGACCTAACAGAATTACATGTGGACAGTTCCAGTTTTGCCATTCTCCAAGCTGAGCCTAAAGCCAATTATCAACTGTATGTTCCCATCTTGAGGCACCAAAGACAACTCAAAGGAAGCAGTCCTGGACTCCACCCAGCACCTCCTACTAAACCCCCATCTGCTTCAGCCCAGCTAGATACCTGAGACTTGCTCCATCTCTGTCATATGCAACATCAAGTCTTGTGGATTCCCTCCAAAGCAGAATTCTCCCCTGGGACCACAGCCGCCTCCTAGGTCTCCCTCAGCCTCACAAAGCTAAGACCAAAAGCTTTCAAAAATGCATGTCTGGCTTGGTAACTCCCCACCACTAACAACTAAAAGCTATTCGTGCTCTTCATGCCCCCAATTCCTTAACACAGTACCTATGGTCTCTGCCCTCCACCTGGCTCACCAGGCTCCATTCCCCTTGGGCATATGGTGGTGAGTCAGGCCATCCAATGAAAGGATGTGGAGGGGAAGAGCAAAAAGGAGGAAGTTCTGAGACCCCATACATTATGTGTGAACAGAAGAGGGTGTAATGATGCGGTGGACAGTGCATAACAGAGGGGCCACAGTGCAATAAATCCACAGCACAGTTTCGGGGATTCTATCTGTGGATGGGGTGCTGATGGGCCATGGAGAGGGCTTCTGTGTCCCATAAAGGAAGTAAGTGACCACCCATATTCCACTCCCAGGACAGCTGGGAGGACTACAGAATTCATACATGAAAAGTTCTGGGAGCTAGGCTCACACCACACGTGTTCATTGCCATTGGCCTTAATTTTCTTATTTCAATTAGATGTCCCCAAGAATCACTCCCAAGGAGGGGGATGATCCTGCTGGGGAGACAGAAGCACAGTGGCTGGTGGCTGACAGGCCCAGAGGAAGCCTGGGGCAGGCCTCATGAGATCATGGTCCCTCTGTCAAGGTCCTGACTACTGGATGCTGTGTGTGCTAGAAGACATACCCAGATTCTTAGCGCAGAAGACCCACCTCTCAGAACTTACACCTTGTTCCTTTGGCATGCATGCCTAGTGACACTGGCTTGTGGCATTCTGCTCATGGAATTACAGCATCTGGGAACTTGGAAAACTGTAAAACTCTAAGTGCAGTATAACAAGTGGGCAGGAACAGAGGGCGAGATCTGAGGGTTGGGGGCACCTTATGTCTCAGCAGTGAGCCAACATCAATGACTCCCGTCTACCCAGGAAGTCTTGCCAGCACACAATTGGCTGTGACATCATGTCCTTGAAAGAGACCCAACAGTTCATCTTGGGCTGCCACGGTCTGTGCTGATGGTGGAGTGCCTATGGAGAAATGACCATGTCTGGCCCATGCCCCAGAAGCCCTCGTCAGCAGATGTTCCCTTAATGCCGAACATTAGGCTCTGACACAGCCAGCTGCTACTATCAGCTGACGATGCTGGGGTCACAGAGCCACACAAGGGGCAGAGATGTGAGGGATGAAGGCATGGAGGAATAGGGTCCAGGCTCCAGGGCTGGGGGTCAGAGGTGGAGGCAGGATAAGTGATACATGCTCTTAAAAGTAGTTTTCTGAGTACTTATCTTGTGCCAGGTATACAGAAGGGCCACGGAGTGGAGCAGAGACAGAGCCATGAAGCTCAGGAGAGGCAGAGGTGGGGGAAGGGCAAGGTGTCCCCTCAGCATCTGCCTAGAAGCCCACACACTTGTGTTCTGGTCTCCTTTGCTGTGATTCATAAGCTAGTGTCAGAACAGGAACTAGGAGTCTGTGCGTACCCCCAGCTTTGAGTGACCAGAGCTAGAATCTGGGACAGAGAGTTTGCAGGATTGCCGGTGCTCTGGGGCCACTGGAACTACCTTTCTAGGGCATCTGCCAAGTTCCTTTCCTGGGATCCCCAAGGATCTAGCTGCCACAAGCCTGGAAACCCTCCCAAGTGCTTCCTTCTGTCCCCAGCTGCATGCATCTTCTCTAGAGTCCTGCAGGCAATCCCTGCTAACAGAACAGCCAGGAGCTTGGGACAAGAGATGGGGGTCTCTAGAGGGCCTTGAGGTTTCCAAGCTGAGGGCAGAAACTTACTTCCCCATATCACCAGACATTCTGCACTCCAGGATCAACACAGCTCAGTTTTTGAAACAGAAACCTTCAGCATGTCTTTGCTCTACTCCTCCCCCTACTCATTTCACCCTTTTTTTCTCCTCCCTTTCTACTTTCCCTCCTCATTTGCTCATTGATTCACAGAGACTAAGTGAAGACATGAATGTGACCGTACAGAGTGATCTAGGAATGGGTGAAGCAAAAGCAGCCGGTCTGGGTGTCACAGACCTGACATCTGATGGTCAAGTCTCTGGTTTGAGACGCTCTGCTACATGCCTGGGGTGCTTTTCCTACAGCTTTTGGAATCTTATAAGCCAACCCAGTGTCTTCAAGTAGCAAAGACACTGTTGTACAGTTCACATTGGCCTATGGTTTGTGTCAGAAGCTGGAAATGGGTCTTACCTCGCTAAAATCAGGACATCAGCAGGACTGCAGTCCTTCTGCAGGTTTGAGGGGAGGATCCTTTCCTCAACAATCTCAGATTTAAGTGGTCATTAGTATTATTTGGCTCCTGGCCCCTTACTCCAGTTCCAAAGCCAGCTGCTTAAGTATCTCTGACTCCCTGTCTTCTCTCTTTCAATGTCTCTCTCACTTTTCAAGGATCACACTGGGCACTTCTGAGTAACCCAAGTTACTCTACAATCACCAAATCTTTAGCTATACATGCAAAGTCCCTCTACCAGGTAAGGTCACCTACTCAGAGGTTTAGAGGACTGGGATGTGAGTGTCTCAGTTTGGATCACAGCAAGAGACTTACTCTGCTTGTCAGCAAGGGCTTTTAATACAGAGGCCAGGCACTCTGATTTAGTGGTTCAGGGAGATGATACTGTGGCAAGGGTAGAACAGACAGCATGAGATAGGGATAGGGATGTGATCCAGAGACAATGAAAGGACCTGATTCCAAGTGATGGCAGCAGAGATGGAGAGAACTAGGTAGGAGTCTCGAGACAGGAATAACAGGATGTGGTGAAGGATAAGGCTGGCGAATGGGGCAGAGATGGCTAGTCATATCATGTGACCACTCTAAACCTCAGGAAGTAGGTGGAAAAGGTGAGCTAGTCTCCAAAGCTCCCTCAAGGCCTTCACTGCCTTCCTCTCTCATGTGGCACCCTTAAGGCCACATGTAATGCCACATATTGAGGATGTCAGTGTTCCAACATGGAAGAAACCCAGGTCTCTGAATGGTGATGCAAAGCTGAGCCCATCACTGATGACCACATTGGCCTATGGTTTATGTCAGCAAGAAATGTCACTATGCTAGTCTCTGGATTCTAAGGTTGGCTTGTCACTTCGGCATAGTCTAGGTTATACTGACCCACATAGAAAAGAAGAGAGAGAAAGTACCAAAAATGTCACCCTAGTTTCTGACTTGAGTATCTGCGTGGATGGATAAATGGATAGCCAGGTAGGAAGATCGGTGAGTAGATGGGTGGATGGACAAATGGATAGATGGATGCATTATTACTACAATTGCAAGGGAGGGCTGGGAAGTAAAAGGTGAGAGAATTGGGCACGTTTGAAATTACATTTGGCCTCAGGTGGGTTTGGTTTGACATGGTGCTGACAGCCAAAATGAAAACTGGACAAGAGGAATGGTAAGTTCTGCAGGGTGTCTAGGTGAATATCCAGTCAAAGAGTGTAGCACTCTCTCTCTCTCTCTCTCTCTCTCTCTCTCTCTCTCTCTCTCTCCCTCGCAGGAAAAAGAATGTCAAGGTTTAGAATTTGAGCTGGCAGGAAGTGTATGGAGGAAAACCAGGACAGGTCAAACAAAAGAATCCCCACATCCCCTTCCTCCTCTCCACTCATGGCTCCTCCCCTCAAGCCTCCTTGGTCGCCTTCCTACCCTCAGCTCTGCATCAGCCCCACCCCTAGCCTGGCAGCTCAATCTGCACAGGCACCACCTAGGAATGAGGACCCACCACAAGCCATGGAGTTCTGCACACTCTCGGGGGTTTGCCCACCTTGGACACTCCATAACAGGAAGCTAGGGGTGGCAGTGAATGTGACAGTAGGCAGCACAGAGTTTACTTAGGCAGGTGGAGCTGACAGCATTTAGCCTTTGAAGGGAGCAGAATGAGGAGCTAATCACAGGTTGTCATGGCGATGCTTCTGTCCAGTTCTACAAAGAGTTCAAAACTCATAAGACCAGGAGCACCAGAGAGCGACAGACAAAGCCAGGTCCTCCCTTCCTTCCAGAAGCCACACAGGGATGCTCAGGCATTGTTAAAACAAGGTTTCCATTTGAGCATACAATTCAAAGGTGAAAAATGATTCAATTTACCGAAATTCACTTGACAGCCAAGGTTTCTGTTCCACGAAATGAGGACCTCCTCCCCCTCCCCTGAGGTAGGTGTTAGAGAGAAGACACTGCTGAAGACAGCAGGTCTCCAAGTGGGAGCTTGCCAGAATGCAGGAGCCAGGCCCTACCCAGGCTTAGGGACCAGATACCTTGTAGATGGGCCCAGAAATCAATGTTTAAAAACCTCTGAAAAATCTGAGTTCCAAAAGGATCAGGCTACAGGAAAATATAAGTCTGTATAAAGAAAAAGTCCTTAATCATATTTGCATCAGCCCTACATGGAGTAAGCTCCTCAGACCAAGATTCTCTACAGGTACTTGGCCTCCCCCACTCTTGGGCCTGGTCTGCCTCAGAGCAGCTGGGAGGCCCACAGAGGGGGCTGTTTCTGGACACTTGAACTCTAGGACAAGGTGAGAAAGGCAACATGCAGGCATCTCTCTCCTATCCTACACAGCATTGCTGGCCTTGCCCATTTCCTGCAGCTGTGGGGCTCACTGAAGACCAGACAGATCAACCCTTCCCAGATACAGGAAGCCTCCCATGTTGACATCCTGCAGCCCTGCAAAGAGGAGGCACTACTGGCTACTTGGAGAGGCAGTCCCTGCCCCAGGTCCCACATGGGGCTACACACGGCCTGTTGTACAGAGAGCAGCCCCCAGTGCCCATGCACAGCGGCCCTCCCCCTCCTCCTTCAAGGGCACTGCAGCAGTACAGCAGGAAGGGCACACTCCAGTTGGGAGGCAGGCCTGGGTACCCACTCAGAGCTGGCTCAGACTCCCCATGTGACTCGCCAGTGACCACCACCTCTGGCTCCAGCAGTTCCATGTGTCATATGGCAGAGCTGGGCTCAGATCCAGCAGCTTGGAATGAAGGACAAAACCATGAAAAGCTGCATCCCTGTTCCTCTTCCCAAGAAATCCCTGCAACACATACTGAAGATGGTTCTTTGACCCTGAAGAGCAGGAGGATGAAGGGATGTGGCTGCCTCCCCAAGATCCCAGTCACACCCATGACCCTCACCTCCAACACACCAGACCCAAAAGATCAATCACTGATTTGAAAGATTATGGAGAGAGACTCTATGGATGGATGGATGGATGGATGGATGGATGGATGGATGGATGAATGGAAGGAAGGAAAGATAGGGAGATGGATTAACAGACACATATGCACTACATGTATATGTCTAGTAGAAAACTAGGCAAAAGTTACATGTAATCATCTGCCACATAGCAAGATTCAGCACAATGACAGACTAGGTATACTATAGTTGTCTTTCGGCCTTATAACTACTGAGAAATCCCATAACCTAGAGGTGCCATTACCGTGTTAACATCCCTCATGTGTTTGTGGTGAGGCTAGTGGAAACACCTGCCTCGTTGCCAGTTGTGTAAAAGCACAACACATACAATTACGTATAGTACAGGATAGCTGACTCAATTCTTGGCGCAGGCATCTATTAAATTATACTATCATTCTTTCACAGTGTACTTAATTCCTAAGTTTATATAAAGCAGTATGCCATGTTATACAGCCTCATGCATCCCCTGTTGACAGCCTTCTGACAGCACTAAGTGGTCATGTGGAGTGAGTAACTGGACCATCTAGGTCCTTTGTTCCTGTTCTGTGCTATGATTGCAGAGACCACCCAGCCACCCCATTCTCTGGTGGTCCTGCCATTAAGAGGCATGTACACACAAAAGAATACTGCCCACTCCCACGCACTGGAGCAAACAGGCAGGCTTTCTCCTTATTTTCAAGTATTTCTAGAGGCCATCACTTGCTGGTAGCATCTGTGCAGACAAGCGTTCATAGACAGCATAGTTAGAAAGGCAGCAGGAAGGTATAGCCCGAGGGCTGACCAATCTCTACTCTACCCAGCCCAGGCTAACAACACAATGCACAGCTCTTAATGCTGCATCATGCCCATGCAGAATGAGCTCTTGGCCTGACCCACCTAAGTCATGACCTCTGTTCTCATGCTGGACATCTCAGAGCACTGTGATAGGCGTGGTTCTCAGGCCAAACCAGCGGTTCTCAAACTTGGACACTTTATAATCACCTAGAGTCTGACTAGAGGACACACCTGCTTGGAGCCCATGCCCAAATGCTACTTACCTGGGCCATGGGGAAGGTTCTTTGGCATCTTGCAGTACTCCTAGGGACGTCAATGGCATTGCACAGTGCAGTGAGATGGGGCACTGCTCCCGTGCCACAAAGGTGTTTAATTTGGAACCTTAGGTGAAGATGCCCTTAGAAGCAGTCCTGAAGCTCATATGAGATTCAGAGAGACATGAGATTCTTCCTTGGGGGCTAACAGTGGGGTAAGCATTCCTAGACCTTGAGGCTTGGCAAGGTGTTCAGAAAGCCCCCTTGAGGCAGGTCCTCCCACAGACCTCCAGACCACAGACCTGATAGATTTTTCTCTCAGCTTAGCCTTCCCCAGGGGGCTCCCTCGCCCTGCCCATGCCCCAGCCCATCCCTTTCCTTCCTCAGTAGGTCTTCCACCCCTATAGCACTTACTCAACACCCTTGCCTTTTTGAGGCTCTGCTTGGAATGCAGCCCTCCCAGCACAGGCTCAAGGCTCTTTTCTTCCCAACTCCACGCTGGCCTATCTTTCCAGCAAGGAGGAAGGAGGAGACTTCTCATTCCTCAGCTACAGTGCAGGGGAGCAGGGGAGCACGTGGCTCTGGACACATTCGAATGTACACACAGCACTATCCTGGCTGTGAGCTTCCAGATGATGGGCAAGGAAGCAAGAAATGGACTCTGAGTGAGCAGCCTCATCTTCAGGTGGAGGGAAACACCACTGACCTGTAGGTTGACAAGCTGTGTATGCTCATGAACACTAAAGCCAGAGCTTGCTCTATTAGAGCCTGTTCCATAAGCACTGGCCCTGGGTTAGGCCATCTCTGCCTGGGCTTTCTCTCCAACTGTTCTATGAAGCCAGGGCTGGTTCTCAACCCTCCCCTCTCTTCCAGAAAGCCTCACTAGATTGTTCCACATGGCCTAATACCCAGTGTCTACCTTTCCAGAACTCAGACCTAAAAGAAGCAGGGTAGCATGGAGTCCTTTGCCTCATGAGGGAGCCACTCAGAGCAGCAATGTCTCTGGAGTATCGGAACCCTTCCTGCTCCCCACAGACTGCAGCATTTAACACAGTGGTTCTAGATGCTAAGTATTAAGCTTTCCTCCATTATACACAAAGGAGAATTAAGGTGTCATGTGCCCTTCGAAGATGAGGTAGAAAGCATATCAGGACTCAGAACATGCTGTTCTAAAGCAGTGCATCCTAGTGACAGAGGGCATAGGCTACCTAAATTCAGGTTCTACCTCTGTCTTGAATGAACCGTGTCTTTAAGCAAGGTGCATGACCACCTTGGTTTTCCATTTCTTAATCTATGAAACAGGAGTGCTAACAAACAGCCTCCACATCTGTATTGTCCTCTTACTGGCCCCTCCCTGCTCACCTGCAGTCAAATGCCTGTCCCTCCTTGGGGCCTGCTCTTCACAGCTCTATCTTACCTCCAGAACCTCCTGGGAGCTTCTGAATATCATGTGACTATGACAAGCCCAGGTTATGGTTTAATCTGTCTGGACTGTGGCTTGTGGTTACTCTCCTAACAGTTCCCCCTGGTGGGTGGCTGTGCAATTATGGTCCAGGTTATCCTCTTCCCAGATTACTCACCTATTCCTATCCTAAGCCACCTGGGAAGCTCCTCCCAGCTGCACCTGGCCCTCCTTACATCCATGCCCTACTCACATCTTATCACTCTTGCTTCAGTCAGAACACACCTGTGGCAAACCTGGCTCATTCTCCCCAAGGCTCAACTGCGGGGTTCAATTAAACTGTACACAGCCCCATGCAGGACCTCTCATCTCCTGAAAGCCAACAGTAGGACCAAGGATCTCAAGCTGGAGGGCAGGATTCCTGTGTTTTGAATTTCCTCCCACTGTATACCCCATCTGGGCCATGCCTCAGTTTTCCCTTTGGTAGGGCCTGGAGTCCACTTCTGGGCTGGCAGCAAGGCAGACATGCCATGCAGGGAGCACCTCCCTCCAGAGAGGCTTTACAAAGAAGCCACTGGCTGCAAAGCTGACCAGCAGGAGCTCTGTTTAACAGGACTGCAGATTAATAAAGTCTTCAAGTAGATGGTGCTTGGGAAAACTGTGTGGGTCCAGAGAGAACAATGCACCCTTCCATCTGGATTGGAGCCCTGCCCCCAGATGGAGGCAGCCCACCCTGCAGGACAGTGGCTGTGGAGAGGTAGGAGGGCTCAGAAATGCCCATCCAACCTCCTCCCAACCTACAAGGGGAAGTTGGGAGAATGGTGGCACAAGATCCCTGGATCTTGCCAGGAGCTTTGCCTCTCCCTCAGGATCTGGGAGCTATTGGGAGACACTTTCAGTTACCCTCAGGATCATTTGGGGGGGGGGCAAGGATGCTCACGTCCTGCCACATGTAACCACATCCAGCACAAGCTGTCTTACATGAGCCCTACATTAGACTCGGCCTTGGGATTGGCTGCTACTTTCCACATTAGCATCTGCTGAATCCAGCAGACAAGACAGAAAATGACCCCATGCCCATCCTCAGCTTACCAGGTACTCTGCAGCCCAGCCACCACTACAGCTGCATTCATGCTGCCACCAGACCCAGAAGGCCTATGAAAAAACTCCCTGACAGCTGCCACTCAGGCCATGCCCTGGGGGAGATGGCAGCCACACCTACCCACCTAGAACAGCCCCAGGAAGCCCAGGCCACACTAGCCTGAGCAGGGCTACCCAGGGTCACTAAGCAGGGCAGATACAAGCCACCACGACCCCAGAGGGCTTTCTGAAGGCCCCCAAAGTCACACATCCTCCCATGTCTCCTGAGAACACCAGAACTACTCTGCCACCTCACTCACCAGGAGAGGACTCATTCAGACCCAGCTGCTCATTGGCCCTCTGGATCTTCTCCAGGCACATGGCTTGCTCCTTCTTGAAGATGCAGTCAGAGTGCATGGCAGTGGCCTACAGGGCACAGGGAATAGAGAGTTAGAGGGTAAGGAACTCCACTGACAGCCTTCTGCTTAAACTCGGAGCAAGGTGTTGGGGGACAGAAGCAGGAGAGTGACAGATCTCAGAGCAGCAGGGGCACCGATCCCACATGGGTTGTACCCAGACCCCAACTCAATGTGTGAATCCATGGTGTCCTGGGCTTCGGTCTCTGTGCTATAATGACATCAGCAAGCTCCTGCCAGTTGTCTAATGTGTGTGCACTCTTTTAACTGTACTTGCTTGAGCTCAACAGCACTGTTAAGTCAGGGCTATTTTTTTTTTCATCAGTTTCTACTGCATATGTGGAACTAAGTAGAGAGAGGTTATTTAACTTGCTCCAAGTCACATGGCTTCGTAGGCCACGTGACAAGATTTGAACCAATACTTTGGCTTCTGCTGCACCTTAAGAGGAGGTAAGGGCTGTGGGCTGAACACCACCAAAGCAAGTCTGCACTGCAGCAGGCAAAGGATGGTTGGTAGCATGCAGGGGCCTCCTCACTGCTCTAGTTTAGAGGCAGAAACACAGGCTCGGAGACAGTACAAAGCCGAGCTTAAGTCCCATAGTTGGACCAAGAGACTTCATAGCCAAGCCATGCTATCATGACAGCTGCCCCCAAAGCTGACATTTTCATCAAACTCCAGGACACAGATGGTTCCCTTACGGACAACTTTAAGTGTAGGCGTGACAAGGAATCTGAGCTGCCAAGGGCCATGTTCCAAGACACATCCAACCATGTCGTGTCACACAGGGAGTTAGAACAGGAGTGGGCTGGATACACAGGGCTCTGAGGATAGCCTCATCCTCTGCTGGTCCAAATGGAGCTCTCCTCTTCCCACTCCTCATTTTCACTCTTGCTCAGGAGAGATGTGAGCAGAGGACAGACTTGTTAAGTTCAGCTCTCTCTCATGGACCTCATGGGATGGATTACTAGAAGACCAAAAGTCTTCTGTAGCCCTAACCAGGGTCTCTGCATATAGTTGGGCACTGTGTCACCATCTTAATCAATTTGTAAGTTTCACAAAAGCTCCCAGTCTAATCAGTCCCGTCTTGAGGAAGATCGTTTCTCTAATTCATACCACAAAGGTACAGGTGATCCATTGGTGGTAGGGTGCTATGGGTGCTGGCCAAGACACCAGCCTGGGCAATAGCTTGGCTGAGGGCACAGGAAAGTCTCCAGAGGGAGGCTCAGATGAGCCCCAGCTTCAGAGGAGCTCATAGGGAGGATCTGGGCCCTTACCACAGACAGCAGGAGAACAGCCAGAGACACCTGCAGCATCCAGGCCATAGCGGTTCCCAGTCAATACCTGTGGCAGCTGCTCCTAGCAGTTCAGTCAGCGGCTGCTGTCCACACACTGAAGTAAAAGAAAGACAGGCGTCCTGAGACCAGCATCATGTCATCCGCAGTCAGCTCCCAGCAGAGCACAACCGACATGAACATCGGCTGCCTCAGCCGCCAGGCTACCGAACTAGAGTCGCTTTCTCTGCAGCAGACCAGCTGTCTGCAGTAGCAAAAGCTTTAACTAGTACACACATGCCCACCTAGTGATAACATTCGCCAGTCTCCCTCACTCTCAGGCATACCATGAGCCTTTCATGCAGCACTTCTCCTCGAGGGCACACGTGCTCCCAGCGCCTGCCTGCACTTTCCAGTCTAAGTGCTGGGCCCAGGTCTGCCAGGATAATATCCCAGGGGTTGGAAAGCGACACTGGGAGAGAAGCCAAGGCTCTCTGAGTGGTCTGTGGCAGCAAGCCACCCCTCCAGCCTAACCCCAAATAGCTCTGTTGACAGAGAAACAGAGAAACGAACTTCGAACTTTGACGTAATCTACTCACTCTGAGGGCCTCTTTGTTTCAGCCGCCCCAGGTTGAGTTGACAAATAACCCTCCTTTTATCCTACCCCACCCCACTTCACTCTCAATGACTACTGAAGGCTGTGATTACACCTCAAAGCTGCAGGACCTCCAAGGACAGGTGTGTAAGGACTGGGGCCCCAGAAGGGTTACAGGTTACAGGAAGCTGAGATTGCAGGAGCTGAGTTTATCCAGCTAGAATCTGCTCTGATTCTAAAACTGATCATTGATCCATGTGCCCTGCCACATAGGAGCTCTGCAGCTGGGAAAGAGTTGTCCTTGGACGGAAGGCAACCTATGCAAGACTGCTTGCCGTAGCATCGTTCAAACACCATCGGCACCGAAGGGCAGCACAGCAGGCACCACACTGGCCCTGCTACGCAGAGCACTGCCCTCCCTTCAAAATGGAGGCAGTAAAATGGCAGCACTACTACTTTTTATAGAAAGGATTAAGTAGGCCTGTCAGAGGACAGCTAACCCAAAAGTGCCTTGTCCAGGAAGCCATAAGGAGATAAAACAAGGCTGCCCCCTGCACCCACATGTCCTGTGGGTTCAGCTGTTGTCACCCATGCCTCTGTGCCCCTTGGCTTGGCCTTAGTAGCCTCCTTCAACTCCTTTTAGCTCAAATAGGTGATACATAATTGCCCAAAACCAGTAGCAGGGAGACTCAAAGAAGGGAATGCCGCCCCCCAACCCCCACCCCAACGCACAGCTCACTCACACACTCTTGGATCTGAGAGGTACTCAGAGACGTGTAGGGAGAGGGGAACAGGGAGAGCTGGGCAGGCTGGAAGATATCTGAGACCGGACAGAGGTCAAGCATGCACTTGTATTCCTACACTCCTCCAGGGCCTCATACTCTCCTGGTGGCCATAAGCTGCCTCTGGTGTATCACTGGAAGTTCTCCCAAAGATGCAGTCACCTCTACCAGTCTGGGAGCCCAGGTATAGCCTGTGGAGATGGCCTCAGGCTTGGTTGGGATGGAGGAATGTCTCTTCCTGGGGTCCTCAGCAGGGGTAAGATGTCGTCTCTCTCAGCCAGTCCGGGCCTCTGAGCTCAGAGCTGACTCTCCCCCACTGTGTACAACCTCAAGCTAAAGGGTTCAGAACAGAGCTCTGGTCCCTGGAGAAACTGCAAGATGGCACAGCAGCACCCCCTTTCAGGACCAGGCTGCCCCAAAGACGCCTCTACCTCCTAGGCCAGACCCCAGCCTGGTACAGACTTGGGCCACCTGCCCAGGAAGGTAAAACCCTCCTGGCCCACCAGGTGACACCATGCAGTTAGGCGCCACATTAACCTTTCTGAGAACCATGAGCCCTGCACAGGACAGAGAGCTGGGGCTGGAAGGTTTCCTCTGGGGGAAGGTACACAGTGGCAGGGAACCTGGAGGACTGGTCCTCCATCATTCATCTCCTCTCTCTCCCTATCTACCTCTATCTCTCCCTCTCTCTTTCAGTCTCTCTCTCAATCCCCCCCCCCACAAGTCCACAAATGAGCCTAAAAACATATCATGACCATGCAGACAAAGCTGCCTTTATCCTCAGGGCTGCTCCCAAAAAGCATCAATACGAACATCTTTGATGGCATCTCCCTCACATGCCCCTTCATGGAGACCCAGAACCACATACAGAAAACTGCTTCAGGATATGAGGATGCTACCGCACCGACCCATTGCAAGCCTGTGGATGGATGGAGTCCCCCAGACAAATCGTGATCCTGGAGAAACGTGGAACTTGTCCAGTAGCCATGAGTGTGTGCAGGTGAGCATGCGTTCTCTGTAGGAAGGCTGGGTTCAAGATTGCTCCTTTGCCACAGCTTCTGGGAATTAAAGTAAGGCAAAGGAAAGACTAAGGCCTAACTCTACACACTGTCATCAGGCGCCCATGTGCCCAAGCCTGTGACACAGGGGAAAGGAACGGAGTACTGTCAAGCTAGGTAACTTTCAGGTAAGGTCTCCTCTGAGCTTGAAGCAGGGCTCTGTATTCCTGTTGCTACCCCACCTGTTTCCCACCACAGCCCACGCTACCCAGGGGGCCAGACATGTCCAGCCACCAGAGGGCAGCTAGGACCTGAGAGGGTTCAGGCCCTGGCTTCTCTTTGTCTTCCTCAGGGGACCTCAAGGAGCAGTGATTGCCCTCTGCCCTTCCAAATGCTTCTGCCTTATCCCCATCCTGCCCCAGCAGTAGCCAGCATCTGCCCTTCTAAATATCTACTTATCCAAGTGCTTGGTGCACAGTCCTCCCTGGGCAGGCTTCCACAATGTGCTCCCTAGATCTGCCACCCCAGCCCATTGTTCCTTCTACCCAGGTGGCTTCTGCCTCAAATTTCCCTGGACCTGCAGGTGACCCTATTACAGAATAAGCCAGGTCACCTCAACCCAATCAGATACCCTTACCATAAAGATGGATGCCAGGCCCTTGGACTTTGCTACCTTGCACCTCCATGCCCTCTCCTGGGGTCCAGCTGGCCAGGAAGCTCTGAAGACAGCGAAGCTCTACCTACAAGCTCTTAGTAGGGCAGAAGTGGGAAGCTTTCTCTGGAGGTGTTAGCCTAGGCTTCAGACAAAGTGCTTAGACCTCTGGCTTAGCCTCCACATGTCATCTGCAAAGAGGGAATGACAACCTTGCTTATCCCACAGGCAGCATCTGGGGATGAACCACAACATGGAACCTGTGAGGACTACCTGTGTCCCCTTCTGTGTTCATGTTTCTTGCACCCACTTGCGGTCACCTTCACCCCATATTACATTCACTGCAGGCCTGCCAAACTTTGCTAGTAGCCAGTACTCACTAAGCACTCAGTATATACCGGGCACTCTTCCAAGCTGAGTATGTATCAACTCCTGTAACCTGCCTGACATCTATGGATTAGCTCCTGACACCATCGTTCTGTAGGAGAGGTGATGAAGGCACAGAGAGATGAAGCAACTTGCCCAGGGTCACACAGGAAGTCCCCCATGGAGCCAGAAAGTGCTTCCAAAGCATATGCATCCCTGGGCTTCAGTTATTCTGTTACTTGTAAAAGAGCCCGCTGAACCCCATGGTGACCCCTCATACCCTCAAGGGCTGCCCAGATCCTCCACTACCCCACCCTATGTCTAAATAGATGCAGGAGACCTGTACCCATCTCCCTCCTCAGGAACAGTAGCTATGAACAGGACACGTCAGTGCTGCCTGAGACCAACTTGAAAAGCCACTTCCCCGAGTGGAAGCAGACATCACAGGAAGAAAGCAGCTTCCCATGGTTACACAGTGTAGAGCCCAGGGGCTTGCCTGGTAGGAACAGGATACGTAACAGATGCCTGGACTCCAAGCAGGGGGTCTATAGGACCCCACAGCATGCCTGTCCCTCCAGCCAAAGGAGGTCTGCCCTCCCCAGGCCCCCACAGTCCAGAAGCCAAGCTGAGCAGTAACTGACAACAGTAGCCACATCACCATCAGCATACCAGAGAAGTGGTGACTCACAGGCCTTACAATTTTCCACATCAAAAGAAGAGGGGATTTGCAGACCCCCCCCCCCCGTCCGAAGGTGCCTTTACTGCACCAACCCCAGCCTTTGGCTGCTTCCACCAGGGGCTTGGTTTCTGCTGCAGCTCACTCACCCCTCCTTCTGCAGCTGACTCAGGACCTCTAAGGGAGTCTAGTGTCTCTCCGCATTGGTCTCCACCAAATCCAAACTCCTCTGCCCCATGAAGCGCTTACAGAGTCCTTCTCCTAGCCACACAGCACTGGGCTCCACATGTACCCTGCACAGGGATGGGAATGTCAGAGCCCTCTCCTACAGGGAGGGAGCAAGACATCAGGGGGTGAGGAGGAAGTAGGAGAGGCTAAACCAGTCTGAGAGCCGGGAACACTGGAGGGCTATACCAGGAAAAGGGTTGGCACTGAGGAGTTCTGAGTGGAAGGCTTGGATCAGGCAGAAACGGTAGAAAGCAAGCAGAACTCTAAGGTTTGGGACAACATGAGAGCAAGGCCTCCCTGGTCCACCTCTGGGGACGTGGCAGAAAAGAAATGTCCTGGGAAGAGAGCAGGGCAAAAAAACATCAGAGGGGAGGGAGGGCTTGCTATCCAAGCCATGGATCTGCATGGGGGTATTCTGAGGTGCCTAGGACAGAGCAGTCAATGCTCCCGGCCAGTGCTCCCAGCCAGTGCTCTGTATAGCCAATCCACGAAGGCAAGGAGAGCCAGGCACTGCTCAGAGTCCAAGGAGAGCTGGGAGGATTGAGGCCATGGTTGCCTCCGAACACCACCTCCAGGAAGTCCACCACTGCACCTGCTCCTTCTACCCACTGACCCCTAGACCGCAACCCTAAATGAAAAGCCCCTCTGTCCTGCCTGGACTATTCAGGTCTTGCCAAGTTCACTGTGAGCTCCAAATGCATGTGAGGTTGTGGGTGGTCTCTCACCTCACAAGGCGAACAGGAGAAGGGGCTCAGGAGCCACTTGAGTCTTCACATCTATAGCGTTTAATGCATGCTGTCTTTGGGTGTCTTCAGAGATGTGGGTCCCCAGAGCACAGTGGAGGTCTCCTCCAGGGCTGACCGTTAAACAGATAGGCACTGTAAGCTCCTGGGAGACCAAGGGAAACATCTAGTGTCCTCAAGTATCTCAGGATCCAAGACCAGACACTCCCTTTCTTAAACCTCTTTGATATCTTCTCTTTTCTAACCTTTGATCCCAGGAGCTTGTGAACCCTTCTAGCCAGTCAGATTCAGCTTGTCCCCTATTTTTTGACAACCATCAAGCCAAGAATGGTTTGTACATTTCCAAAATGGTCAGGGAATTAAAAGAACTGAATTTCATGACATTAAAACACTGGGTGTCCACAAAGTTTATCAGAACACAGCCAGGCTTAACTGCTGTTCACGTGTCCTCTGTTGTTGCTTCTGGGCCACACCTGTACAACAAAGCCACTGCAGCCAAGAACAATAGCCACAGAGCCTAGAATATTTACTAGATTTATGAAAAGAAGTTGTGACTTTTGTTCTAAGCTCATACAACACAGCCTACACACACACACACACACACACACACATTATTCTTCGTCAGGGCAAAGAAGGGTCATGGTGGATTAAAGCTGTCGCAGCACACGTGTGTAAGAGCATACACAGTACAGCATGTGTGCAGGTGCACATGCTCAAATAGGGTGTTATCAGGCAATTACACCATCATTACAACACAGCCTACACACACACACACACACACACACACACACACACACACGCGCGCGCGCACGCGCACACACACACACACACCATCCCCATTCAATTCAGCATGCATTTGGATCTTCATTAAAGAGGCTTTTGTGATCTGAGTCCCCAAGTGTGCCCAGATCTTGTACAACGGCATCGGGCTTCCTGGTGTTGCCTACCCCTGTTGTGTCCCAGCTTCCAAGCAGGTGTCACAGGAAGCCTACATGCCTCCCCAGCTGTGTGTCACTCCCACTCTGTGTGTCACTGTGGGGGTGGCTTTCACTGTGTGCCTCTGACGGCATCCAGAGCTCAGTACAAACACATTACAGCTAAGGGGTTTCCAGCCTCCATGTTGACAGGCAGCTGGACTGTGAGGCCCAATCCGTTCAGACCTAGAATCCCAGATCCTTCTATTCAGAAGTGACAGACAATTCCTGAGGCCTCTAGACTTTCTAGAGGAAAAAGCCCCTGCACTTCCTGTCTGGGGCATCACAGCTGTGCTGGTCCATGACCTCTGCTCTTACCATCACACCTCAAGGTCAGATCCAAGGTGAGTGACTCACCAGTGAGCATGGCTCTTCTGGTCCTGAACTGGGCATCCCAGGCCCTGCCCTCTGGCAGGCAGCACAGGGCCCTTCACTTACTCGATGCCAGCACTGGCCAGTAAAATCCATCCCTGGGAGACCACCTCCCCAGGGAGATAGTCAGCTACTGTGCTTCCTAGCCTTCCAGCACACAGAGGTGTATAAACACCCCCTGAGTGTATTCTGTTATTCAACACAAATGGAAGCAGTGTCTGAAGTAGGAACATGGCACAGAGAGGTGATCACGTGAAAAAATGGGCTCCAAAATGCTCCTCTAATCAGCCCCCTGTGAGCCTGAAGATTGCACAAAACCAGATGTGAATGTAGGTTTTAGCCTTTCTTGGTCTTTGGAATTCAGAAAGGGGCCCTCTCATAGGCACCCCCTCAGATAAGGCCCTCACCACACAGGGGCAAACAAACCCCCAAAGATCTTGGTACAGACGCCCCTCACCCACCCATGAATCACCACTGATGGCAGGCAGGAAGGATCACATCTGGCTCCTGGTCGCATCGCACACACTTGTTGATGGATTGGTCAGAAGATCTGGCTCACAGCGCGATCCATTGTGTCCTGTCTTTAATTTGTGTGTTCAGATTTTGGCTTGTATCCAGACTGGAGCCTTTACCTTCTCTCTCCAAGGTCACCAAGGAATTGGAGCCCCTGGCCTCAGCTTGGGATGAGGGTCTCTGCCAGCCTCACCTACCACTGCACCAAATGCAGCTTGGGGCCTCCTGAGCAAACCTAGTGTCCCTTGGCTCCAGAGTCAGTCACAATACCCCATCCTCTTCCGAAGCCCATAGGCACCTGCCAGCCTCCAGCCTGACCTTCAGGATGGTCTGCCTTGGGACAACTGCGATCTCAGGGCAAGCTGCCCTCCACATCCTCTGTGTAGTTCTTTCCACTCCTACACAAGCACACACAAACACACCCGAGTTGCTCACAGGAAAAGCCAGGGGCTTGTTTTCGTCTTTGTTTGGGGAGTGGAGGGTTATGGGACACAGGCTGGATGAGGTAAAGAAAATAACGAAAAGCAGCCCACACTTGTACTAGAAGGGTCTGAAGAATTAGCAAGGCCCACCCCCATCCCAGGACAGTCTAGAGGGCTCTGAGCTCCTTCTAGGATTGAAGCTCCACCCTCCAGCCCCAACTGAAATGCCATCACCGTCCTCTTCAAGCCGATTTGCTCCTAAGGATCTAGTTCCCATCCACCAGTGCCTATTCCCATCTGCCCCTTGAACCTGCCCAAGTCATACTGAGGACGTGGCCCGTGCTCCCAGCAGCTGCTGCGGAGCCTGGGCCTTTAAGACAGCCCGCAGGGGTCTCGTTGGGCCCACTTCAGTACCACCCCCCAAACCCCTGGGAAGCAGCGCGTTTTCCCCACAGGCCCCACAGGGCGATTCCTTAATAGACCACCAAAACCTAGCCGCTCAGACCCCAACCTCTCTCCACCACGGGACACCGCGGGACTCTTTTGAACCAACCTGAATGTTACCACCATAGGGAGACATTCTAGACTGATCTCTACCCTACCCCCACCCAGCACATCCTTTGCCCATCCCTCAAACCGCACGCACACTGCGGCACATAGCCCCCTAGAGACCCTCCAGCGTTGCCTTCCAAATCCCGGTAGGCGCGCCTGTACGCCTTAGAGAGAAGGAGCTGATCTCTCAGGGTCTCTCTGGCCGCAGTGTCATCTCTGTCCCTGCATGTCCCTTTCTAGCACCAGAACGGGCTGGAGACCGCTAGGCCGATCCCCACTCCTGTGGTCTGCAGGGATGCTCGACCCAAGCACCCGGCGCAGACACTTGAAGCGCGCAGAGCTAAGCGCGGGGAGAGGTCAGGATGTGCCCGGCGCGGGTCGGGTCGGCGGAACACGCGGCTCCCGGGCTCCGAGCTGCAGGGGGGGGGGGGGGGGCAAGGTCCCCGCGAGAGAAGGGCTGGCGCGGGGCACCGGCTGCGGGGCACAGGGACGAGGGGGGCGGCGCTTACCTGCTGGCTGCGGGG